>NC_042621.1:160946640-161294759 GCF_901001135.1 Rhinatrema bivittatum
TAGGTATGTTTAAGTAGAACTGGAAGTTTTTTAAATAAAAGAAAGCATACTTAACACCTCTTCTATTCCTGACCTTTCTCAGTCAATGTCTCAATTCAGATGCATTCAATCACACTCAAGTGAATTCTTTCACCAGAATTTCTCAATAAATTTCTTGAGTAAACTAGTTTTAATTATAACTGTGAAGCAGCAGTATTTGTTTTAACACCTTTTAGACCCTATTTTCAGTTTATGTTTCTCAGCTCTTTCTTTAGTCACCTCTGTATGTAACAGTGCCACATGTTCCTTTTCAGCTCTTTCCATCATAGTTCTTAACTGTACATCTGTTTCTGTCACTTAAAAAAAATACTCACACAGATTCTTAACAATAAAAGGTCTGAAGTGCCCAACACCCTTGCATTAATTGTAATGCTTCCACTTTCACACTTATTTTCTGAACTTTTCCTTTAAGTGAAATACAACAAAAAAAGAAAACACACTGTGTTTCAACTCAGTTCATTTTTCACCAAGATTCTTTCTCATGGGAATAAATAAATACAGTTTCAAACCTTTTTATCGATTTCAAAGAAAGGCAACCAAAATGCTTCAGGGTCTGCCCCAAAAGATATGAGATGAAACTTGAGTACCTAAATATGTATACCCTAGAGGAGAAGAGAGACAGGGGGAATATGATATATTGAAATTCCTGAACAAACACTTTCCAGTGGAAAGAAAGCTCTAGAATTAGGGACCATGATATAAGGGAATAGACTAAGAAATAATGTCAAAAATCATTTTCTGTGTGGTAAGAATGGTGGATACCTGGAATGCCCTCCTAAAGAAGATGGAAAAGACAAAAATGTTGACAGAATTTAAAAGGGTATGTGAAAAATACAGGATTTCCAGTGGCAAGGGGATGCAAATGAAGCACTGGGATAACATGGTAACTCTTCTGTATTGGGGTATCCTGCACGAAGTGTCAGCTATAACCCTAAACAAGAAGGCAAGGGGGTAACCTACAAGGAAAAGCATTTATGACCCTACACAACTTGCTCCTCTGGCTGAATGGGCTAATTTGTTTTCTTATTAGGAGTATGCAGTTAAACAGATTAAATGAGGCCATTTTTGGTTTCTTCCAAATGGAACCAACCAAAAATAGCATCTCACAAAAATACCCCAACATTTTTTAGGTTTCTTTTTTCATTTAAAATCAAAACAAAAAGGAGGCCTTTCAACTTCCTTCCTGCCCCATAAAATCACACCCATAGTAAAGACTTTCTCAAACTTTTGGGTAGGCTAGACACTGTTTTCAATTTCCAAAAATTTGTGGACCCCCACATGCATCTCTTTAATTGTTTTGGTTTATTCATTCATTTCAAGGGCATCTCAATGTGTTTCATTAGTTTCAAAATGATAATATATACAGTATATTAATTTATTCATTTTGGGGTAGATTTTAAAAGGTGTGCGCACACGTCCATGCATGCGTGCTTCTCGGTGCACGCGCATGGACGCACCAATTTTATAACATGCATGCGCCAGCGTGCGCAAGTTATAAAATCTATGGGCCGCGTACACATGCACACCAATTTTATAATCCCTGCGTGCATGTGCAGGTGATGTGCGTGGGGGGGGGGGGGGGAGGAATTTTGTAAAAGTACGCGCAGCAACAAGATTGGGCCTCTCCCAGTTTCCTCCAAGTCCACTCCAATTAAGGAGCGGACTGTCTAACCACTTCCCCATCTTTACTGTTCCAAGGTCCGATGGACACTCATGTTGTCCAGGAAGCTTTAATTCTGGGAGATGGATCACAAGGGCGTGTGCAGGAGGAAGCTGAACTACCACCCCACAGGAGCTACAAACAACTTTCTCCCCAGAAGATTGAAGGCCCCCAGAAAACCCGGCAGAGGCGTAACTCTCTAGCCAGCTCTGTGCTTCACTACAAACTGAAGAAGAGGAAGAAGGCATCCTGAGTCTGGAGAGCAGGAGCGCTCAGGATTGTCTTCCAGGGCCTCCTGAACTCCTTGCCGGTTATGGGGAGACTGCAGACAGCACAGAATATCAGCAGATGGAGGGAGAAGTACTTACATTTTCTTTCCGACTCAAAAAAGGACTGGTAAGGCCTGAAATAATGTCTCTGGATATAATATGGGTATCAATTCAAACCCTGAATGATAGCTTATTCCATCAGTTGAGTCCAATTACTGCTTTTTTCAATCATATGGACTGTCGTTTAAAATCGGCTGAAAAATCAGTGGAAGAAAACAAGATTTCTCATGTATCTTTAAAAGAGGAGTTTAAAGATCTTTCTAATTTACAGCAAAATAGTATTAAAGAAAATCAGACGTTGTTAAATAAGATGGAACAATTAGAAAATCAAATAAGGGGGATGAATTTTAGATTTAAAAATTTTCCTAAGGAGCTTCTGGTTTCACCCATGGAAATGTGGAAACAGTATCTTACACAGATTTTAAAAATCTCTGAACAGGCACTTTCTTTGGTTTTAGAATATATTACATTCCTCCATTCCAAAAGGACTCAACTTCTCAAAAAGGATTTTAAGTTCTTACACTAGTATTACCAGAATTAGACAATAGAGATGTACATTTGGTTTTCCCAAATTAGAACATTTCAACAAAGTTGTCTAATTCAGCATGATTCGGGGGCAATGAAAACTGAAAATAATTTTTCCAAAATTTCTGAAAAATTCATATTTCAGGTTAGTGAGCACTAATGGGGCTTAGCATGCACTAACTTTAAAATGTTAGTGAGCACTAACCCAAAAATTGGGGGCAAACAAAAAGAAAAAAAAAACCGAACTGCAGGAAAAACAAAGTTTCCCATGGGAATCTGAAAAAAAAAAGCCCAAAATGAAAAAAGAAACCAATGCACATCTCTATTAGACATTAGTAATATCCTGGAAACAACTCAAAAAGCACAAGTTAAACCATCTACATTAATTGTTTTTTGCTGGAGTCAGATAAGGAATGGATCCTACGGATGTTTTTTCGACATCGTCTAGAGACGTTTTTGGTCTTAAAAGTTTATGCTTTTCCAGATTTAGCAAGATCCACTCAAATAAAGAGGAAACAATTTCTTCAATTGAGGCCCCAGGTTTTACAATTGGGTGTGTTTATCCTATGAAAATATTCGTGTAAATGTGTAATCAAATATCAGAATTCCACTTATTTTTGTTTGTTCTTTTGTAGCTTTCTAATTTTCTGAAGGATAAAGTATCATATTTTTCTAGTTCTTCCCCTATAATTCCTGAATATGTGCATATATGCTGCAGTCTGATTTGATCATCTATTTAATAGCTTCCTGTTTGTCAGATCCTACTTTCTTTATTGTATTTGCAAAATATCCCTGTGGGAGTGAATGCATCCACACTGGGGACTTTATATACAGACAAAATTGATAGAACTTAAAGTTTATTTCCTCTATCTCTGTTTGCAAATTCAAGTGTTCTTCTTGAAATGTAATTTGAAAACTCAAAAATAAAATTTTTTAAAAATTAAATAAAATATCCAATTATATTAATTGATAAAGATGTTAAAACAAAATTATCCAACTCCATAAATAATCTCAAAACCACTTATAATTTTCTACTTAAATTTCTTCAAAACAATATTACATATTCTCCATTCATTCGTTCACTAAGGAGCAGATTTTCAAAGGCTACGAGCGTAACATATGCGCGTAACCCGAGAAAATTTGCCCCTGCATGCACTGAGCCTATTTTACATAGGCCCGGTGCATGCACTGGGATGCGCATATGTCCCGGGCCTTGCAAAAAGGGGTGGCCAGGGAAGTGGCCGGGGGTGTGGCAGCGGGCCAGGGGCGTGGCTGGGGCGTGGCGGCAGTCTGGGGGCGATTGCTCCGGCACAGGGGCATGGCATGCCAGCATGCACAAGATACGCCTGCCTGGGGCAGGCATAACTTTTTCAACAAAGGTAGGGCTAGGGGGTGGGTTAGATAGGGGAAGGGAGGGGAAGGTGGGAGTGGGGGCCGGAGAAAAAGTTCCCTCCAAGGCTGCTCTGATTTCAGAGCGGCCTTGAAGGGAATGGGGAAAGTCATCAGGGCCCCCCTCGGGCTCGGCGCGTGCAATGTGCACATGTGTTCACCCCCTTACGCACGCCGACCCCGGATTTTATAACACGCGCCCCATATATTATAAAGCTTTTCATTTAAATTAAACTCATTTCCCTCACTCTTGGCCTTACAAAAGGGGAATGTTGAAACCTAGTACAAAATTTCATCTTTATTAGACTTTTCTCACGCCAAATGATGTCAAATCTTCACCAAGGTGTACTGTGCTGTTCATACATCTCACTCTACATGCAAAAACTGGCCCCTAAACCCAAAACCACCACTAACACCTCATCTCGACCTATTAGGCGGCCCTACTATATAGATTTAAATAGGTGCACACAGTGAGGTGCTCGCTCTCTCTCTCTCTCTCTCTCTCTCTCTCTCTCTCTCTCTCTCTCCCCCACTCTCCCTCCCTCCCTCCAGCACAGGATGTGAAAAGTAGGGTTTATTTCACTGCATGGTAAACTTACCACAGAGTATGATAATACTGATGCGAAGCGGTAAGTTACTGTGTGGTGCGGTAACTCCAAAATGTCCCTAAACATGCTCCTTTTTGTTAGTGCATGCAGTTATCACTGCGTTATTAAGACATTTTGATGAATCTAGGGGTTATATAGGTGTTCCTACTCTGACTAGATTACCCATATCCAGGGAAGCTAACGACCTATACACTTGGATATGGTTTTTCTAACACACCTGATTATGGACCTGACACAATTATGGTGATGATGTTTTTATCATGTCTCAATGATGTCACTTATGACATATTCTCCTTCAGCTTGAAATTATTTTTACTCTAAGGGGAACCCTCTAAGTTAAATTATAATTTAAAACATTATTCCTTTAATTTCATTTGGTGAAGCACGTTGTTACTCTTGGAAATGTCGATAGGGGTAAAGATAGCATGAAAAGTATCCCCTGAAGAAGTCCTTACAGGTGAAACAAGGGACCTTGTTGGGCAGATGGCAAATTGTATTTGCTTATGTAACTATTTTTAAGATAGTCAATGTGGGGATGTATATTTTAAAATGTAATATATGTTGGTATGAATGAATATGTATGTGAGGTATGATTGTGAGTTTTAAGTTACATTAGAGATTGGTGTTAATTTGATGGGGTAACAATATATATTTTGCGTATGGGGGTGCTGTGCCATATTGAGGTTTGTAATCATGGACATTGATTAGAATGTATTTAAATTAAAAATTAAAATAAGAGTTTTGTATAATTATCTGTAACTATTACAGATAATTATACAAAACTCTTATATTATACAAAACTCTCTCTTCTCCTCTAGGGTATACATATTTAGGTACTCAAGTTTCATCTCATGGAGAATTACAAACCTCAATATGGATGTGGGTAATTGTTCATGTGCTGCGGCAGTCAAAAAAGCAAACAGAATGTTGGGAATTATTAGAAAGGGAATGGTGAATAAAACGGAAAATGTCATAATGCCTCTGTATCGCTCCATGATGAGACTGCACCTTGAATACTGTGTACAATTCTGGTCGCCGCATCTCAAAAAAGATATAGTTGCGATGGAGAAGGCACAGAGAAGGGCAACCAAAATGATAAAGGGAATGGAACAGCTCCCCTATGAGGAAAGACTAAAGTGGTTAGGACTTTTCAGCTTGAAGAAGAGACGGCTGAGGGGGGATATGATAGAGGTTTTTAAAATCATGAGAGGTCTAGATCGGATAGATGTGAATCGGTTTTTTACTCTTTCGGATAATAGAAAGACTAGGGGGCACTCCATGAAGTTAGCATGTGGCACATTTAAAACTAATCGGAATAAGTTCTTTTTCACTTAACGCACAATTAAACTCTGGAATTTGTTGCCAGAAGATGTGGTTAGTGCAGTTAGTATAGCTGTGTTTAAAATAGGATTAGATAAGTTCTTGGAGGAGAAGTCCATTACCTGCTATTAATTAAGTTGACTTAGATAATAGGGGTGTGCATTCGGATTGACCGCATTAGTAAAACGCAACTCATATTTTTTTTTTACTTAAAAAATTGATTCGACATAAACGATCGGATTTCCCACATATCGAACATAGATATGTTCGATATGTGGGAAATCGCGATTGTTGAGCCAAAATAAAAATATAAACCCCCTCACCCTCCTTAATCCCCCCCCCCCGACTTACCACAACTCCCTGGTGATGGAGCGAGGAGTGAGGACGCCATTTCTGCAATCCTTGGCGAGAAGCATGTGACGTCGGCGGCACGTCGAGTGACGCCGGCGTCACGTGATTCCCGGCTCGTTCGCGCCGGACGGCTCGTTCGGCCCAAAAAGAACTTTTGGCCAGCTTGGGGGGGCCTCCTGACCCCCCCAAGCTGGCCAAAAGTTCTTTTTGGGCCGAACGAGCCGTCCGGCGCGAACTCGCCGGGAATCACGTGGCGCCGCGTCACTGAGATGCGACGTCACGTGATTCCCGGCAAGTTCGCGCCGGACGGCTCGTTCGGCCCAAAAAGAACTTTTGGCCAGCTTGAGGGGGTCAGGAGGCCCCCCCAAGCTGGCCAAAAGTTCTTTTTGGGCCGAACGAGCCGTCCGGCGCGAACTTGCCGGGAATCACGTGACGTCGGCGTCACGTGATTCCCGGCTCGTTCGCGCCGGACGGCTCGTTCGGCCCAAAAGAACTTTTGGCCAGCTTGGGGGGGTCAGGAGGCCCCCCCAAGCTGGCCAAAAGTTCTTTTTGGGCCGAACGAGCCGTCCGGCGCGAACGAGCCGGGAATCACGTGACGCCGCGTCACTCGACGTGCCACCGACGTCACATGCTTCTCGCCAAGGATTGCAGAAATGACGTCCTCACTCCTCGCTCGATCACCAGGGAGTTGTGGTAAGTCTGGGGGGGGGATTAAGGAGGGTGAGGGGGTTTAAATTTTTTTTTTGCACATATGTACATATACCCAACTCATTGGATTTTTTTTATGTCCATATTGGCCGCAAGTGGGACCCCCTTTCGGACATAAAAAATATGAACATAAAATTTTGCTCTGCACATCCCTATTAGATAATAGCCTCCGCTATTACTAGCAATGGTAACATGGAATAGACTTAGTTTTTGGGTACTTGCCAGGTTCTTATGGCCTGGATTGGCCACTGTTGGAAACAGGATGCTGGGCTTGATGGACCCTTGATCTGACCAAGTATGGCATGTTCTTATGTTCTGTTAATGTGCAATAGCAATGCAAAGGATTGCCAGGATAAGAGTAAAAGTTGTCATGTACCATAAAGGAAGAGAATTTCCAAAGAACCTTGTAGGTGGCTGGAGCAGCAAGGGAAGAACACCATGGTATCAAGACTAGCTTAGAGCAGAAGTGGCAGCAGTAGTGCTGGTAAATATTAAAAGCTGAAACGGAGAAATAGTAAGACATTCTGCATACCTCTCCATTGAAAAGAACATATGTTTTCTTACCAACTGTCCTTAGTACAGCTGCTTTAGTGAGTATTGCTTTTTAATTGTCAATAAATGACATCAAAGCTATATAGTTGTATCAGTTTCATGTAGCATTTGGAAAATATCTCTGCAGGCAGAAATTGTAGCTTTCTTGGGAACTACTAAGTTTATTTTTGTTTCTGATCCTGTCTTTTTAATAATGTTTTCACATGAGTATAAAATGAGAGCAAAGTCATAGGACTGCATTTAACCTTCAAAGCTGGTGTGTTTCTCCAACACCAGACATTCTACATATAAGTTGAGGAGTGTGGTGAATCACAAACAGCACATATGCCTAGACATGCTTTGATAACAAGATATAAAGCTATAAAAGATGGGATGAGAGGAGAAATGTATATTTTTTTTTATCTTTTTTTTAACATTTTTTTTTCTGGGGATTAAACATTCCAGTACAACCAGCTACCTGACAAACAGGAGGGGAGAGAACTAGGCTGAGATACAAACAGCAAAAAACATGGAGACACCAAATCTTCCATGCTGGCACATAATAGATTTATTAATAGCATGATGCCCAAGGTGGTATATCAGGGACTGGCAATTAGGCAGAGTGGTAGTAGCAAGTAATGCTGAGTAGAAGAAAGACTCAAAAGGTAAAGGATAAGGGGTATAGCAGCAAGTCAGAATGGCATGGGAGATGTTTGTCTTCCTGTGGAAGAACTTGCCACTTGTCAGATTTAGTACAAGAGAATGATTTCTTGTTACTATCTTTTTCATGACATGAACTTTTATTTCATTCCCTACTTGAACTTGATCTTGTTGCTGGGTGGCATTTTGGGTTTCTTGTGAAATATGCTTTCCAATTGAAACTTTAGTCACAATCAGAGCATGAGAATAGTTCCACTTGAGTGCAGCTTTCCTGGTTATTTGTGAGGTTAGCCCTGCATACGCCTAAAGAGTCCCATGGCTGAGTTGGGGCTGGGAGCCAGGAGACACCATGGAGAAGTAGCGAGTAGAGATGTGAATCGTGTCCTCGATCGTCTTAACGATCGATTTCGGCTGGGAGGGGGAGGGAATCGTATTGTTGCCGTTTGGGGGGGTAAAATATCGTGAAAAAATCGTGAAAAATCGAAAAAATCGTAAAATCGCAAAACCGGCACATTAAAACCCCCTAAAACCCACCCCCGACCCTTTAAATTAAATCCCCCACCCCCAATGACTTAAATAACCTGGGGGTCCAGCGGCGGTCCGGAACAGGCTCCTGCTACTGAATCTTGTTGTCTTCAGCCGGCGCCATTTTCCAAAATGGCGCCGAAAAATGGCGGCGGCCATAGACGAACACGATTGGACGGCAGGAGGGTCCTTCCGGACCCCCGCTGGACTTTTGGCAAGTTTTGTGGGGGTCAGGAGGCCCCCCCCAAGCTGGCCAAAAGTTCCTGGAGGTCCAGCGGGGGTCAGGGAGCGATTTCCCGCCGCGAATCGTTTTCCGTACGGAAAATGGCGCCGGCAGGAGATCGACTGCAGGAGGTCGTTCAGCGAGGGTTCCGGCGCCTCGCTGAACGACCTCCTGCAGTCGATCTCCTGCCGGCGCCATTTTCCGTACGGAAAACGATTCGCGGCGGGAAATCGCTCCCTGACCCCCGCTGGACCTCCAGGAACTTTTGGCCAGCTTGTGGGGGGGCCTCCTGACCCCCACAAGACTTGCCAAAAGTCCAGCGGGGGTCCGGAAGGACCTCCTGCCGTCCAATCGTGTTCGTCTATGGCCGCCGCCATTTTCGGCGCCATTTTGGAAAATGGCGCCGGCTGAAGACAACAAGATTCAGTAGCAGGAGCCCGTTCCGGACCGCTGCCGTTCCGGACCGCCGCTGGACCCCCAGGTTATTTAAGTCATTGGGGGGGGGGGTTCGGGAGGGTGGGGGATTTAATTTAAAGGGTCGGGGGTGGGTTTTAGGGGGTTTTAGTGTGCCGGCTCACGATTCTAACGATTTATAACGATAAATCGTTAGAATTTCTATTGTATTGTGTTCCATAACGGTTTAAGACGCTATTAAAATTATCGGACGATAATTTTAATCGTCCTAAAATGATTCACATCCCTAGTAGCGAGTGCCTCCTATGGTGGTCCAATGAGAGAAGGATGCTATGGAACAGAGTAATGAGGGTTACACGTGCTGTCCGCAGCAGACCTGCAGCGCAGTCCCCTCACCTTCTCACACAGACTCCGGCTCCTGGTTCCTCCTCACTAGCTGTGGTGGGCCGCTGGCTCTGACCTTGGGGCACCCCTGGTGTTTCCGGCTCTGCCTTGGTTCCCAGTACTGCAGCTCAAGATTCCATTGCTCGTTGTACCTCTCCGCGTGGTCCGTGGAGAGACGCCACTACCCGTGCCACGCCTCTCCCTAGGCACGCGTGTGCATCTCTGATCCTTATGAAGGGTCCGCGGCGGGAACCTGGCCACGGCCCTGGATGATGATGTCAAATGCTTCAGTGTATTTAAGCACAAGCCTCACGCCATAGCATTGCCTTTGCAACAGGTCTTCTCACTATCCTAGTACTCATTGCTACTAGAGAATCATCTCTATTCTTCGTTCCTGACCTCTGTTGTTCCTGGTTCCTGTCTTCTTTGTTCCTGCCCTATCTATGTGTTGGACTGACTCTACAGATATCGACTTTGCTTGTTTGACTTCGCTACAGCCTATCTCCAGGCTCAGACCTCTGCTATGCCTGACTACTGCTATTGACTTCTCCGTGATCAGACCATTGCCTTGATTGACTAATGCAATTGACTTCTCCGTGATCAGACCATTGCCTTGACTGACTAATGCTATTGATGTTCTCCAAGATCTGAACTCAGCATTGCTTGTCACGACCTCCGCTTTGCTGCTGGCCCTGATCCAAGCCTGTTATTGACATCTCTTCTAGCCTACTCCCTGGAAGTGGACTTATTAGGCTCTGGCCTACCTTTGCTTGAGCACCCCCAGCTAGTCCCCGTTCTATTGGCGCTCAAGTTCCAGTACCATACCCAGTCCAAGATACGACTACGCCACCTACCGTCACCTGTCTCTGGGCTGAACCAACCTAACTTGTTAACCAACCTCGAGGCCCACCTAAGTCCTGCTGGCTCTGGCACCCAAAGGCTCAACCCGTGGGGAACAAGGGCTGGAATAGGTGAAGCTTCAGCCCACTCCACCTGCCGACGGTGGGGACCCATAGGTCCTAACCTACAGGTTGCGTCAACCCCACCTTGGCCCAAGTGAGCACCTCCAACACAGCAATGTGAGGCTGTAGTCAGCAGCAAAAGGCTGAGTGTGAGGGAGAAGTGCAGTGGGAGCCTGGGGAGATCCCATTGACTTGGACAGGCATCATGGAGAAAACGTCTCAGAATATTCCGCTGATTTGGCTGTCAAGCAGTGGTGATATATTTTAAAATCAAAGTTCCACTGCAGGAGAGCCCATAAGACAGTGGCAACCTTGGGGGAGCTGATGCTGCAGGTGTAAGGCATGCTGTAGTATTGGATGGCCTTAGGCAAGCCCCTGGTGTGATGTGTTAGTGCAGGCAGGGCTGCTGATATCACTGATGATGTCAGCAGGTACCAGTCATATTGACCCAAGTCCAGTTTTAAAAATTAAATAAAAGCCAAAATAATTATTTTAAAATTTTAAACCAATGTGGTTCAGGATAAGGTGCCTACTAAATTTGAGAACCCAAGGTGAACCTTGATGAACCTGATGTCAAAATCATTAAAATCCCATTTTAAAATTCCAAATTTAAATAAAATAATGGTGGTGGGCAAGAGTAGAAAGTCTAGTAACCCGACTACCACAGGAATTTGGGGTTACAATTTGATTTTTAAGTAGTTATTTGAGCCATTGGGGGAAAGTGCTTCAGAGGTTCAAAAGTCACTAAAACACCTCAAAGAAATTTTAATATAGCTTGTGAACATCAGAGAAGGGTGTTTCAGGTTTTTATTGCCTTATTTTAGGTAAACGTATTATCATTTTTAAATTTTGGATATGTGTTTTGGATGTGATTTCTTGTGACTTCTTTGGATATTTGAGAGGTGTTCAATTTTTCATAGGGGTTTTTCAGTGGGGTAAGTTGGATGTTTGTGGGTTTGGGGTCTTTGGGGTCTTTGGGACTGGATTTTTGCATTTGTTCCATTGGGACCATTCATATTAATTTTCTGAATTCTTAGGGGCGGATTTTAAAAGGCCCGTGCGCGTAAATCCGGAAGGATTTACGCGCGCAGGGCCCTTGTGCGCTGGCGCGCCTATTTTGCATAGGCCGCAGGCACACGTAAAGCCCCGGGACGCGCGTAAGTCCCGGGGCTTTCGAAAAGGGGCGGGAGGGGGCGTGTCCAGGGGCGTTCCTGAAATAACGCAGCGTTTCGGGGGCGTGCCGCGGCATTTCGGGGGCGGGCCCGGGGGCGTGGCGCCGGCCCAGGGGCGTGGTCGAGGCCTCCGGACCAGCCCCCAGGACTGGAGGACGGAGAGGGCTGCCGGCGATGCGCGCAAAGTTACGCCTGCTTTCAGCAGGCGTAACTTTGCCGACAAAGGTGGGGGGGGGGTTAGATAGGGCCAGGGGGGTGGGTTAGGGAGGGGAAGGTGGGGGGGAAGGTGGGGGGAGGGTGAAGGAAAGTTCCCTCTGAGGCCGCCTCGAAATCGGAGCGGCCTCGGAGGGAACAGGCAGCACGCGCTGGGCTCTGCACGTGCAGGTTGCACAAATGTGCACCCCCTTGCGCGCGCTGACCCTGGATTTTATAAGATATGCGCGGCTACGCGCATATCTTATAAAATCCAGCGTACTTTTGTTCGCGCCTGGTGCGCAAACAAAAGTACGTGATCGCGCAAGAATTTAAAATCTACCCCTTATTGAGCAGATAAAAATGAGATCAATTTGCTTAAAATAAAAAGCAGAAAAAAAAATAGAGCTCAGAAGTCATTGCCATGATAGTACCATGGTTACAAAAGAGAGTTACTGTAATTCAGATAGTGATCAGGCTACTGCAAGAATACCTAACTCAAAGCAATATAATTTTAACAAACTATCTCCATTAAAAGATCATTTTAAATTAGCTAAAAAATATATTTACCTTTTAAAAATAGAGAAGGTTTATTAATGAATATCTGGACATTAGAGGTATATAATTAGGAAAGCAAGAACTATTTACTAATGATGTCACTAATGTAGGAATCCCTGAGGAAAAAAATGTGACAGTTTATAACTATGAGAAAGAGAGAGAAGCTGAGCTTAAAGAAGGGAGAATTTGTGCTTCAGTGTCTCCTCAGAGAGGTCAACATATTGTTAAAAAGTAAACACAGAATTAATCAGGAAACATTTTGTGAATGAATGATTGTGTGTGTATGTATGTGTGTGTTTGTGTGTGTGTGTGTGTGTGTATGTGTAAAAGCATTGAATGTTAATAAGAGACCTGAAAAAGGTAAGAGGAAGAGATTGTCAGTTAAAATTAAATATAAAGTTCACCTGCTAATTTGTTGGCTTAGCAGTGGTATGAAAGAAAGGAATTGGATAAAGATTTATTTTCAAAAATATAGAAAGTGCTAATATGATGATAAGCCTTAATCTAAAAAAAAAATAAAATCATAGAGTTCTACATGGGTCCCTTAATTTCTGAATTGCATATTAGAATAATATATAAGGGAAGTGTCCTGTAAATAAAGCATATATAATATCCAAGCAAATTCCTAGTTGTATTGCTATCTCATATAAAATATCCTGATTTAGGAAAAATTTAATGCAGCTTAACTTGGACTATGTCAGGAAGTTAGAATTCCTTAGAAGAGGTTAAGTGGTCAAAAGGATACTCCTGGCTTTCTAAGGTGATCAGGTTATAGCACACTGCGATGGAAGTTAACTTCTGGAGAACTCAGGATAAAGAATTTCATTAATTCCCTGAATTATTGTAAAAAAGAGAAATACTAAGGGCCTGATTTTCAAAAGGATTTACATGTATAAGTGGGCTTTTGAAAATTGCTACAATATTATGTTACATTTACATTTGTATGTTACATTAATTCCTTTGAAAATTTACCTGTAAGATAGGTACACATGGAGTCAAAGTGGATGTGTGATTGGAATGAATGAATAATTTTATCATTTCCCTCTAAATTCTGCAGAGCTACTAGATTGGAGAAGTACCAGAATTTATCTCATGTGTAATTAGTAAGATCTCAATTAGATTCCATATTCTTTCCATTCATTTTTCATAAATAGGATATTCCCATTGCTCACTACCATTTCTTTTCATATTACATATTATACCAGCTCTCTCTCATTAGTCAAGAGAATCTCAATTATTCTTTGAATTAACAGTATTCAAGTACAAAACGTCTTCAGGACTACATAAAGATTACACATAGTCTGCAGAAGATTCTGGGGCTAGAAAGAATTTCATTTTGCATTTTTAAAATCAGGATAGTAGGTTAAGTACAATACATACTAGACTACAAGGTCAAGAGGGTGAGAGAGTCCTTGATCCTCTGTGTGTCAGCTAGCTGTGGACACTAGCCTCAAACTATCAACTAAAACTTTCTTGTATACCCTGGTAAAGCAGACTCTCTGCTAACAGCATTAGCTAGCCCCACCACTAAACAACTAATTCATGAGAAACTGATAAAAGACATGCTTCCTGTTCCACGTGCAGGTCCCCAGAGGCAGGCAGAGCTCCAGAGATTCAATGTGTGGATGAGACGATGGTGCAGGGAAGAGGGATTCGGCTTTGTAAGGAACTGGGGGAAACTTTTGGGGAAAGGGGAGACTTTTCCGAAAGGATGGGCTCCACCTTAACCTAGTGGAACCAAGCTGCTGGCACTAACTCTCAAAAAGGAGATAGAGCAGCTTTTAAACTAGAACATGGGGGAAAGCCGACAGTCACTCAGCAGTGCATGGTTCGGAGAAATGTATCCTTGAAGAATACTTATGAAACAGGAGAGTTAGGGCATCCCAACAGAGAGGTTCCATTAAAAGCAAACATAGTCCATATGCCTATATGTAAAAAATCACTGAAGCTAATGATTTCCGAATTATCCCAAATAACTGAAAAGCAGGTTGTTAAAACAAACAAAAAACACACTTTGAAATGTCTGTATGCCAATGCCAGAAGTCTAAGAAGTAAGATGGGAGAGTTAGAGTGTATAACAACAAATGATGAGATTGACATTATTGGCATAACAGAGACTTGGTGGAAGGAGGATAACCAATGGGACAGTGCTATATCAGGGTACAAATTATATGGCAATGATATGGAGGATCAACTTGGTGGCGGTGTGGCAATTTATGTCCGGGAGGGTATAGAGTCCAACAAGATAAAGATCATACAAGAGACTAAATGCTGAGTAGAATCTATATGGGTTGAAATCCCAACTGTGTTGGGTAAGAGTATAATGATAGGAGTATACTACCATCCACCTGGAAAAAATGGTCAGACAGATGATGAAATGCTAAGAGAAATCAGGGAAGCAAACCAATTGGCAGTGCAATAATAATGGTAGATTTCAGTTACCCCAATATTGATTGGGTAAATGTAACATCAGGACTTGCTAGAGACATAAAGTTCCTGGATGTAATAAATGATTGCTTCATGGAGCAATTGGTTCAGGAACCAACAAGAGAGGGAGCAATTTTAGATTTAATTCTTAGTGGAACGCAGGATTTGGTGAGAGAGGTAACAGTGGTGGGGCCACTTGGCAACAGTTATCATAACATGATCAAATTTAAACTAATAACTGGAAGGGGGATAATAAGTAAATCTTCAGCTCCAACACTAAACTTTCAAAAGGGAAACTTTGATAAAATGAGGAAAATAGTTAGAAAAAAAACTGAAAGGTGCAGCTGCAAAGGTTAAAAGTGTTCAATAGGCTTGGACATTGTTTAAAAATACAATCCTAGAGGCGCAGTCTATATGTATTCCACACATTAAGAAAGGTGGAAAGTAGGCAAAAGGATTACTGTCATGGTTAAAAGGTGAGGTAAAAGAGGTTATTTTAGCCAAAAAAAATCTTTCAAAAATTGGAAGAAGGATCCATCTGAAGAAAATAGGATAAAACATAAGCATTGTCAAGTTAAGTGTAAAACATTGATAAGACAGGCGAAGGAGAATTTGAAATGAAGTTGGCTATAGAGGCAAAAACACATAATAAAAACTTTTTAAAATATATCTGCAGCAAGAAACCTGTGAGGGAGTCAGTTGGACCATTAGATGACCGTGGGGTTAAAGGGGGTCTTAGAGAAGATAAGGCCATTGCAGAAAGACTAAATGAATTCTTTGCTTCCGTATTTACTAAAGAGGATGTTGGGGAGATACCAGTTCCGGAGATGGTTTTCAGGGGCGATGAGTCATATGAACTGAATGAAATCACTGTGAACCTGGAAGATGTAGTAGGCCAGATTGACAAACTAAAAAGTAGCAAATCACCTGGACCGGATGGTATGCATCCTAGGGTACTGAAGGAACTAAAAAAATGAAATTTCTGATCTATTAGTTAAAATTTGTAACCTATCATAAAAATCATCCATTGTACCTGAACACTGGAGGGTGGCCAATGTAACCCCAATATTTAAAAAAGGCGCCATGGGTGATCTGTGTAACTATAGACCAGTGAGCCTGACTTCAGTGCCGGGAAAAATAGTGGAAACTATTCTCAAGATCAGAATTGTAGAGCATATAGAAAGACATGGTTTAATGGAACACAGTCAACATGGATTTACCCAAGAGAAGTCTTGCCTAGCAAATCTGCTTCATTTTTTGAAGGGGTTAATAAACATGTGGTTAAAGTTGAACCGGTAGATGTAGTATATTTGGATTTTCAGAAGGCGTTTGACAAAGTTCCTCATGAGAGGCTTCTATGAAAACTAAAAAGTCATGGGATAGGAGGTGATGTCCTTTCGTGGATTACAAACTGGTTAAAAGACAGGAAACAGAGTAGGATTAAATGGTCAATTTTCTCAGTGGAAAAGGGTAAACAGTGGAGTACCTCAGGGATCTGTATTTGGACCGGTGCTTTTCAATATATATATAAATGATCTGGAAAGGAATACGACGAGTGAGGTTATCAAATTTGTGGATGACACAAAATTATTCAGAGTAGTTAAATCACAAGCGGACTGTGATACATTACAGGAGGACCTTGCAAGACTGGAAGATTGGGCCTCCAAATGGCAGATGAAATTAAATATGGACAAGTGCAAGGTGTTGCATATAGGGAAAAATAACCCTTGCTGTAGTTACACATTGTTAGGTTCCATATTAGGAGCTACCACCCCAGGAAAAAGATCTAGGCATCATAGTGGATAATACTTTAAAATCGTCGGCTCAGTGTGCTGCAGCAGTCAAAAAAGAAAACAATGTTAGGCATTATTAGGAAGGGAATGGTTAATAAAACGGAAAATGTCATAATGCCTCTATATCGCTCCATGGTGAGACCGCACCTTGAATACTGTGTACAATTCTGGTCGCCACATCTCAAAAAAGATATAATTGCGATGGAGAAGGTACAGAGAAGGGCAACCAAAATGATAAAGAGGATGGAACCACTCCCCTATAAGGAAAGGCTGAAGCAGTTAGGGCTGTTCAGCTTGGAGAAGAGACGGCTGAGGGGCGATATGTTAGAGGTCTTTAAGATCATGAGAGGTCTTGAATGAGTAAATGTGACTCGGTTATTTACACATTTGAATAATAGAAGGACTAGGGGGCATTCCATGAAGTTAGCAAGTAGCACATTTAAGACTAATCGGAGAAAATTCTTTTTCACTCAACGTACAATAAAGTTCTGGAATTTGTTGCCAGAGGATGTTGTTAGTGCAGTTAGTGTAGCTGGGTTCAGAAAAGGTTTAGATAAGTTCTTGGAGGAGAAGTCCAATAACGGCTATTAATCAAGTTTACTTAGAGAATAGCCACTGCTATTAATTGCATCAGTAGCAGTGTTTGGATAATTGCCAGGTTCTTGTGGCCTGGTTTGGCCTCTGTTGGAAACAGGATGCTGGGCTTGATGGACCCTTGGTCTGACCCAGCATGGCAATTCCTTATATTCTTATGTTCTTTTGTTCTTAAACTAAAATAAGAGAAACACAGAAGTGAAAAGGTAATGTACACAAAGAGTAGAAACACATATATAGAATAGTAGTACATATGGAAAGAAAAGGAAAAAGTGATACTTACCTATATGGTTTTGAACCTATACATTTTTTCTCTGATGGTGTGAAAAGCATAAAATACCACAAAGGATCAGTCCTTAAGGTTTAATTTATAAACAAATTGTTACATAAGAAAAGTGTTATACCTATCTAAGGCCTAGATTTATCAAAATGCTATAAAAATAGCAGAAATAGTATCCTCAATAAAAAAAAAAGGGGAGCGTAGTTAGGCTAATTTCCCTGCTCTCACATTGAATAGGTAATTTCTACAAGGTGTAATACATTTATTGCACCAGGGCAAATTTTTCGCATCACACACTGATTAATCTACCGCAGGTGCATTACCAATCAAAAAGGTTTTTAGCACACATGGAGAGAGAGAGAGAGACAGATCAATATATGACTTTACTATTTATACCACTGTAATAGGGAGCACTTTTAACTTGGGGTGGGGTTTGGGGGAGTGGGGTAGGTTTGGGGGGGTAGTTTTGCATACACAGTCAGAGGTACAGACAGCAAAGTTGACATCAATGCAGATTTTCTGTCATTTGGAGTGATGAAAGGTAAAAGAGGAGTTAATTTGTACAATGTATTCTCTACCTAGCTTGATGCACTCTCTACCTAACTTGATTGAAGCTAGGTAGAGAATGCATCAAGTTAGGTAGATAGTGCTTCAAGTTAGGTAGAGAGTACGTTTTACAAATTATGGAGTCAGAAACTCCTGTTTCTAGCTGTTTATTGTCCTGGTAACAGTTGTTTGGACTTCCAGTGATGTACTCAAAAAGTGGTCAAGATCATTAATTGAAACATTATCAAAAGAGGCCAAGGCCACTTCCAATTACATCAAAGGGGCCATGGCTTGGGGTAAGTAAGGTTCTGATTTGGTGGTGGTCTGTAGGTGAGTTTTTGGACTAGTTTGGGTGTGCTTTGAGGTGGAGCATGGGTGAGGATATGTCCATTCACTTCTATGGGAGTGGGCAGGATGGGTGGTTATGGGTGGGGTATAGGCATAGTCTAGTCTGGAAGTGAACACTGATTGGATGATATCATACTTATCTCACCTGTCAATCAGTTTGACAAATTGTAGATAAAAGCTAATTAACCATTTAGTCTTCCCAAAGAGGTGGAGCCAGGGCTGGGGTCAGAGTAGGTCAGGGGTGAAATCTTTACAGTAGAAGTAAGTATTAAAATCTACTTGAATCCCTGGGGAGAGTGTCACTTTTCCTTCTTTTCCTTTCTCATGGCAGATATCAACCCTGTTATTTGTTGTTGTTTTTTAAATGTATATATTTAATTTGCATGATCATGTGACCACATGTATTATTTTCCATAGAGAATATACCAATACAAAAAGCAGACATAAAAGTCTAGAGAACCTTGTTCAAAACTTGTACAAAATTATTCAGAGTAGTTAAACCACAAGCGGATTGTGATAAATTGCAGGAGGGCCTTTTGAGACTGGAAAATTGGGCATCTGTTGCGCCGGAGGTGGACCTTGGGCCAAGGTGGGTTGATGCAACCCGTAGGTAGGGACCTATGGGTCCCCACTGTCGGCAGGCGGAGTGGGCTGAAGAACAGAGGCTGGCTAGAGCTTCACCAATACCAGCCCTCGTTCCCCGTGGGTTGAGACTTTGGGTGCTGGGGCCGGCTGGACTTAGGTGGGCCTCTGTATGTAGTTGATGTAGAGATCGGTTCAGCCCAGAGACAGCAGGTGAGAGATGCTACTGTCTTACACTGGACAAGGTAGTGTCCTGGAGACCTGGGCGCCAAAGGAACAAAGGCAGATAGGGGTGCCCGATCAAGAGCAGGCTGAAGCCTGAATAGACCAAGTCCAAGAGGTAAGCTTGAGAAGCATCGAGGAGCAGACTTGAGTCAGGGCTGGTGGCAATCCAGAGGCAGTGGCAAGCGAGGCTGAAGTCCAATCACAGTCAAACGTATTCAAACGATGTGGAGGTCTGGGTCTGGAGATAGGCAGTAGCGAAACCAGGCGAAGCAGAGTTCTGGATCTGGAGATTGGCAGTAACATAGTCAGGCGAAGCAGAGGTTTGGGCTTGGAGAGAATCATTGGCGTGGTCAGGTGAAACAGAGGTCCGGGCTTGGAGAGAGTCAATGGTGTGGTCAGGCGAAGCAGAGGTCCAGGCTTGGAGAGAGTCAATGGCGTGGTCAGGCGAAGTAGAGGTCCAGGCTTGGAGAGAGTCAATGGCGTGATCAGGTAAAACAGAGGTCCGGGCTTGGAGAAAGTCAATGGCGTGGTCAGGCGAAGCAAAGTCTGTGTAGGCAATCCGAGGTATGGAGTAAGACAGGAACAAGGAGACAGGAACCAGGAACAACAAGGAAAAGGAACGTAGGAGTGAGACGAATCTCTAGGAGGCAACGAGTACTCGACCAGCAAAGAGACCTCTTGCAAAGGCAAAGCTAGGGAGTGGAGCCTGCGCTTAAATACCGAAGCTTCGCTGACATCATCATCCGGGCCGCGGCTATGTTTCCACCGCGGTCCCCTAGGGAGGGGCATGGCACCGAGAAGGAGCATCTCTCTGCAGGCCACGCGAAGAGGCCCAACGAGAAGCAATGGACATGGTGGCTGGACCCAGGAATGCTGGGGACTGCAACAGGGCCTAAGGCACCAGGGGAGGCCCGAGGATGGAACTGACAGCCCACCACCACCATCGAAGAGGAACCAGGATCTGGAGTCACTGTAGAAAGTGAGGGAACTGTGCCACAATTCTAACGTGGATGGCACGCGTAACAGCATCCAAATGCAGATGAAATTTTATGTGGATAAGTGCAAGGTGATGCTTATAGGGAAAAATAACCCAAGCTGTACTTATACAATATTAGGTTCCATATTAGGAGCTACCACCCAAGAAAGAGATCTAGGTGTCATAGTGGATAACACATTGAAATCATTGGTTCAATGTGCTACAGCAGTCAAAAAAGCAAACACAATGTTGGGAATTATTAGAAAGAGAATGGTGAATAAAACGGAAAATGACATAATGCCTCTGTATCGCTCCATGGTGAGACCGCACTTTGAATATTGTGTACAATTCTGGTCGCCACATCTCAGAAAAGATATAGTTGCGATGGAGAAGTTACAGAGAAGGGCAACCAAAATGATAAAGGGGGTGGAACAGCTCCCCTATGAGGAAAGACTAAAGAGATTAGGACTGTTCAGTTTGGAGAAGAGATGGCTGAGGGGAGGATATGATAGAGATGTTTAAAATCATGAGAGGTCTAGAATGGGTAAATATGAATCGGTTATTTACTCTTTTGGATAATAGAAGGACTAGGGGGGCACTCCATGAAGTTAGTATGTGGCACATTAAAACTAATCGAAGAAAGTTCTTTTTCACTCAACACACAATTAAACTCTGGAATTTGTTGCCAAGGTATGTGGTTAGTGCAGTTAGTGTAGCTGGGTTTAAAAAAGGATTGGATAAATTCTTGAAGGAGAAGTCCATTAACTACTAGGGATGTGAATCGTTTTTTGACGATTTAAAATATCATCTGATATATTTTAAATCTTCAAAATCGTTAGAGGCGATATATAGTAGGAATTCCCCCGATTTATCGTCAAAAATCGTAAATTGAGGGAAGGGGGAGGGGAAGGGGAGGGCGGGAAAACCGGCACACTAAAACAACACTAAAACCCACCCCGACCCTTTAAAATAAATCCCCCACCCTCCCGAACCCCCCCCAAAATGTCTTAAATTACCTGGGGTCCAGTGGGGGGGGGTTCCCGGTGTGATCTTCCACTCGAGCCACGGGTGCGTTGATAGAAATGGCGCCGGTGCTACCTTTGCCCTGTCATATGACAGGGCAAAGGTAGCGCCGGTGCCATTTTGGTTCCTGTCCCCCGACGTCACGAGCATAGGAGATCGCTCCCGGACCCCCAGGGACTTTTGACCAGCTTGGGGGGGGGGGGCTCCTGACCCCCACAAGACTTGCCAAAAGTCCAGCGGGGTTCCGGGAACGACCTCCTGCACTCAAATCGTGTTGCCGTATCGTAAAATGGTGCCAGCCGTATGGCCATATTGCCGTATTGCAAAATGGCGCCGGCCTTATGGCCGTATGGCAGGCGCCATTTTGCAATACGGCAACACGATTCGAGTGCAGGAGGTCGTTCCCGGACCCCCGCTGGACTTTTGGCAAGTCTTGTGGGGGTCAGGAGGCCCCCCCAAGCTGGCCAAAAGTCCCTGGGGGTCCAGCGGGTGTCCGGGAGCGATCTCCTTCGCTCGTGACGTCGGGGGACAGGAACCAAAATGGCACCGGCACTACCTTTGCCACGCACCCGTGACCCGAGAGTGGAAGATCACACCGGGACCCCCCCACGGGACCCCAGGTAATTTAAGACATTTTGGGGGGTTCGGGAGGGTGGGGGATTTATTTTAAATGGTCGGGGTGGGTTTTAGGGTTGTTTTAGTGTGCCGGTTTTCCCGCCCTCCCCCGATTTACGATTTACATGATATTTAAAAAAACAAAACCGCGACGATCCGATTCCCTCCCCCCCCCCAGCCAAAATTGATCGTTAAGACGATCGATCACACGATTCACATCTCTATTATCTACTATTAATTGACTTAGAAAATAGCCACTGCTATTACTAGCAATGGTAAAATGGGATAGACTTAGTTTTTGGGTACTTGCCAGGTTCTTATGGCCTGGATTGGCCACTGTTGGAAACAGATTGCTGCTGGATGGACCCTTGGTCTGACCCAGTATGGCATGTTCTTATGTTCTTATATCATGGAAAGTTTTAGAGGGAAAGTATGCACATGCTCTCTTTTTTTGAAAGTCGGTGCAAAGTCCATGAATAAAAATGCCTGCCGAATTTGTTCCAAAGCAGTCAGCCTGAAAATGACCTCCTTATTGTCTTTCCTTCAGTGTTAGAGGTTTTTCATACTTTTAAAGTGAATTAATCAATATGCCTTCAAATGCCCCCTATGTACTCCATATTGAAGTTCCTACAGATTTCAGTTTTATTAAATTAATTGAGATGAAGGCTCAGCATGACCACAATGAGATGTGACCTAGGTTTATTAAAAGAAAATCAGGAAATTGTAGATTCACTAGTGTTTTATATAAGGCTATTTATTTATTTATTTTTATTTAAACAGTTTTTTATATACCGTTGATTAGACAACGTCCATCTCTACGGTTCACAATTTCTACATTACAATAACATAGAGAGAAAGGAAAAATTACAATTTCTCATAAATATAAAATTCACTAAAAGACAGTAAATTAATTAAAACTTCTAAAATGCCATCTAAATATGAATTATAAAACCTAGGAGTATAAAATTATAACTTTATTTTAATCTAAAAGTCAAACATTTCCTGGAAGTTTCTGAACACTTCAGACCAATAGGTTGATCTTTCTAACACAAGTTTATACTCTTATGTTTTCTTGATTATCTCAAAATCTATTAAATGTTGGAACCATTTGGTAACTTCAGTTACAGCACTTAAAATCCTTCGTGAGAATGTATTTTACATTGTAAGGTCTAAATATTATCCACTGTATATTTTATTCTTACAAAAATGTCAGACAGAGTAGTGCACTTCTCTGTGCTGCCTTCCATGAGAAAAATAATGGGTTCTCTATTATGTGAAAATACAAGTAAGGTTTAAAAGTCAGGTTCCTTCTTAATTGAGAGTCTCCCCATGGCTCAAAGCATTCTTCTCTTGGGTAATTTATCCTACCATGAAGATCAATGAAATCAATTTATTCCTTGTAACTTTAATACCAACATCTGCAGATAATGGACTTTTCTTCTCTCAGACCCTTCCTCTTTCTGTAAGTAGTCAATTTTAGAACAGAGAGAGCTCTTTTTTACTGAAATATGCAGATACTCTCAACTCCAGTAAGTTGATAAAGGATGTGATTTTCAAGAATTTGACAACATAGAAAAAGTATAAGCTATAAATCTGTTGCTTATATATTTGTTTTTCTGTGTTCTTCAGCAATCTCGGTAGATAAGATAGTGTGTATACCATAAAGCCTGTGCCCCAGTTAAGTTTTTTTTTTTTTTTTTTTGCCCTTCTACTTCAAAAATGAATGAGAATATTGAAGTGGACTCATTCCCCCCAGAAGACCAATCCAAAATGGGCAGTATACAATTTAAAGTATTTAATTATCATTAATCATACTAAGTATCTTGCCTTCTTCCTTTCTTCTGTACTATGCATTTCAAAACTGGACACTGATGAAATAAATCATTAATTTCTCGCAGTGGATTGGGCAAGCCATGAAAAATGTTGGTTAGTATGCAAATGAGCCCTGTAGAAAACCTTTGCTTGAAATTTCCTGTCAAAAAGTTGTACAAAAATATAATTACTCCACATTTAGGTATAGTTATCTTTTAAATGAAAACCAGCAAGCAAAGTCATTTTCATGCACCGATTTTTGAAAATTCTTAATTAATGATCTGCTTTGCCTGATGTTGCATCACAGCAGTTCATTAATTCTGAGTTTCAATATAATTTCCTGCATAGCCTCACATTATTTTGCAAATATTATTTCATGCACTAAAATCTAAAATAGTATGCACAAATACTGGGCACTATTTCACATTTTTATGTGCAAAGCAATTTTTCTGAGATAGTGCATGTTTTAGTATACCTACATCCCTGCTATCTGTATCTCTAGGAATGAACAAGGATACTTATGGTCAAAAGACAAATATAGTGTGAACATTGCAAATGCTGTCAGAAGCAACATGCATTTTGTGAGTGGTTTAATAAATATGGTATGCAGACTCTGTAGTAGGTATTCAAACAATGACATGCATTAAGTAGAGTACAGATTATTGTAACAATGACAGTAGCCTTATTTTCTCCATAGATGGAACCGTAAGTATGCTCAATTTTTCAATTTCTTTTATTCACTTTCTGTCCATCTTCTAGTTCTCAGTGTATTTTCTTGTTTGTGTTCTTTGAACACAACCACATGAGAAAATTTTCAAAGTGGTTACACATGGAAAATTAGCATTGCCATGGATAAGAAATTGAATTCATGTATATGCTATTTTTTATAACATCAAAACTACGTGCATATTGTTTATTTTGCATGCACATTTACCAGCACAAAATAGGTACAGTCTATGGGTGTTCTGGGGCAGGGTTGAGAGGTATGCGTGGAATTTGCTCTTTTATAAGAAATGTATGTAAACACATTAGCCAACGTATTCATTCAGTTTTACACCTGCTAATTAACTAACATAATTGAAATCAAATTTGTGACTTGTCTGTTATTTTGGGGTAGGAAGTCTAGGTGAACTATGCAGAGTTCAGGATGAAATACTAGTGGGTCTAGGTGAATTGAAGTCAAACTGGATAAACTGGCAGAGGCATCAGCAAACTGCTGATTTCAAGTATATGTGCATATTTTATAATATACCTGCCTACACATATCACTCAGGGTTGTTGTACATACATATTTTTTTTGTGTGTAAAATATATGATCAATTGTTTATTAACTAGGGATGTGAATCGTTTTTGAACAATTAAAATTATCGTCAGATAATTTTAAAATCGTCCAAAATCGTTAGAGTGCACGATACAATACAAATGCCCACGATTTATCGTCAGGGGCATTTGTATTGTATCGTTAAATAGGGCACACCAAAAAAGCCCCTAAACCCACCCTGACCCTTTAAATCGACCCGACCCGACCCATTGCTATTTTTTTTTTACGGAGGCCCGTGCCGCAAAAAAAAAACAAAACCAACATCTGACCCTTTAAATCGACCCCCCCCCCACTCCCGACCCAACCCGACCCAACCCATCGCTATTTTTTTTTTTACGGAGGCCCGCGCCACAAGAAAAAAAAAAACCATCCGACCCTTTAAATCGACCCCCCCTCCCGACCCCCCCAAAACCTTTTAAAGTTACCTAGTGGTCCAGGGGGTCCTCGGGGGGCCTCGGGGAGAGAGCCAGGGGGGCCTTGGGGAGAGGAGAGATCCAGGGGGGCCTCGGGGAAAGATTTCCCAGGCATCAGCTGTTCTAAAAAAAAAAAAAATGGCGCCGATGCCCCTTTGCCCTTACCATGTGACAGGGTATCCGTGCCATTGGCCGGCCCCTGTCACATGGTAGGAGCACTGGATGTCCGGCGCCATCTTTACTCATCAGTCCATATTATACTATGGGCTGATGGCCGGCGCCATGTTTAAGGATGGCGCTGGCCATCTTTAAAGATGGCGCCAGCCATCCAGTGCTCCTACCATGTGACAGGGGCCGGCCAATGGCACGGATACCGTGTCACATGGTAAGGGCAAAGGGGCATCGGTGCCATTTTTTTTTTTTTTTAGAACAGGTGATGCCTGGGAAATCTTTCCCCGAGGCTCCCCTGGATCTCTCCTCTCCCCGAGGCCCCTCTGGATCTCTCCCTGAGGTCTCCCGAGGCCCCCCTGGACCACCAGGTAACTTTAAAAGGTTTTGGGGGGGTCAGGAGGGGAGGGTTGATTTGAATGGTCGGATGGGTTTTTTTTGTTTTTTTTGCGGCGCGTGCCTCCGTAAAAAAATAATTAGCGATGGGTCGGGTCGGGGGGGGGTCGATTTAAGGGGTCGGATGGTTTTTTTTGTTTTTTTTGCGGCGCGGGCCTCCGTAAAAAAATAATTAGCGATGGGTCGGGTCGGGTCGGGAGGGGGGGTGTCAATTTAAACTTAAAGGGTCAAATGTGGTTTGGTTTTTTTTTGCGGCGCGGGCCTCTGTAAAAAAATTATTAGCGATGGGTCAGGTCGGGAGGTCGATTTAAAGGGTCGGATGTGTTTTGTTTTTTTTTTGCGGTGCGGGCCTCCTAAAAAAATGTGAATTGGAATCGGAAACGATTCCAATTCACATATCTTAACGATCAGATTCGAGCCCCCCCGCAGCCGAATCTGATCGTTAAGACGATCTGGCACACGATTCACATCTCTATTATTAACTAGATAGAGAAAATATGTGCTTTCAATGCATTGCAAATATTCATGCATACTGAAACATATTTTCAAAGCTGAACTACTCAGTTTTTTATAAAACTGTACAGCTTCCAATGCACAATTTATAAAATACTTGGGTTAATCTCCATGCATCCACTTATGCACATAAATAAATATATAAATAAATAACAAGGTTAATTTTAAAAGACTGATGCATTCTGAAATTGGAGGATATGTGAATAAGTTGGGCTGACATGCGCCAAACCGATTTTAAAAGCTGTATAGATATGCATGTACTTGCCCCAGTGTAAACAAATGAAAAGTTTCCAAAAGGGGGCAAGGCATGGGCATGTTTTGGGCAGGGCATTGGCACTTTGTGATTTTAAACTAAAATTTTACATAAATACTTACATGCACTGGCACACACCTGGGTCCCCTGCCACTCAGCTTTACTTCTGCTGTGGATAACATATAAGTTGTAAAACAAAAAAATCCAGGCAGTTTAGCGGAGTTTTAAAGGACTTCCAAACTCGGACTCCCCTATTAAACTAGGGGAATTTGGAAGTCCTATCCCTTAACTGGGTGAACTGGGAACAAACTGGTAAAATGGGCAATGGCGTCGGCATGTGTGCCTTTTAAAATACTCCCACTTGTGCAGTAGAAGTGGCATTTGTGTACACAGGTGCACATCCACTTAAAACTGCACACACGTGTGTGCAGTCAGGCTATTTTATAACATGTACTCATGTTGTAAAATAGTTGTGTCCCTGGGTGTGGGCTGACAAATGTGTGCACATGTGTGCCTATGCACCGCTTTCAAAGTTACCTTCATAGGTTTTAAAATTACCCTCTTAATCTTTTCCCTGTGTGCAACAAAGTGCTGTAATACATAGGATCAAGACTTCCTGTTAATACTCGTGGTTGATGACTTACCAAGTAATATTCACAATAAAATAAATAGCAATACATGTTTCAAGTATTTTCACTTTTCTTTTGCTTTTAAATATAACAGATTTAGGACTCTAGCTAAGCAACAAGAAACTGAATCAACTTCTAGGGGTTGACTACTGTTGGAGATAGGATTCTTGACTTCATGGACATTTTGTCTGATCCTACATTGCACTTCTTGTGTTCTCATGAACTGCAGAAGGTCCTTGTGATACTTGGAGACTGGGTGGCAAACAAAATTTGATGTGGAAAATTGTCATGATGCACATAGGGAAAAATAATCCCAATTACAAGTACACAAAAAAGACAGAGTCATTCATCAAAATGCATTATGGCATTAACACCATAATTCTGCCCCTTTGTGCGCCCCTTCAACAATCCTGCGCAAAGTTCCCCACTCAGCCGATACAATAAAACCTTCTAAAACGCTCAGACCTATTTTAACCCATATCGCTCCTCCATTCTCCCCTCTCAGCTAACTAGCAGACTTACCCCACAGACAGACAGCCCTAGGTCTCCTCTAGCAGACTCACCAATCAGATGGACTATCAGCGGTCTCACGCAGTGGACACATTCAGCGATCAGTCACTCAAAGGACTCATCCAGTGGGTCTCTCAGCCGACAGCAAATCAGCGGACTCGCTCACTGGACTATCTCAGTGTAATCACCCAACGGACTCATGCAATTAGACCCATCTTTCAAGCAGACTCACCTAACAGACTCAGGCAATGGACGGACACTCAGTGGACTCACATCAGATGGATACTCCACAGACTCACTCAGCAGAATTACTTACCTCCACCAGCCAAGATGCGGACCTTCCCAATCCCAATCATTTTCAACCAATTCAGACACAACTCCAAACCCATTACCGCTCCTAACATCCAATTCAAGAGATTGATCCCTATCATGATATCTCCTCTCACTCAACTACTGGGCCTCTCTTTATTCTCACTTACCCTCTTCAATGCCCAATCTCTAACAAAAAAAACCCACATCATCAACAACTATCTTTTGGACGCCAAACCCGATATATGCGCTGTTACAAAAACATGGTTGAAACCCACGGACACTGTGCTTACCAACCAACTTCCCACTCATATATACGACATCTACTCAGTTCCTAGATCCAAAAAAAGAGGTGGCGGCCTACTCTTAATGACAAAAAAATAATTAAGATTTTCCCTCCAATACTCAGAATTGACAGCAAATCTGGAATTCGCTTTCTTCAAATCCTCCCAGCTTCAAATATGCCTTATTTATGCCCCCCCAGGGCTCCTTGAATCAGACCCCTCACATCTCATTGAACCCATTTCTAAACATATTAACTTTGACTCTCCAGCTATTATATTGGGAGACTTCAACTTATACGTTGACATTTCTCCTCAATCCCCCAGCTGTGAAACTTTACTCTCATCACTCAAATCTTGGGTTTCAAACAAATAATAGACAGTCCCACTCATAAAGCTGGACACACGCTGGATCAAATTTTCCTAAACAAAAGAATTATCCTTGATTCCAAACCACGCTGTACGCCGGTCCCTTGGTCTGACCATCAACTGATTACTAAGATCCAAGACATCCCCAAAACCATACCCCAACCATCTCACAAATCCACTATCCAATTCAGGAAACCGTGCTCCTTAGACAACCTCAGCTCCCACCTATCCAAAGAATTCGAAAACCTTGATCTCGCAGATGCTGAGGCAGCAACCACTTCTTGGTTCAAGATAACCAATAAAGTAGCCGATCTTATCTGTCCTACAATTTCCAAAGTAATACACCCAAACCCTGACAACAGAAAACCCTGGTTCACACCGCAATTGAAATCACTAAAACAAGATCTAAGAAGCAAAGAACACAGATGGCAAAAAAAAACCCATCCTCAGAGACGCAGGCCGCCTACAAAGACGCCATGCACCATTACAGGAATACGATCCTCCAAACTAAAAGAGATTTCTTCACCCAAAAGATCCACCACTTCATCTTTGACTCTAAAGCCCTGTTCTCATATGTCTCGTCCCTGACAAAAACTGCACCACCAACTATTCCCGATGACCAAGCTGAAACCAAAGCCACAGAACTAGCTACTTACTTCAATAAAAAAATATCCAACCTGGTAGCAGCGCTTATTGCCAACAATAACCATTCACATCTCCCTTCTAACACCACTATTCAGCAAAACTACAGATTTGAATCGTTCAAGCCAACTTTTTCTCTGGAGTTTGAAATCTTGCTCAAGAAGCTCAAGCCATCCTATCATCCTTCGGACCCAATTCCATCAAACTCCTCATCTCCATTCCAAAAATCATTGCGAAGCCCATTTCAGAAATCATTAATTGCTCTCTTGCACAAGGGCGAGTACCAGACGCCCTCAAGATCGCGATACTCAAACCACTGCTAAAAAAAAACAAACTTGTCTCCAGCGGATCCCGCCAACTTCCGTCCGATAGCTAACCTACCATTTATTGTGAAACTTTTAGAAAAAATCGTCAATAAGCAACTCTCTGAATATCTGGAATTGCACAAAATTCTAGCCCCAGCACAGTTCGGTTTCCGAAAATCACTAAATACAGAATAACTATTAATCTCATTCTCAGACTCTATCATCCTCAGCCTAGAAAAAAAACAACCATACCTCCTTGCTCTTCTTGATCTTTCTGCAGCATTCGACACAGTGAACCATGCAATACTATTAGAGCGCCTCACAGACATTGATATCATTGGGACGGCACACAGTTGGTTCAAGTCTTTCCTTAGTAATAGAAGCTTTAAGATCAAAGTAAACAACAAAGAATAACACCTGGTCAGCTCCTCCTTGGGAGTCCCACAAGGTTCGTCCCTCTCTCCAACCCTCTTCAATATTTACTTTCTTCTACTCTGCCATCTTCTAGCAAATCTTAATCTAACACACTACATATATGCTGATGACGTGCAGGTACTAATCCCCATCAAGGAATCCCTCTCCAAAACCCTCAGCTTCTGGAACACTTGCCTTCAATCAATCAACCACCTCCTCACTAGCCTTAACCTTGTTCTCAACACCAATAAGACGGAGATCCTTATCATTTCACATGACGACAAGTATGGCCTAAACAAAATTCCAATCTCTTCTCAAATCAATTTATCTCCGCATGTCAGAGATCTTGGTGTTATTCTTGACAATCAATTCAACTTAAAAAAATTTATCAATACAACCACAAAATACTGTTTCTTCAAACTTCAAGTACTGAAAAAGTTTAAACCCCTCCTCCATTTCCATGACTACCGCATGGTGCTTCAATCGATCATCTTTTCAAAAATTGACTACTGTAATTCGCTCCTCTTAGGTCTCCCAGCAAACACTATCAGACCCCTGCAAATGGTACAGAATTTCGCCGCTAGAATCTTGTCCAATACCAATAGAAGAGAGCACCTCACGCCCATACTTTGCAACCTATACTGGCTTCCCATCAAATTTAGAATTCTCTACAAAGTCCTGATGATAATATACAAAGCCATGCACAATCTAACACCTATTGATCTTAACTTACCTCTACGTCTCCATGAATCCTCCAAACCGATTAGATCTGCTTACAAAGGCACTCTCTATGCCACCCCCCCCCCCCCCCCCCAGTAAAGACAGCCCTAAGGAAACACGCCCTATCCACCACGGGGCCCTCTCAGTGGAATGCTCTTCCACCAGATCTCCGGCAAGAACCATGCCCATTGACGTTCAAAAAAAAACTCAAATCCTGGCTTTTCAAACAAGCTTTTCAATAACCAGATGGTCATTACCATTCCCTTACTATTTTAAGAAGCTATTCCATAACCAGACGAACATTACCAATAAAATACCACATCGAACATTTCCATGACCATCATTCACAGGCCTATTATTGCACATTTATTTATTTACATTCATTTTAGAATGTTCTAGTGTTGGTTCACAGTTTTTTGCTTAATCGTCCCTTTTGTTTGCTAAATGTCTCTACTGTTAACTGCAGCCAACACTTCCCCCTGTTTTTATCCATCTTTTCACAGTTACTTGTAACCTTGGTTCTAAGTAATGCTTGTTGCAAAATTGTGTTCCACTGTAAACCGATATAATATGTATCTTGCCACATGAATGTCGGTATTAAAAAGTTCAAAATAAATAAATAACGCATGCGATTAATAATGCTAGTGTATGGCGCAAAATGGCCATAATGCAATTCATGATAAATTTTTAGAATTGTTTTTGACCATTTCAGAGGGGAGGAGGGAGAGAGAGAAAGCACCTCTGTAGAGACTTATAGTGTGCAACCACTTATATCTCTATGGGAGGGCCATCTAAAAGCTCGAGGTGAGGTGTTGGTGGTGGATTAGGGTTTAAGGGCCAGTTTCTCATGTAGAGTGAGATGTACAAACAGCATAGTACACCTTGGTGAAGATTTGACATCATTTATATAAGGAAAGTCTCATAAAGAAGACATTTTGCACTATGTTATCTCACCCTAACTTGATGGTACCCTAATATAGAGTTCATCAAACTAGGGTGAGAGAATATTGTAGAAATCTCATCTTTGTGAGAATTTCCTCACTCCAAATGTCATCAAATCTTTACTGAGGTGTACTGTGCTGTTCGTACGTCTCACTCTATGTGATAAACTGGCCCCTAAACCCTAAACCACCACCAACACCTCACCTCGACCTGTTAGATGGCCTTCCTATAGAGATATAAATATTTCACTCTTATGAAGACCTTGTACATAGTCTCTCAGACTCTCATAGTAGTTTTAAAATTTCCCTAAACGCACCCATTTATTTTTCTTATCCTGAGCATTATACATGCATTAATAACACATTTTGATGAATCTAGGGGTGAGTTCTGTATTAGGAGTCAGTGAGTCACCACCTAGAAAAAAAGATCTTGGAATCCTTGTGAATTGAAGTGCACAACACAGTGTGTGGTTATGACCGCAAAGCAAATAGATTTAAAAAAGGAACATTAATTGAAACATTTCATATTGCCTTTGTATTGATTCATGGCATGCCATACCTTGAATGCTGCGTGGTCACCCCATCTGATAAAAAACATAGTGGGACTAGAAAAGGTGCAGAGAAGGGTAACAGAAATGATAAAGAGTATAGAATGGCTCACCTATAAAGAGAAGCTACATAGGTTAGTGATCTTCCTTTTGAAAAAGAAATGGTTGAGAGGGTACATATTCGATTATACAATCATGAGTGGAATGAAATGGATAAATAGTAGTAAAACAAGGGGAAACTCCATGAAACTAAAACAGCATATTTAAAAGCAATTGTAGAAAGTACTTTTGCACACAATGCACAATCAAGCTGTGCAATCTGTTACCAGAGGATGTGGTCAAGGTGACAAGAAAAGAGGGGTTTTAAAAGAGGTTTGCACAGGTTCCTGGAAGAAAAGTACATAACACATTATTTCATTTCATTTCATTTATTAAAATTTATTGATCGCCTACCACAGAGAGGCCTAGGCGATTTACAGCATTATCATACATAATGAAAACATAAAAATAATAAATACAATACCACACAAATTACATGTATTTCACATAGACAAAAATAACCAGGCTCATATAGACAAAATAAATAGTCAATCACCCACAATATGTAACAGAATTCTCACATCTGTAGAGGTATTTATTCTGCTAGCAGCAATCTAGAATATGTTGTATGCACGATGGATAAGGTGCTCTTTCAATAACTGTCTGAACTTTTTTGCATCATCCAAAGACCTGAGCTCAAATTGAATATTATTATGGAACATTATTAGCCAGGTAGAATAAAGAAAGCTATTGCTATTCCTGAGAGTAACAGGAATTAGATCTACTTTATGGAACCCAGATTGGCCACTGTCAGAGACAGGATGATGGGTTTGATGGACCTTGGTCTGACCTAGTTTACTATTTCTTCTGTTCTTATGTTTATGTTTAATATAGATATAGATTCATGTGAAACAAAACAGTAAATGATAATGGCATTAGTATGTAATACCCGAACTTGTGTCTCTTTTCGTGACCTCAAGAATCACACCTCAACGCAGTTCTAGTAGTTAATGCCCTCTTCTGATGTTAGTTTATTCTGAGTGTCCAGAATTCTCTGACATGGAAGATTACTCTTCTAGGCCCTATGCATTGTTTAAGTTTTAAACAGGTAGTAAAGTCAATTGTAATCAGCACTAATAATCCTGTGCTGGATTCACTGTTAAATGATGGAAATTGATGAAAAGGTTCTTTATGACTCTTGGTATTTATAAATCAGATTTTTATACTTCAGCTCTTCAATAAATTTGTGTCATTCTGCTTCCAATCATAGTATCTGGTGTTTAAAGCCAATTTCAAGTTAGGTAATTTATTCTTATCCTTTCAAACATTGGAGTAGATTTTAAGGTCCTTCCTTATAGCTGGTCTAAAGGATGGTAGCCCAATTTAGTTGTCATACCTTTCCTGCAGTTACTCCATGTTCTTTTCCTTACTCCTGATTCATACCTGAGTGGTAGATTTATTCTCCGCTGATGATCTCCTTGAGATATAGGTGGATACATCTGAGTGGTAACCCTGGTCTTCTTCTTATTCCCCTTCTTACTCCTTCTCCCTGAGAATGAATGTAAATTAAATTCTAGGTATGTATATTTGTTTAAAACAAAAAAGACAATGTCAATGACATTTCATTTCATGTTGTTGGAACACAAAATGAAAGAAAAAATGCCAAAATTTCATTAGATTTTGAGTTTTGTATTAGTGCACACTAACTTGACTTAATGTATACTGAACTGGATATAGTATGCATCAATTCCTGTTAGTGTGTGTGCACCAAGTCCAGTTAGTGCACACTAACAGAACTTAGAAGGTAACTTTAAAACTGGCACGGGTACCTACGTACATGAGTATATGGGCATGTGGCCAGATGCACTGCTCTTTTATATCCTGCGTGCAGGTGCATGCACATGTTATAAAATATGCTGGGTGCATGTATGTGTGCTACCTATTTTAAGCAAGTGTGCACCTATCAGGGAAATGGCTTTGAGACGCACAAGTGAGGGAATTTTATAACATGTGCGAGTTCAGGTTATGACCAGTTTCATCATTCATCCACCACTTTGCCCAGTCTCCAGCTAGGTCCTCGAGACCACCTGGTACTTTAGCCTGCCTAGTTAACTCAGACCCCTTAATTAGTTCATATGTGGCTAGAAATTGTTTTATACTGTCTTACACCTCAGCTATACCAAAAGTAAAGTTGTGGTGAAATGGACGTGGATGCGTATCCATGTATAAATATGTGTGTGTGTGTGTGTGTGTGTGTGTGTGTGTGTGTGTGTGTGTGTGTGCTTATTTCTTGGCCCCACTCCAGAAGGCAAATGCCCTACCCACATTCCAGCCCAATTTTTTCCGATGCGAGATACTTGCACATTGGTTCTTGTGCATGTATGTGGTTTGTTTATAAAATACAATGGCAGCAAATAAGAGATACATGCTAGCTAGATATCTATCTCCCAGCTTTGGCACATGCATCACTTTAAAAAAATTCATCTTTTAGTGTGCACTAACCATGAAATTTAAGGGAAAATGAAAAATAAAAATGAACATTACACTATTTTAAAAATGAAATCAAGCTAAAATGGCATGAAAAGAAAATGATACACAAAAAAAAGCACTGCATATCCTTAGTAAATTATTTCCTCCATGAAGACACTGATGATCCTAAGATTCTCTCTCTGTGAGAGACATTTCTTTTTCTGATATTAAAGAACTGAGTCCCTGAACTCTAGGGTACTGAGGTAAGAATTGAAAAGAAAATTCTTTAAAAGAAGGGGAAACTAAACAAGAGACAGGAATTGTGAAAATAGTTCCTCCTCAGAAGAGAAAGGTTTCCAACAACCTTGGTAAAATTGGTGAAGGTTCTCTATATCCTTTTTTTTACTGAGGTCTCAATCCCAGAAACCCCACAGTCCTTCTCTAGTAAAATCAGAAAGAAAATAGAAAATGCCTTCCACAATCTGAGATGGTGGGTGAGTTTTATATAGATTAACGGACAAATTTTCAAAAGCCTGTGTGCATAAAAACCGGGGTTTATGTGTGTGGCTGGGCCTTGTGTGAAGAGCGTGCATTTTATCACAGGCCTGGCCCCACGCGTAAACCTGTTATGCGCCCAAGTGCTGAGCCTCTGGGCAAGGAGGGGCAGGGTGGGATGGGACAGTGGCCAGGACAGTGGCCGTTAGCTGATGTTCCGGGGAAGTGTGCACCGACAGCTGGCTGGCACGCAGAGATTACTGCTGCTCCAGAGGAGCAGTAAATAATAAAATAAAAATTTTTGGGAAAGTTAGGTTTAGGGTAGGGATGTGCAGAAGGAAAAAATTTGTTTAGATTCTTATTTGTTTTGCCAGGACCCAAATTCGTTGCATTCATTTCATGAGGGAAAAACTAATTCATTTGATTTGTTTTATTCATTTTACGTTTTCTCATTAAAGTCAATGGGGGAAGTATTTGCAGCCTATTTTTGGCTGCAAATATTGTGGTTTTCTTATCAATTCTGATGAAACTTCTGGGGAGCAATCATCAGAATGAGAAAAGAGCTTCAAGTTACTTAGACTCTGGCAAGGTGGCACCAAAGTGGCATGAATAGCCTAAGGCACTGTAAAGGGGCAAAGGGGTACCAGGAGTGGATTGAGTGCTTTAACAGAGGTGCAGAGCAGCAGGGAGAGTGTAAAAAACACAGCATAGCTTCAAAAGAGAGCACCAATAACAGTTGCATGAGCCCTCAAAGGCAGCACGACAGGCAAAGTGGCATCAACATCCTACAGCACAATGAAGGGGGAACATAGCAAGCAGAAAGAGTGTCAGAAAAAACTACAAGGTGCCGATAAAGGGACAAAGGAACAGAAAGACTAGCATCAACACAGTGAGAAACCATGATAGTGGCAAGAACATCACAAGAAGTAGAATTGCCTGGTGTATGGCAACAAGGCAGAGTGGCAGAAAGTTGATAGGTGCAATACAGGATAGCAGAGCGGAGGTAGTCTGATCCCTGTGGTTTTGATAGGGGCTAGACAGGCTGGCACAGCTGAGGTAGTCAGGTCACTGCGGTTTTGATAGGGGCAACACAGGCTGGCAGAGTGGAGGTAGTCAGGTTGCTGTGGTGTTGATAGGGGAAAGACAAGGAGGCAAGACAAGACGAGGCTCAGCATACGGCGCGACTTTCAACCTGTGTACTCTCCACCCGACCCATCTTGAAACACGAACCAAGGAGTCTAACACACGTGCTAGGACCTGAAACATGATGAACTATGCCTAGGTGGGGTGGAGCGTTGCTGCTGTGCATAGGGCCGGTGCAAGGATATTAGGCACCCTAGGCAAACCTTACAGCCTGGAGCCCTACCCCCACCTCCCCATACACAATTTTAAATTATGCATTTAATACATATTTTACATGAAAAGTGATATTCTGAGGTAAAATTAATATATACATTATTTTGATAATTTCATGCACACTTGTGATGCCAACAAGAAAACTTTGCATCTTGGAATTCATATGGCATCATACCTATTGTGATATATTTCAGCATGGTCCTCCTGTATCAACACAGTACTATCTGCCAACACTCAAAGAATAACAACCCTACCTATGAAAAAGAATACCACAAATATTACACCAGAATCTAAAATATCAATACACCTCCTATCAGGAAAACAGAAGAGGCCAAGCTAAAGCTACTACAGATCCCTACAGAGAAACCACATATTAAAAGAATGCTTCATCTCAGTCTTTGCATGCAGAACACAAACCCTCACCAAATACAGAATAAAACCACATAAAGTATAAATAGAAATGTGCTCTCAACAACTGAACTATAAAATGCATCACACAAGACTCAGTGCAACAATGGAAAAACAATAATTTCACCATTCCTCATGAAACAATCAATAAAATCAAGATATATAAATCATTAATCATAACAGTAAAATCATACTAATAAAATAATTTCAAAACAGTTGATGAATAGAATATCCAATAATTAAAGACTCATGCAAATTTTGAAAGCTTTACCAAACACCAGTAAAATATTTCAAACAGCAGACATCACATACTACCCAATAATTAAAATGGTAGTGAATCAAGTAAAATTAACTTAAAAAGCCACATTTACTTACCCTCTCCAGCAGTTCTCCTACTCCTTTCCCTTGCAGGCCACATCAGAAGCAGCAGTAGCTGCTGAAGCTGTCCTCACTTCCTTAGGGACCACAACCAGTCTTTTCTGTTTCTCATACACACACACACACACACACACACACGCACACACACTCACACACACACACACACCAGTCACACTCTCAGGACCAGTTTCTGTCTCTCGCACACCAATCATCTCCCCAACCAGTCTCTCTCTCTCTCTCTCACATACACACAAGTCATCTCCCTGATCTGTCTTCCTCACACATACACACGTCACCTCTCTGGCCAGTCTCTCTCAATCATACAATGCTCTCACTCTCTCTTACATACAGGCTTTCAATCACACACATGCTCTCTCTATTTCACTTACACAAAAGCTCTCAATCACACACATGTTCTATCTCACTTACAAACAGGTTCAATCACACACATGCCCTCTCTCACAGCTGCAAGTCAGCTAAAAACATGCTCCATCTCTCTCTCGCACACACACATTGACACACACAAGCACCCTCCCTGACTCACATATACACCATACACATACAGAAGCACCTTCCCTGTCACTCACATAGAAACACCATTCCTTTCTCACATAAACACACAGAAGCACCATTCCTTTCTCACATATACATACATACACACAAACAGAAACACCATACCTTTCTCACATACATAAACACACACAGAAGCACCATTCCTTTTTCACATACACACACACCCAGAAGCACCATTCCTTTTTCACATACACATACACAGATGAACCCTTCCGATCTCAAATACATATAAACACACAAAGGCACCCAGCTGAACAGCTCGTCTCCGTCAGTGGCTGGCTGTGCCAGTCTTCATTTTGCCAGTGGCAGCTAACAGCGACCATCTTCTTTTCTTCGGCCTGGTCTCGGGCGGTGGCTAGCTGCACTGATCTTGTTTTCTTCAGCCCCGCTGGCCTGCTCTCTGTCGGTGGCTGACTGCGCCAGTCTTCATTTCTCCGGCGGTGGCTGGCAGTGGCCATCTTCTTTTCTTCGGCCCCGCTGGCCTGGTCTCTTCATTTCTTCAGCCCGGCGCTCTCAATGGCCCGGAGCAGAGGAGGCTATGTGATCAGCTAGTCTGGCCCACCGGGGGAAGCCCGATATCCCGATAGGCCAATCCACCCCTACTCTCACATGGCCTTATATTTCAAACTGCCACTAACTGCGTCGGGAACAAAAAGAATGAAACTAATGATATGCTGCATTGGTGGGGGTTCACCAAGCATTTCACGGACCCACGAATGCAACAAATAGGGACCTATAAGTTGTGGATTTCGCATTTGTTCAAAACGAATGCACATCACTAGTTTAGGGGGTGGGGAGGAGAGGGGAAAGGGAATGAATGTTAGGCAGTAGGGTAGCAAAGTTCCCTCCCAGTCTGCTCCTTAATTAGAGTGGTCTGGGAGGGAACTGGGGGAAGCCCGATTGCGTCGCTGCACATATTTAGTGAAAATTTGCCCCCTCTGCGAGCGCTGCCCCACCTGCGCGCACCACCTGTGTATGTGCACGCAGCCATCAGATTTTATAACATGTGTGCACTCCTTTTATAATCGACCCATAATAGTTCATCATCTAAGACTCTCACATGGTGGAGCTAAAACCCATACTATTACCACTACATCTGTTCCCCCTGTAAAACTGGACAATTAGTGTGAATCCACAGGATTCTCTACACTTGTTTTGTTTGATGTCATTGTCAAAGAAAAACAATAGAAAAACAAATTAAATTCTATTTGTTTTCCTTTCATTTTATTTTGAGTATTCAGTGCCAACATTGGGGTAGATTTTCACAGGGTTACAAGCATAGGTTACATGCATAACTCCCGAAAACCTACCCCAAACCCCCCCTGTGCATGCTGAGCCTATCTTGCATAGGCTCGGCGGCGCGCACAAGCCCCGGGACGTGCGTAAGTCCCGGGGCTTTCCTAGGGGTGTGTGTCAGGGGCGTGTCGTGGCCGGTGCATCATTGGGGGCATTCCGGGGTGTGGCCCCATCCTCCGGACCAGCCCCCGGACCGGACCATTGCACGCCGGCAGCGGGCCCGCAGGCGTAACTTTCGCGATAAAGGTAGGGGGGAAATTAGTTAGGGCCGGGGGGCGGGTTAGTTAGGGGAAGGGAAGGGAAGGTGTGGGGGATGGAAGGAAAGTTCCCTCTAAGGCTGCTCCAAATTTGGAGCAGCCTTGGAGGGAACGGAGGCAGGCTGCGCGGCTCGGATAGGATAGGATAGGATAGGATGCTTGTGACAGGATATGACATCATCACGTCAAAAAGAGCGGGCTATTTAATCCTTCAAACTGGTTGAATGCGGTCTCTGTCCAGACTCTGAAAATTGTTTGAGACTTGGCAACCTTTAAGAAAAACTTGCTACACCAACGAAGTTAAGTACTATCTATATGGTATTCTGGTATTGTAGAGCTTGACAATCCTTTTTTTCGCTCATAGGTGATCATCAAAGATGAGTCAAATCTAAAGATATTTTGATGGGCATTGACATTCAAGGCTGATTTAAAGCACTTCAGTGCTCCTCTACAATTTATCGAACCGCAAATGATAGATAAGACCAGATGGCTTAGATTTCACTAACCACGTCGCCAGGCTTGCTGATGCGGTTCTGATAAAATATACAAAAATATAAATCATTTATTCATTTATAAAGTTGGTGAAGAGCATTGAAGCAGTTGGACGATACCTTTTGTAGTTCTTCCACCAGTATATAAATTTTTGTTCAATTCACCACAGGGCATGAGTATTCTCACCTTAAAAATCCTCCCAAATCTGTTGAATAATAGTGGTGGGGGTTGTAATATAGACTCTATGTTGTATGGCCCTTAGACGGTTTGTGTTTTCATAGCCATCATCCTAAGTCTTTTAAAGTAGGTCTTCCTGCTCAATTTTTCTTAATAATGTGGATTTGTTAGTCATCATTTGAGTTTAAACAACAAGCAGAGATATTATCAGCAAGGTTTTCTGCTAGGGGATAAATTATAAGGCAGGCATACAAACAGGCCAAATATGCCAATTTGTCAAGCATTATTGCATACAAACCCCATAGGGACAATACAAGGTTAATTTGCTTATTAACACACTCTACATTGTCATCTCAGATTGTGATTATACGAAAACATTGGCATGTATTGGCCCTTTACAAAATTTATTGTGAGCCACCTATTATTGCTTTTTCTCATGGTCCCAACATTCAGGACCAAATTGTACATTCCTATTTTGGGATGATGGGGGAGCATCATATGTGCAATAGATGTGATTTTTGTGAAAATTAAATAGTGGGTGCTAGTTGGGAAAACCCTGTGACTGGCTATCATGTGTATAGAAAGACTGTGACTGACTATAATTCTGACAATGTAGTTTATGTTTTGATTTGTCCTTGCCCTAAAGCATCCAGTTAAAACAAGATTAATAGAACATAATTTGAAAGTGAACACAGAACTCTTAATGCACAATGTACATTTTTTGCATCATCAACATTCTTTTGATGAATTAAAATGAATGATAGTGGATCAGGTCCATAAATCAGTAAGTGGGGGTGATCCATATGCATGGTTGAACTATCGTAATTAGTTCTGGATTTATAACCAGATGATGATTTGGATTGGCCATCGCTTTTGTGATATAGGACTCTATATTTTTATTGGTTGTTTCCATGTCACATGATATTGTTTAAATAGACACCATTTTTCAACTGCTGAAAATGCTGTAGCAATTGAGTTCTACTTACCTGTCAGAGAAGAGAGGGTTTTCCACTGATGAAGGATTAATTTTTGAAACATGGCCATGTTTTAATCGTCATTTGTGAGCGTGACTTTCCTGCAAAATATATTTGAAGCAAGACAGCTAAAATGGAGTGGGACAGCTAAAAAAAAGTTGAACTTAAGTATTTCTCACATTTTTTGCGTGTGGGTACTGTATGAATGTGTTTTACAATGAGATTTTGATATGCACTTTTGACAAAAAAATTTAAAAAATTAATTTTTGAATATTAAATAAAATAGTATAAAAATATTGACTACAAGTTATAAGGTGTTGCTTGGTGGTTAATGATTAAAGATTAAAACCAAGTTAACCGGAATAGTACCTGAGTTGTTTGTATATGAAGCCTCCACCTTCCACTTTTAGAATATTTTTTCATTCAGTCAATATTGTTAATATAATTTTTGGAGTGAAAAAGTGGGTTTTCTTTCTGTTTTGTTTGTGACATCCCACACTGTATGCCTTCAAGTTTCTGATGCTTTTTTGCTTTTTGTGACACCTCAGACTCTATGCCTTGGAGATTTCAATGCCTTAGTGCAGTTTATATATAATTACATATAATATAGAGAGCCCAACAATAATACGTAGAATACCTAGCTTGTTTGATTGCAGTACGAGTGGCGTTGTATACGCCATTGTATGTCCTTGCAATTTAATTTATATAGGGCAAACAATTCGCCCTATTCGATGTAGGATCATTGAACATAGGAGTCGTATTAATGCTTTGCGTGAAAACGCGCCTTTAGTAAAACATTGGGTTGAGAATAAGCACACTGTGGCAGAGATCAGGTTTTTTGTGATTAAACATGTCACGCTTCAACATGGGGGAGATTTGTCCCTAAGGTTAAGGAAAATTGAACAGCAATTTATTTATAGTTGGCGTACGATTGCCCCCTTGGGGTTGAATGGACCAATTGAGTGGAACGCATTTTACTAACATATGGATATGAGAGCCTTTGGATTTTATTCAAGGTTTATTAGGCAAGGTCCGTGGTAAGTTTTAGGGGTAATTCTATAAAGTATTTTTTGAGATATATGGGGATTGGAATGGTGTTGGTTAAGGTTTAATAATTTAATCAATTACTCGACGGCTTATTGCTTTGCTTATATAAGCTTGATGGGAAGCTTAGTAGTTCACTTCTCAGCGGGTGACGTCGTGCTACGTCACTTCCGATCAGACGTGAGTGTTGAAAGTCTTTATTGCTGTAAACCTGGAAGTTTGGGGCGGAGGATTCACTGCTCTATTTTTTATAACAAATGTTTGGTTATATTGTTGCAGAATATGTTTGGCTTGAGATCATAGGTTGGCGTTTTCTATTTGATCAACATGTAAGAAGGAAGGAAGTATAGAAAACCACAAGGGTTAAAAGAAACGCCGCTAAATTCAGATGGCCAAGAGTCATGATTAATGAATATAGGGGAACGCTGTGCTGAAGGAATTTTGCAAGGAGTTTGAAGTATAAGAGATTGAATAAATTGTTGTGATTCAGGTAGGTACTGCCTGTATTAAAAATATATTCCGGTTTTGGTATAGGAAATAATGATATATTGTTGTTGTCATTAAAAGCGGAGAAGATTTTAGGATTTAAATCATAGAAAATTAAAGTGAGATAAGATATACAGAAAAGCGTTTTATTTTTATGTGTGGTGGGTAACATGTTTTGTGGTGATTAATGAAGGGGTTAGTGGCGTTGTGGATATGTGTTTGTTAGTGGCTACAGGTTTTAGCAAATTTGGGTTGGTATATGTTCTTGAAGTGCAATAGTTAAGACAATGTATGTTTCTTTGAATTGTGTAATTAATTGTTGATATGTGCTTTGCAGTGTGGTAATACACTTGTAAAGTGTATGTTTACATCAGTCCCTGAGGAAGCCCCAAAAGACGGGGGTGAAACGAAGAGATCTTGCATCTGCTTTTGTCGGACACAAACAGTATACAATTCCAATTTAAAGTTTACAATAATTTATTGAGTTTTAATTGAAATCTTATTTGTAAAACTTAATTGGTAACATAAACAAGTTATATATTGTATCTCAATACAACATATTTTTTAAGGTGTGGGTATGAATGTGTGAGTGTGCTAGTTTAGTTTTATTGTCTATATAGGTATATTTGTGTGATATCTTTAAATAAAAGTTGTGTATTCTACGTATTATTGTTGGGCTCTCTATATTATATGTAATTATACGACAAGTGGATAGAGAGTTGTAATTATTTACCCTTTTTGTATATTTACCGTGTTAGTGCAGTTTATGACATTGAACATTCTATTCCTTGGAGGTTTAAATGCCTCCATGCTGTGTGCTATACCACACACATTACCTCATGGAAAGTTTGATAATTGTGCTGTTTGTGACACTTAACACTCTATCCCTTGGGAGTTTTGATGCCTATGTGCTGTTTGCCATATTACACACTCTGTGCATTGGGTTTTTTGATGCCTTAATTCTGCATATGCTAAATATTTATGGTTTTGTTGCTTCCTTGCTATTTCCCATATAATATAATCTACTCTTTTTGTGGGATTTTATGCCTATTTTCTATTTATGAAGTCACACATTCTTCATTGCTGCCATACCCCTAATGTAACACCTTGGGGATTTTGTTTCCCTTTCTGTCTCAGTCTCTACATTGAAGTCTAGTCTTCTAAACTATGGCCACTGTAAGTTCCTAAGACAGATTATAGTGAACACCAACCTGAGCCTTGTCTGTTTCTTCTTTGTCTCAAAGTCTCTATGTATACAAAAGAAGTCATCCTACAGCAACTGTGTGTATGAGACATTTTTGCACACACTATTGGTGTTAGTGTATTACTATACTGTAGTAAACTTCACAGGCAGTTTACCACAGTGCCACTCTTCGTGTTGCATTGCTCTACCCTTACTGTGGTTTTAAATATCAGTACTGCTGTTGATCAAAGACTCTTTTGGTATTTTTGGATAGTTCTCTTTCTGTCTTTGAGTTTCTTTCCAAATTTACATCCCTTATGGCACTTGCTGGCTCTTAGTCTTGCAATGACAATATAATGCTTTGCACACTTGCTGCACCACTCATAGACTCTTGGGCTGTTCATGCTATTCTTGGTGTGACTTTGCTCCTATTTTGGTGCCTTAGACTTTTGATGCCATTCTTCTTCCTGTTTCAGCCCTCACTTTGTATCCTGAGGCCCTAATGCCATTCTTCTTGCTGTGTACACCAATCATGTGTGATTTTAAATACCAGATCTGCTATTGTTTAAAACCTTTATTAGTACCATTGGGTGGTTCTCAATCTTCTAGAGCTGTCTTCTAGGTTCTTTCCAAATTCTCTTACAGTATTTCACAACTTTTGGTCTTGTCATGGCAGTCTGAGGCGTTATGCTAAAGTTTATCTAGTTACCTTTAACAGTTTCGTGCCCTCTTGGATTTTTTCAAATTCCCTTCCTTTATGGTTTTTACAGAATGACTATTGGTCTCATCCAGTATTTAACCTTTGAAGGAGAAGACCAACTCCAAACCTGAATTCCTAGCACCTTCCTAAAATGATGCCATAGCAAAACTACATCAGGCCTCTTCCCAGGATTTCTATACTTAGGTCTAAGATCTGATTTGTACATTAAGAACACTACAGGTTTTCTCCAGGGACATCCTTTGGTTTCTCCTTGCCCAAGCATTAAATTGTCACCATCTTATGACTTCTGAATGGTTCTTATAATCAATTAGTCTTTTGCCCTATATATACATAGGTATGAAGTCTGATTTGCATATCAAGATTGCTACAGAATTCTTCCAGGGATTTTCTCTGGTTTCTACCTGATCAGGGATTTCAAGTTAATTTCTCCATCTTTCAGCTTCTAGATGGCTTGATTAGTCTTTTGCCCTTTGTAAAAGTACATCTAAATCCCTATTTGCATATCAAGACCACTACCTATCTCCTCCAGAGATTTCTGCTGACTTCTCCCTGAAATGTACCAATTTTGTTGGTGTCCTTTGCCCCTCAATTGGAACTTCAGGGTGTTCTTGCCTCTATAGGTTGCTGTTTTGCACCTCTCATGATACTTTGGGTTCTTCATGCCACTCTTTTTGCTATGTTGACCCGCTCTTGAAGCTTTGGGAATTTTACTGCCACTTTTACTGTTTTGTTCTCCTTCATGATTCCATGGGTTGTTCATGCCATTCTTGGTGCTGCTTTTCCTCTCTTATTCTGCCTTGGGATGTTCAAACCACTATTGTTGGTGTCCTTTGCCAATCATTTGGAGCCTTGGAGTATTCTTGCTACTCTTGCTGCAACTTTGCTCCTCTCACAGTGCCTTAGAGAACTTCTGCCACTTTTTTTATCTCTTTATAGTGCCTTGGGATTTTTGTGCCACTTTTGGTGCCACTTTAACGCAGTCTTGGTGAATTTGAGTACCCTTTTCCCTTCTGATGATGACTACCTACAAGTTTCATTAGAATTGAATAGAAATCCCCAATTTTAGAGCCCAAAATAGGCCTCTTTGCTTCCCCCTTTTATTTTATTTTTTTTTTAATTTTATTTTTATTGCATTTTCATAATATTAATACACAACATATAGAGAACTATAATTTCAAAAACATCTTAACAAAATATGTTCAATTACAAACATCAACCAGTATCATCATAGTCTCTATTAACCCAGGAAATCTTAAAGAAATTTAGAACCCCTTGCCATAATATTGGAGCAAAATAGGAAATAATATTTACCTCTACTTGTCTAATTTTTTTTCCTCCACTTGAATACATTCTTCCCCCTTTAATACAGCCTTTAAGGATAGACTATCTAGATGGTTCTTGAGTTGGTCAGGGTTAGTAAAGCTATACCTTTTATCTTTGTATCTTACAATACATCTACACGGTTATTTAAGGATAAATTGTGCTCCCCTATCTATCACTTCTTTTCTTAATAATATAAAACTTTTCAGCTTATTTTGGGTCACTCGAGCAACGTCTGGAAAGATTCTTATTGGAAATCCATAGAATTCCTGCTTATGATGTTTAAAATGCAACTTTAATACAGTATCTCTCTCATTAAGAGAAGTGAATTGAACTAATAACGTTGCTCTACTTTCGATTCGTGTCTCGAATGATTTTTCTAAGAAATCCGTTAAGTCTAAGTCTAGATTTTCTTGATTCTGCATATCTTTCTCTTTATCGATTTGTACTTGTTGGAGATAATACATTTTTGATAGCACAGGGATATTACTATTAGTATACTTCAGGATATTCTTTAAATAACTATTAAATAAGTCCATTGGGTGAGCTAAAGGTGTTTTAGGGAAGTTCAACAATCTCAAGTTGAACTTCCTATTTTGATTATCTAGAAACTCAATCTTTGCTTCAGTCTCTCCCAATGATTTTATTAAGTTCGCTTGAACTTTTTCAACTTCTCCCATCTGTATATCTGAGGATTTTACCTTTTTTTCCAAGTTAACTACTTTTTCTTCTAAATGAGAATTGTTTTTTAAAGCTTCTTGAACTGTTTTTGTCAAATTAACTATAGACTTCTGGACATTTACCATAATTGCTCCCAATTCTTCCATAGAAAACTGTGTAGGTATAATAATAGGTATTTCTTTAACATTATCCCCCCACTCTTCCCCTTTTGACTGTATTACTGCCCCATTAACCCCTTCATTTGTTAACAAGGAATTGTCCTTATAATCCGCATAGGAGAGTTATCCCATACTACCAGCAGAGTCTATCTCGCCTTCGAAGGGAGGGGGTGGCTTGACTGGGGCACCGGGCGTCAGTGATGTTTGGCCTGTAAGCTTTTCTCCTGCTCCTGGGTTACACTTAAAGCGGCCGCTTCCGGTGCAAATGTGGTTGGACCCTGGAAACAATCTTTAATACTGGGTTGAATCATCTTGCTTGGTGTAGATGTCAAGGAGGCTTCCCTCAATCTTGCCTTCCTCTTTGTATGAGGCATGGCAGAACCAAACAGTCTAATCGCCAAGGAACCCAGACCGATTATTCCCAGTTAGACAAAAATAATTACTTAGCTTTAGGGTTCAATTCTGGTTGCAGCTGGCCAGAGTCCCATTCCAATCCGTTCTAACCCGGTCTAAGCCGGGCAAAGTCGCGCGCCCCTTGGCCGCGCGCAGCTTAGCCGTCGCGCCGAAGAGAGCAAGTTCTTATAGCTCTCCGGCTCCTCCCATGGGTTCCGGCGTCACTTCCTGTCTGGGCCTTGCACACGAGGAAAAAGAATTCAGGTAATGTCCACAAATGCTGGTAACAGGAAACTTTCGCGGGCCTCTACCGAGCACCCAAACGGCTCAGACCAGCTACAGCGGCGTCGCGCCGAAGAGAGCAAGTTCTTATAGCTCTCCGGCTCCTCCCACGGGTTCCGGCGTCACTTCCTGTCTGGGCCTTGTACACGAGGAAAAAGAATTCAGGTAATGTCCACAAATGCTGGTAACAGGAAACTTTCGCGGGCCTCTACCGAGCACCCAAACGGCTCAGACCGGCTGCAGCCGCTTCCCCCTTTTATTTTAATGGAATATATAAACAACAATGTTTTTTTTTTTTTTTTTAAATGAACCAAACTAATTTTTGTGACTTGAAAACAAAGTAACAAACCCAAACTATAATAATGCCTATGCACAACCCCAATAATTATCAGTTGCATAATATTTGTAAAGGATTTTTTTTCTTAATTCTTCTGGAGCAGCTCTCTATATGTAATGCCCCAAAGCAAAAACAATATCTCAAAACACAGTGCTATGTTGGGTCACATCTAACATTTAAGGAAAGCAATTTTGCTGATACTCATTTTAAATGCACTTTGGAAAAATCTTTAAAAATGCTGTTTGGCCTGATGATTATAATTATTTAATATTGGCACTATTAATATTCTTAGGTATAGCACATACTCTTTTGCAGTTTTGTATTAATGTCCCTCATTTTAATTGGTTAAAGTTTTAGTTGTTTTTATTTTGGAAACTCTAAATATATATTGTTAACATTGCTTTTTATTATATATTATATTGTGATACATTCACTAATAAGACTCTTTCTTTTTGCAAATATGTTTTCATTGCCACAGTTGAATAAAACTAATTATATTCTGAGTATGGAGAAATTTGCTAAGACCTTCCCTCTTCCCCCAGTTTCTTGGTATCCTCAAATAAACCACCTTGTGATTGAATGAGTGAACCTCTCAGAGGTTATGACAGGGAAGTCATTAAACTTGTCAATTCAAGAGTACTGTGTGCTTGCTGAAAGTGTCTCCTTTTTATGGTCAACCTTGTCCTACCCATTAAGGTTCGGAATTGGCATATGAGATGGCAAAACAAACTTTTACTTACTCAGATTTTCAGGGGGCAATTTTTCAAACTGCTTACATTGAGACAAATTCCGCATATAGCTTTTATCTGCAGTCTATGTACAGTTTTCAAATAGAAAATATGCAAGGAATCATTTTCAAAATAACCACAGATACAAAGTTCATGCCATTGCTTGCACCTTATTTAAAGGTTAAAGTAAACAACTTTTTATAAGTATTTTTTAATTGAAATTGTTCTCCCAGTAAGGATTCATGCAGACGACAAATGGTGACAGGAAATAATTCTTTTGAAATCAGGAATGCCAAATGGTTAAGGTAGTTTTGAAAGACAAAGGAAGGTTAATCAACTTCTGTTAATAGTCGACTATTAATGGAATCTAGTAGTAATTTAGAATATACCTAGTATATTTATTTATTTGTGTATCTATCTGGTTTTTATATTCAGCTTTTCAGCACTTCAAAGCAAATTACATTCAGATACTGTAGTTATTTCTCTGTCCCCAGAGGGCTTACAATCTAAGCTTGTACCTGAGACAATGGAGGGTAAAGTGACTTGCCTAAGGTCATAAGGAGCAGTAGTGACATTTGAATGCTGGTCTCCCTGGTTCAATACCCACTGCTCTAACCACTAGGCTACTCCTCCACTATAATCTAAAACACTTTAGAACATGGTTTTTAAACTGGATTTCATTGAGATGTGTGCTTTGCTATATCTGAGCTGGTATTAAAGAACTAAATATGCTTACTGATGGTAGTTTATCTTCTTGCTGAAGAGAAAAGAATGTCTGAAGTACAATAACAACTTGGACAATCTCATGGAGAATATATTAAAAATGGAGACATCACAGAAATGGGAGAACTTTCTGTGCAACCTTATACATCCTTTCCTTCAGCCCCTACCTTATACATCCATCTGGAAAAAAAATCACAGGTTTTAATGGTGAAAGAATGGATAATGAAAACCCAAAATGTGTTATGGGTTATCCTCAAAACCTTTAGTAGAAATTATAAAAGACCATTTCAAGTGTCAAACAAAGGACATGGTAGGATTTCTAGTGAATCCAGGTGAGAGGAATTTAGAGCATATATTTGCATTATTGAAAGACATGTATGGTGACAAAGTAGTAAAGTACCGATTGGTATATGAATGAGAAAGTTTAATGCTAATCTGGGGGCGAAATCTGGGGGCGAAATCTGGGGGCAAAATCTGGGGGCGAAATCTGGGGGCGAAAAGTGTTCAAAGGTTTGCGTTTAATATTCAGGATCTATTGGCCAAGGTGGCACTTTTAGCAGAATATGCATCACAGAAATGGGATTCATGCTGAAGGAAGAGTTTGCAGCAGGGCATAATGATGCATATGTCAGAGGAGAGGAAAAATGTTTAAAAAAGGCAAACCCCTACATTCCATTTCAATAACTAATGCAAGAGGTAACTGAATGAGCAGAAGAGGACGAGATCTTAGTAACAATGCAATATGGAAATCCACCACAAATTGCACAAAGAGAATGGATGACGGCCTCTGTGAGGACCATGGTTACTGATGTTGATCCTACAGTGGTAGTAATTATGAATCTCACCAGCATGGTTGATAAAATTGGTGTCAGGGTCAATAGAATTTAAACCCATAACTGTCCCTGGCTCCTGTATAGGGCCTGGGCTTCAACATTGTGTCTCAGCCTTTCCTCTCAAGGTATGCACCTTCCCTCCAGGGTGACTTCTGTTTGTCAAACCCAGATCTCCTTGACAGCAGGATCCCAGCAAGAAAGAATGGGATAACAACAGGAAAGAATGCAATAAAAACAAGAGACATTTAGCTTCCAGCAATAGGAGTTATTCAGGAAGTTGCAGCTGAAAATATCAACTCAAGATCGCAACACAAGTCATCCAATTAGACATGCTGAAAAAATGGTGATTCCCAGAACCTCTTCTGGAAGAACTGGTAAGGCAGAATCTATTTACTGTTATTGATATAAGCCAGATTACTATAGCTGAGACTATGTGAATGAAGACTAGAAACAAATTGGGAAGGTGTGTGATAGAGCTATACCAGGGACTTACCAGGAGGTTGAACTCCAGGCTACTGCACCAACATTTGTATCATCCATGTCTGGAGTTAGAAAGCAGATGACATCAATGAAAAACACCAGAGAAAGAAGAAAAAGGCTAAGGCCTTTGGAAAGAGTCCAATTATTGTGGTGTAGAAAATTGTACGAAAACTAAATGTTATTTGGACATTGGCTCTTATGTTACAACCATCTATGGAAGTTATGTATACAAAAATTTTGGAGAAACTAGAAAGGAATTTTCTTACTGAGCTAGAATAAATGCAGCTAATAATAATTGCCCTTGACTGGCTCTTTAGAAGCTGAAGGAATGCTTTTTGCAGAGACCAAAGTCCAGAGGCATTTTCATTGTAAGAGATGACATTCAGAATGATCCAAAAGTGAAAGAAGAGGACCCAGGCAACATAGGCATCAATAATGCAGGATTTAGGGGGACTATTTGAAAATATATCCGCTTTGTTTAATGACTCTATGAAGAAAGGAGAGATGTGAGATCTCAGCTGAAATCAAAAAGCAGTAAGTATTCAAAGCACAGATAGAGGAGTTGAACTATGGCAAGTTGATTCATATTCAATGTATGGTAAACCTATAACAGTTGAGAGGTATTCAAAGTCTCAGCTGACTGGTAATAGTACAGCAATCCCTGGTCAGAAAGAGGAAAAATGGAAGTGTAGGACCATAAACAGGGAGAGGCATCAAACTCTGAATAACACCTACCCTGGAGAAATAAAGCAAGAGCTGGATCAAGTGAAGCAAAGGGACTCTAATGCAGGAACAGGAAATGGACAAAAATAAAGGTTTAGAAGAAGAGGTCCTCTAAATGAAGAAAGATGAGCCTGGAAGGAAAACAGGTCACCTGCAATTGACCAAAGGGTAAGATGCACTTTGATCTAAGGGGGAGTTGGGATTCTCTTTGAGTGAAATCAGAATAGATGCTTGCAGAGATTTCAAGAAATGAAGGGAGAAAACCCCTAGGGTACAATAGACCAGTATTTGAAGGACAATTACATAATACATATTGGGTTAAAATGAACTGAAAGTGACTGCCTAAGACTGACTCTGTAATGTTCTCCGTGATAGTTTATATGTCAGATGGAACTAGTTCTTGTGTTTTGTATGTTAGGATTTCATGCTTGAATTATGACTACACATGAAATAATGTGGTTAGTAGCTGTTTCTGAATATGAAATTAAGTTTTCAGTACTTAACTTAATGTCACACAAGAGGTGGTGATCCAGCTAGGTAATGTTTGGGATGATATTAATTGTTAGTGGGAATGAATGCAAGTAGATGACTTTTTATAAGCATTTCTTAATTCAAATTGTTCTCCAAGCAAGGTTTCCTTCAAAGGACAAATGATGACAGGAAACAATTCTTTGAAATCCTTCACATTATGAAAACAACAAATGTTGTTTTGAAAGAAAATGGAAGAGAAATCAATTTATGCTTATAATGGTCTATTAATAGTCATTCCTGGAGAAAGGCTTTGTTTGCAAGAGCTGTACCATTTGCTAGGCTACACTGCCCCCATGAATAAATCCAGTAGATGGGGAAATTATATTAATTAACGTTCTTTTACAGTATCCGATACTGCTTGAATTTGAACCAAGAAGTGAGTGTTAAGGTAAGCAATAATCGCTTATTCATCCTATTAGCCAATAAAAAACAAGGAATTAAATATGAATGTGAGATATTAATCATGTATAATAAAATAAAGTTTACACTGCTTTTGAAAAGGTCAGACAGAGAGGGAGACATACAGGGATGTTGCCTTTAGGTGAGAGTTTAAGAGCAGTTTCTAGTTTGCTGCTGTTAAAGAAGGGATCCACACTTCAAGGACATACAAAATATTGAGAAATTAATAAAGAGCAAAATTCAGGGCTATTAAGAAGGGGCAATCACATACTGGATGTCCTGCAAATATAGCCACCGCACATTACCACAGAGCAAGGGGTTCCCTTGAAGTGTGGATGTTGGAGATTGTTTAAACAAAGGGAGCGAGGTTAGTTGGTGAATAGTTAAGGAAGGGATAGCATTTCTGGTAGCTCATTTTTTGGGGGGTAGCTAACTACCCCCCAAAAAATGTATGTATCCAGTAGTATTGAAACAGGTAGTTGTTTGTTAGTTTGTTGCAAGAGCAAATAAGGTGATTTTTAGGTATTTCAGCAGGGAAGGCACACAGTCACTAATAGAACTATGAAAAGAAGTATTGCACTCTCCTCTGTTTCCTGCTGAGTGGTATCAGCAAGATATCATATTTTCAGTACATAAACTACTGATTTAGATGAATCATTTTATATATTTTTAGCATCAGAGGATATTCAACAGCTAGTAGATGATCAGGGCTTGGTGATTTTAGCTACATGTATGCTCTCCAGTGAGCCATCACAAGCGGCAGTAAGTGATAGTGCCAGAGCCAGGAGTACCCTTCAGGAATAGCAGGTAGTAGACAGCATGGAAGATGCCCCTGACCTTGTACCAACTGATCTGCCTTCAATCCCAGTCCCAGCACCTAAGGATACAGAGAGGGTAAGAGGATCCCATAAGACACCATAGGTATAGAGGTACTTTACAGAGGAACAATGTTTTGCATGAAGTTAGCATGGGGCACATTTAAAACTAATCGGAGAAAGTTCTTTTTTACTCAATGCACAATTAAACTCTGGAATTTGTTACCAGAGGATGTGGTCAGTGCAGTTAGTATAGCTGTGTTTAAAAAAGTATTGGATAAGTTCTTGGAGAAGTCCATTACCTGCTATTAAGTTCACTTAGAGAATAGCCACTGCCATTAGCAATGGTAACATGGAATAGACTTAGTTTTTGGGTACTTTCCAGGTTCTTATGGCCTGGATTGGCCACTGTTGGAAATAGGATGCTGGGCTTGCTCTGACCCAGTATGGCATGTTCTTATGTTCTTATCTTCTTAGAATGCATTAATTGTCGGAAGGCCATCAGTACAAAAGAGATAGAGGCCCACCTAATAAACAATAGTAAGCATTTCCATTTGCAAAAAAAAAAAAGATTATCTATCAGTGTTAGTTTTATGGGAAGATGGTGGTATATGACTGTAGACCTCATCTTCCACTCAAAGCAGCAGTAACACGAAAGTCAAAGGAAATTGAAGTCCATCTCCCAAATTGACCCCTCAAGAATCTTCCATAATGAAGTGGCAGACAAGAAGCCCCCACATTTACCTCAGCATCAAGCCACAATGGAGCAGATGGGATGAAATACCACATCACTGTCCTGAGATAAAAGGCAGGCATCATCAAATGTTTGCCCTGGATTCCATCTTGTAAAGATTGTGAAAACCATAGGATTGATGCAGCTCCTGTACCTCTTAGCTTTCAATAGTGAAGTTCCCTCCAGAACTTCATTTAGTGGGCAGGTTAACCGCCCCCCCCCCCCCCTTACACACACACACACACACACACACACACATTCCCATACACTCTGTGCTATACTCACATGCAGGTAAAACTGGGTAAGATAGTTGAGAGTAGCATCCATTTCACCAGTGATAACAGGACCAGACTGAATGCTACTCAAGCCTAGACTGAATGCTACTCAAGCCTACATCTCCCTTATGGTACTCTAGTGGCTGGATGAGGCAGAGGATGGCAGCAGATATAGTAGGCTGGACTAGCAAGGTATAGGTGGGCTTTGCTGCATTCCCTACTCCTGGGGGAATTCTGCACACAAAAAAAATTAAAATTCTGTACACAAAAGAATTCTGCAAAATTCTGCATATTTTATATTGGTCAAAATAACACAATTTACATGACAGTCTTTAAGTAATTACATTTTAAATTAATACAGATGCAGAATTAAAGATGCAGAATTTTAATTATTTTGAGCAGAATTCCTCTGGAAATTCATTGTAAGAGTGTCCCTTTCACTCTCTCTCCCTACTCCTCTGGCCACTTTGCCCTCTCGGGCCCCAACTCCTCCTCCTGCCAGTATCTCTCCCCTCCACCTCTAGGTTCAACCTCTTCTACTCTTTCGCCACTCCCAGAGTTTGACCCCATTCTCAGTACTGCCCTTCACGCAGGTTCCCTCTGTTCCTCTCTCTCTCTCTCTCTCATACACATGCTCCCTCTCTCTAGTACACATACATGCACCCTCATACAGGCTTCCTCACTCTCCTCACATTCCCTCATACATGATCCCTCTCTCTTGCATATACACCCATACAAGCTCCCTTTCTCTCTCACACATACACCCTCACACAGGCTACCTATATAGAAATGTGAATCGGAACTGGAATCGGTTCGGATTCCGGTTCCGATTCACATCGTGTTTTTTTTTCGTTTGGCCCGATCGCGGTTTTGTTTATCGGCTGCGCCCGAGCCGATAAACAAAAACCCCAGCCCCAACCCTTTAAAACTAATCCCTTAGCTTCCCCCACCCTCCCGACACCCTCAAAAACATTTTACAGGTACCTGGTGGTCCAGTGGGGGTCCCGGGAGCAATCTCCTGCTCTCGGGCCGTCGGCAGCCACTAATAAAAATGGCGCCAATGGCCTTTGCCCTTACCATGTGACAGGGTATCCGTGCCATTGGCTGGCCCCTGTTACATGGAGGGAGCACTGGATGGCCGGTGCCATCTTTAAAAATGGCTCGGGCCATCCAGTGTTCCTACCATGTGACAGAGGCCGGCCAATGGCACAGATACCCTGTCACATGGTAAGGGCAAAGGGCCATCGGCGCCATTTTGATTAGTGGCAGCCGACGGCCGGGAGTGAGAGATCGCTCCCAGGACCCCCACTGGACCACTAGGTACCTGTAAAAAGTTTTTGGGGGTCAGGAGGGTGGGGGAAGCTAAGGGATTAGTTTTAAAGGGTCGGGGTGGGTTTAGGGGTTATTTTTGTGTGCCGCTTTTCCCGCCCTCCCCCAAAATGATAAGAGAACCCCCACGAACAATATCTTGGGGTTTTCCTATCGTTTTGGGGGAGCCCCCGATTTCTGACGATTTTGAAAATATCAACAATATTTTCAATCGTCCGAAGCCTGATTCACATCCCTATACCTATGTCTCTTTCTCAAGCACCCCTTACCACAGGCTCTCTCTCATACATACACAATCTCTTCACATAGGCTAGCACTATCACATACACACGATCCCTTTTTCATACACACCAGCTCCCAATCTCTCAAACACATACACACTCCTTCACAATCTCCTCATATAGGCTCCCTCTCTCTCTCTGCCACCCCTCCCCCTCCCCATGCTCTCTCACACACTTTGCTCTCTCTCACACCCCATGCTTACCATCCCTGCCAGGTCTCTCTCACACACCCCCTGCTCTCTCTCACCTTCCCTGCTTTCTCTCACACCCTGCTGCTCACCCCCCTGCTCTCTCTCTCTCACATGCCCTCTCCTCCTCCTCTTCCTCCTCCTCTCTCACCCTCCTCTCCCCCTCCCCACCCCCTCCCCCTATCTGCTCTCTCACTCTTCTCTTCCCCATACCCCCTCTCCTCTTGCACACACCCTCCCTCTCCCCTCTCACATACACACCTCTCTATACACATTCACTCTCACCAGAACTTCATTATTACGTGTTCCATCCATGGCAGACTCGCGGCACGGCCCCCTCAACTTCTTATACAGACTCCAGCTCCTGGTTCCTCCTCGCTAGCAGCGGTGGACTGCCGGCTCCAACCTCGGGCCACCCCTTGGTGCCTCCGGCTCTGCCATGGTCCCCAGTGCTGCAGGTCAAGATGCCATTGCTCGTCGGGCCTCTCCATGTGGTCCATGGAGAGATGCCACTATCCATGCCGCACCCCTCCCTAGGCGCATGTGCACGCATCTCTGATTGTTATGAAGGGCCCGAGGCGGGAACCTGGCCGTGTCCCCGGATGATGACGTCAAGCTCTTCAGTGTATTTAAGCTCAGGCCTCGCTCCATAGCATTGCCTTTGCAACAGGTCTCCTCGCTACTTGAGTACTCGTTGCTGCTGGAGAATCCTCTCTACTCTTCGTTCCTGACCTCCATTATTCCTGGTTCCTGTCTTCTTCGTTCCTGCCCTGTCTATGTGTTGGACTGACTCTATGGATATTGACTTTGCTTTGCTTCACTAAGCTTCAGCCTACCTCTAGACCCAGATCTCAGCTATGCCTGACTACACTACTGCCAATCTCCAAACCCAGACCTCTGCTATGCCTAACTATGCTACTGCCTATCTTCAGACCCAGACCTCTGCTACGCCTGACTATGCTATTGACTTCTCCATGATCAGACCAGTGCCTTAATTGACTAATGCTATTGACTTCCCTGTGATCAGACATTGCCTTGATTGACTAACACTATTTGACTTCTCCGTGATCAGAACTCAGCATTGCTTGCCACGATCTCTGCTTTGCCACTAGCCCTGATCCAAGCCTGTCATTGATACCTCTTCTAGCCTACTCCCTGGACATGGACCTATTAGTCTTCGGTCTACCTTTGCTCGAGCACCCCCAGCTAATCTCCATTCCATTGGTGCCCAATTTCCAGTACCATATCCAGTCCAGGATAGGACTATATCACCTATTGCCTGCTGTCTCTGGGCTGAACCATCCTCTCTCATTAACCAACCTCAAGGCCCACCTGCCGGCCCCTTCACCCAAAGGCTCAACCCGCGGGGAACAAGGGCTGGTATAGGTGAAGCTCCAGCGGCCTCTACCTTCAGCCCACTCCACCTGCCGATGGTGGGGACCCATAGGTCCTCACCTATGGGTTGTGTCAACCCCACCTTGGTCCAAGGGTCCACCTCCGATGCAACATTCATCTGCGCCATGAGCTGAGTGCGTCCCGTGGGAGCCTTCATCTTCGCTATGAATGCGCAGGCTCCATTTGTGGCATGCCGGGGCCTTCATCTTCACCACAAATGGCAAGTGCTCTATTTGCACATGGCGCACCATAGCTTCATCTTCACCGCAAATGGTGCGCTACATTGTGCCTGGGCTTCATCTTCGCCGCAAATAGTGTACTCCATTCACAGTATGCCAGGGTCTTCATCTTCTATGCCTTTTTCTGTGCGGAATTTGGCAATTCTGCACAGGGGGGAATTCTGTGCAAATTCTGCACTCCTCCCACATTACTAATACTCTTGTAATGGATATGAATCACATCACCGTCCATATATTGACAATAAGAAGAATGTTGAAGGACTGACAGATAAACCATTCTGTTTCTATGGGAAAAGAGGTTTTTAAAACAGGCCTTAGCTAGTCCAGGCTTTGAAAATGTTTAGAACTGAGCTTCTAAATTCTGGCTGACAATTGCCTCCCTCCCAATAGTGAAAGCCTGGACCCTCCACAATCCCCCCTCACTCCAACCACACTTTAAAGTTCATTGGGGCTAACCCCCTCCCCCCCCCCCCCCCCCAATCACACACACACTCCTGGAATTCCTTCTGCATCCTACTACACTCAAAAGTTCAGTGATGTGGGGAATCTAACAGCCTTGAGATTCTCCCTCCCATCATTCTCTAAATTTAACTGAGGATGGGGGGATAACAGCCCCATCACTATTCTCCCTGCCTTCTAATTCATTAAAACAATTGCTCCCCCACACCACCCCCCAAAGTTAGCCAAGTAAAGCCAAGAGGAGGATTGAGGCTTAATTCTTCCCAGTCTAGCATCCACCATTGTTGATAATGATGCATTATATTTGACCCTTAGATTTCTACACTATTATTTTTTAACTAAATAAAAACATAGTAAATACTAGGGATGTGAATCATTTTTTGATGATTTAAAATATCGTCCGATATTTTTTAAATCGTCAATAATCGTTAAAGAGTGTGATACAATTGAAATTCCTCCGATTTATCATGAAAAAATCATTATTCGGGTTAGTGTCCACTAACGGGAGTTATTTGGGGGGAGGGCGGGAAAACCAGCACACCAAAACAACCCCTAAACCCATCCTGACCCTTTAAAACTAATCCCTTACCTTCCCCCACCCTCCCAAACCCCCCCAAAACGTTTTACATGTACCTGGTGCTCCAATGGAAGCCCCGGGACTGATCTCCCGCTCTTGGGCCGTCAGCTGCCACTAATAAAAATGGCGCCGATGGCCCGATAAAAATAAAACCCACCCCGACCCTTTAAAACTGACCCCTTAGCTTTCCCCACCCTCCCGAACCCCCCCAAAACGTTTTACAAATACCTGGTGATCTAGCGGAAGTCCCGGGAGCGATCTCCCGGTCTTGGGCCGTTGGCTTCACTAATAAAAATGGCCCTTTGCCCTTACCATGTGACAGGGTATCCATGCCATTGGCCGGCCCCTGTCACATGGTAGGAGCACTGGATGGCCTGCGCCATTTTTAAAGATGGCACTGGCCATGATTCCAGTTCCGATTCACATCTCTAGTAAATACATCCTAAATCATGTTTCAAATTTTTGAAATAATCTTGATCTTATCTATCCTATTTAGCAGGTCTCCTGTTTGGCAGATTTTCAGAACATCTTTACACTGGCACATCTTTTAACACATCCAAAATGTCACTTATAATGACATTAATGATGACAACTGGGCAAGTTTTAATCTAATAAGGATGGGAGCCTTCCAGCTTTTGAAGGAAAAATCAATCAGGCAACTGGATTTTCTGTGCAATAGTGCAGAATTCTAGCATCCACATTGGTTCTGGAGAATTCTTTGCAGTTTAAGATACCTTTAATTAAATACTTAGCACTCTTATATTGGTCCAATAAAAAGTATCTGAGCCAATAAAGATTTCAAAGACTGGATTTGTAAGGCTCATTCTTTACTTTAAATATAATTTTTCTGTTTAGCTAAAATGGTTCTGACATTTCTTTTGCCTTTAAATCTATTTAATCTGGCTTTTGTAAGTCCTGATGGTTTACATTTTTCAATGCACACAAGTTACTATTACATCCACAAATTGATTTATTTACAAAACAGTTTTCTATAGAAATGCAAGCATTAGTGGTAAAACTCCTCTGTTCATTGGCCAAAAAAATATTTGCTGCTGTTGCTGCTGCTTAAACGTTGCAGAGATCCATGGCAAAAATAAATGCAGATGGCGATTTTTGCCAGGAACACCTTTGCAGTTACTCTTTTCAAGCAAAATGGTATGCATATCCTTAGTGGTGACACATGACTGGTTGGGTCAAATCACTTAACTTCAGTGTCTTGCTACAGTGGACACTAAAACAAAAATCTATCATCTTCATTTGATAGTGCTAATGCTTGTAATTTACAATTCCTCACATGTTCTGCCCCAGGCAAAATTCTTTAATAGAATTCTAAAATGCTGTCTCAAGTATGTTTGGCACCAGTGGTGCTCTGTGCCCTCTCACTTCAGTGTTCGAGGAAATATCAAGTGGGTGAACCATATCCAGCTTTAAACATTTTTCATTTTATTTTATTATTTGGCAGTGGAACAAAAATTGTGGTAAAACAAAATCCAAGCGCTAAGTAGAAACTCAAGGGGTTTGCTGCTGTAGCAAACAAAGCATAAAATGCCCAGTTCACACTGTCTCAATATGTATACAAAGACACACTGAGTGGTATCATGACTTCAGTCTTTAAAATAAACATTTAAATAGCTTATACTATTATAGTGACTGATAAAATAGTCTGTTTCTCAGAAAGGCCTGAGGCAAAAAGAGGTCCATATTCAAAGCCTTTTTGCGTGTGACTTTTTGACACACACACCAAAACCGAGCTCTGAAGATTTTCTCCCACTGAATGCATAAATGCTGTAGACAGAAAATTTACCTGCAAAAAAAGAGATATCCATGGAGGAGTTCCAGGGTGAGGATTAATTTTACTTAGCATGTATATTCAGTGCTGTCTGGATAAAAATGCATATACAAGTCTGATTGGAAAAATCACAATAAAAGTTAAGCACATATCTATATAAAACGTATTTTCAGCAGGAAACTTGTGCACTAAACTTCTGCTGAATATCTGGGACAAGCTACATTACATGTAACTTGTCCCAGAAAAAGTTTGGCTCATTGCATCACTGAACATCTACCTCTTAGTATAATCATATACCAATTATTTTTAATTGGTATATGATTTTTAATTAATTATTTTTAATTAATCCAAGGCCTAAGTCTAAGCCTTGGATGACAGGACTAGGTCTTGGGTTGGGCCTATGCCTCAGCAATGGAAACAGGCCTAGACCTCATCAAAGGTCCCAGGTCTCAGCCGGACCCCAGTGCCATGACTAGTTGTTCACGATGGGACCAAGCCTCAGAACAGGCTCCAGCCACAGGGCAAGACTTTGGCGATGGGACAGGTCCATGTGTCAGGTCTCTGTGGTGGGACCAAGCCACAGGTCAGGTACTGGTATCAGGATCTGGTCTTGGTGCCTTAACAAGCCTCAGGCCAGACTTCCGTGCTGAGACTAGGCCTCCAGCTGGGCTCCAGAACCAGTACCAGGTCTCAGATCAGGCAACAGACCCAGACATGGCACTGGGACTAGGCCTTAGTTTGGACTTTTGATGCTGAAGCTTGATCTGGGAGGAGGCTTATTTTGGGGATTTCTTTTGGTTTGTTTTTTTATTTGTTTTCAGGGGAATTTTTTGTTCAATTTTTTTTTCAGTTTGGCAAATAAACCAAACCCCCCCAAAGAAACTAAACAAACCAAATCTGGACAAAAACAACAAAAAAAAACCAAACAGAAAAATATACATCCATATGAAGGATTTTTATTTTCGATGCTTTAACTTTGCATATTCATGAGAATAAAGTCTCTACTTGAATGAGTTAAATATTATTACTGATCATAATAACAACTGCAGCATTAATTACTTTTAGTTGTAACCCTACCCTTTATTTGTAGATATGACTTGAACATTGTACCTTATCTATGTTTTTCTACCATTCTCTATTCAGTTAATCTTGGGATATCAGATGAAATGATGACAAGATGTATGTTTCCTTAAACAAAACAAAATTAGAGAACCAGTCATGTGTGCTATTACATCCATTTTGATACAGTGCCACATTACTGCACTACATTACTCTAGTAATATAATTTATACTCTACAGAAGAACTATTATGCCTAAAACATGTTGAGAAACATCACTTTCTATCCTAAACCATGCAGTGCTTTTCTGTAAATGCAGAACAAGCATCTGGGTCTAGTGATCTGCAGAAATTATAATAAAAATAATAACAGTCATTTACAACATTCCAAGTGATTATTATCTAAACCAGATTGTGATTTACTTTTAGTGATAATTTTGTAACAGGCCACATAAATCTTCCTGCACAGAAGTACACCTGCTATTTGGTGCATGTAGATGTGCTTAGAAAAATGAAATGCATACTTTTAAAAATAACAAAATATGCAAGTAAGTCCCACCTCTTCCCAGACTACACTCCCTGCTATGCCTCTCCCCAAGTACATACAAGAACAGGAATATAGTGTGCGTATGCACATAATTTTACATGTGCACCAGTTACACATTTTTATAATGAGCCATTTATGTGGATAAAGCAATAATTACCTTCAGAAGTCCCTTTGAAAATGCCCTTCCATAATAACATCATTTCAGAATCATGCATGTAAACATTCCATGACTGGATGGCTGGGCAAATGAAATGATTTCAGTGTTTAGCAACTACATGACACAAATAGTAATGTAAGAATATCTTTGAAAGCTGTGATACTCCTTAAAGCAGTGGTCCCCAACCTTTTTTGCACCAGGGACCGGCTTCAAGCAAGACCATTTTTCCATGGCCCGGCAAGGCGAGGTGGGGGTGGGGCAGGGGCGGGGCTTTGGTCATATGGGGGCGGGGTTATGGATGGGGTTGGATTTTAGTGCATACTTATCATTTAATTATGACATTTATAATGTGAATGTGACTCAACTCACCATAGGTTCAGAATGTCCATTCTCTCTCACACATACACTGTCACATACATACACATTCATGCTCTTATACCCAGCCATTAGCTCTCACTCTCACTGACACTGACACACTCTCAGACTATAAGATACTCTCTCCCCCCCCCACCCCCACCCCCCCACACACACACACTCTTACTCCCCTGGATTTTCTCAAACACACTCATGCTCTCACTCTCACTGTCTCCCTCACAACCTCGGAGCCTCTCTCATTCCTCTGCTGCCACTGTCACTGCTGCCGCGTGGCTGTTGGGGAGGTGCTGATTCCTGCTACTGGCACTGAAGCCCATTCTGCTGCCTCGTACATTGTGAGATCCGCATAGAGAAAGTGCCACTCTTGCACATTCCCAAAGATTACATGTGCCAATCAGTAAAAAGTAATTTATTTTTTTTTTACATCTGCTGTCTGATCTTAGTTTGCTAATCGGTTGGTCACAGGCTTTTTTTTCCCATCTTCCCTTTCTTATTTTTTTGCCAATTCCTTTTATATTGCCTTTTTTTCTATTTCTTTTCTCTCCATCTGTCTTCTTCCCTCACACACACAGTCAGGTTCTCATTCTCACATGCTTTCTCTCTCTCTCTCGCTCTCTCTCACACACACACACACGCACACACACACACACACACAGGCTCTCACTCTCACATACTCTCTCTCATACAATCATTCATACACACAGTCTCTCACTGGCACATGCTGTCTGAGTCTCACACACACAGGCTCTCTCTCACTCCCACATGCTGTCTTGCTCAAGCACAGGCTCTCACTGTCACATGCTCTCTCTCATACAATCATTCATACACACAGTCTCTCACTGGCACATGCTGTCTGAGTCTCACACACACACACAGGCTCTCTATCACTCCCACATGCTGTCTTGCTCAAGCACAGGCTCTCACTCTCACATGCTGTCTCTCTCATACACACAGAGGCTCTCACATGCTCTCTGCAAACATTCAGGTCCTCACTCCCACACACAGTCTCTCAACTCACTCACACACACAATCTCTCAACTCATCTCATACACACACACACACTCTACAAATCCTCAGCCTCTCTCTCACCCCTGGGCCTCCTCTTCATGGGCCGCTGCAGGATGGGCTCTGCAGCGGCCCTGGTCTTCTCGGGCCGCAATACCCCTCTTCTGCACGCGGCTGAAGCTCCGCCTCCTTCCTGCCCACGCTACTCTGGCAACATTTTTCTTCTGGGGCAGGGCAGGCAGGAAGTAGGACGAGCACTTGCAGTGGCTGAAGCTTCTCCTTTCTGCCCTCATGGCTCCGGTAACATAGTTCACCGCTCAGCCGCGACGCACTAATTTGCTTTTCGGGTTGTGGGTTTGGAGGAGGCGGGTCTTCAGCCGGGGAGAGCCGGGGAGAGCCAGTCCGCGGCAGCCAGGGAGAGCGGTGCCGCGGACTGGCAAAAAACCCCCATCGGCCCGGTTCTGGTCCGCGGACCGGTGGTTGGGGACCCCTGCCTTAAGGGACCAGCTAAAAAGATGTTAAGGACATGAGCTCTCAAAGCCAACATGGTCAACTTTTTCATGAGCTACAACACCTTTCTTCAAAATTCCTTCCACTGTGGGACCTTTTGCTGCTGTTTCTGGAAATTAAAATAGAGAGCAGGAGAAAGAAAGACAGAAAGAAAGGAAGAGGAAAACTAGAAGACATCCCCACAGAAGCTACAGACAAGGCAGAACAGAAATTATAGAGCTTTTTTTGATTAGGACAAGAAGTATCATACTAAAATGTCAGAGCAGGAAATTCTGGTTAGGTACAGCTTGAGTTCCAATGTTATCCTAAGACTGAGTACATTTTTGAGAGGATATTTGGATTCCTTAAAAGCAAGGAATCCTCAGGTAGCTGGCTTTGTCAAAACTGTTCAGCTCATTACATTTTCTTGCCTCTGGGCTTTTTCAGTCTCCTGTATTTGTAGGAGGCAGAATGTCTCAGCCCACTGTTTCAGACAGGTGCTACATGCCCTGAAAAGACATGTTAGCAATTACATACACTTTGCTAGCAAGATAGCAGCAGGACAGGACCACACAACTGTCTACGGCATTGCCGAGTTATCAAGTATAATAGGTGTAACTGATTGCACACATGTTGCACTAGTGTTGCTTCTTGAATGGGAGCAAGTGTATTACAGCAGGAAGCACTTTCACTCCATGAATGTACTGGCAGTCTGTGTTAACAATAAGAGAATATTGAATTTGGTAGCTGGGTCTCAGGGTCATTCAACAGTCTAGTAAGATTTTGAAGCTGGTAAATTTGGGGAATAATAACTACTGGGTAAGTGAAGGCTTTAACACACATGCATTATTAAGGAACTTAGGCCTGGATTTTCTAAAATCGCAGGCCTTAGTGAATCGCGCGGTACCGGGGGGCGGAGCAGGGGGCGGGCCTGCGAAAACCGGCAGCGATCGCACCACCGCAGTGCTGTCGCTGCCGGCTTTCGCAAACCAATAGCGCCACCATGAAAGGTGGTGCTATTGTGGGCGTTACTGGTGGCAATAAGGGGCCTTACCTTTTAGCCGTCAGAGATGTCTTCGCCACGTCCGCCCCGGTGCTGCCCCGACTCCTCCCCAATCTAGCTATCGCATGCAAAATCTATAGAAAATAACCTCCTTAGTGATTTTCATATGGGTAAATTTCTGTTTCACATGAATTGTGTGGGAAGATAGTTGCTTTTTAAACAAATTGCTGCTGCTATTCTTTGCTGTTTAATAAATCCTTCTTCCTTTGTGATAAAGGTATATAAGTGGCCAAAATGCAGGAGCTCTGACATCCTCAGGATTGGGATGGTGCAGGGAAAATATCATAAATAGTAAGGTCATTCTCTTCTTTTTTTGCTAATATTGCTTAAGAATGTATGTGTGGGTAGTTTGATTACAAATTCCACCACTGCCTGATATTATTACCATAGTTTGTGTGTTTGGGAGGAGGGGAGAGGAAAGGGAAGTATTTCAAAATGTGCTACTTTATGTGCAAACAAAAATGTTTATAAGAGCACACCAAAAGTTCAAATAAACAAAGAGAAAGGTATGCTATTGGGTTTTGATTGTCCAAAAGCTTACAAACAACTTTTATTTCATGTGCAATTGTAATTCAAAGCTCATCCAAATTATATGCCAGTGGACATAAGCCTAAAATAAGAAAAATCATAAAGGGACAAATATGAAACAAGATGGTGCACAGCAGATAATGGAAATAGTTATATCAAGCAAAATATCTGGTGTATCATCCTGTTGTTAACCCAAACACAAACAATAAGAGTGTCAACAAAAAACATACCCGAGAAAATCTTCACAAGAGAGCACTGTTCTGTTCGTACGTCTCACTTTGAATGTCAAAGTGGCCCCTAATCCCTACACTAATACCTAAACCTCACCTCGAGTTACTAGGTGGGCCTTCTATAGAGATATAAATACCTACCTGGAATGAGGCTAGTCTCTCTCTCTCTCTGTCTCTCATAGGAGGGCCCTGATAACTAGGCTGGCTCTCCAGGAGCTTAAAACTACTAAACATGGTCCCCCCAGTGGTTGTATGTAGGAAATACAACAATTCTAAACACACCCCTTTTCATATCACATGCAATATTTAGTGCATTTTGATAAATACAGGCCTAAGTTACCTTACATAGCCAGCTTTGAATAACTACCCCAGAATATAAAATCATGCTATGACTACAGGAGTTTAAATAGAGGTACAAAAAACAAACCGTGCCACCTATATGGCATTCAAAGTGTATACCATTTTTAATTTTTTAGTAATTGTTGCAATTGCATCTCTATAATTGCATCTCTATAAAACTGTCTTTTTAAATTCCATCAAAAAATTACTAAAAAATGAAAAACGGTATACAGCTTGAGTGAAGACATAGCCATATAGGTGGCACATATCTCTTTAATTAGATACCGGGCAAATTATATAGCAACAAAAACATATGCACCCTTGTTTCTTGTTTTGTTGTTGACCTTCTATTACAGAGCTGACCACTATCCCTGTTTCTGAAGGGAGAAAATTATACCTATTGTAATTGTCATCTAACACCCTAAAGTTGTGTGGTATCAATAGTCCCTGATTCTTCCCTTTTGTAATTAGTGCTACTGGGCCCATAATTCATCAGAATGGGGTGGTCCAAAACACTGGACTGGCCTGCTATGTCCCTCCTGAAAATGGATACCTTGGCTATTCAGGGATTGTCCTTTCTTTGGTCTAATTTCTGGCCTGGTGGAAGGATAATACTTATGAAAGAAGAGCAAAGAGCTTTTAAACAGACTCAAGGCTTTAATAGGTTAGGGTTAGGCATGTAATATTTAGTGCATTTTGATAAATCCAGCCCTTAGCCAGATATCATTTATCCATCTAAGTTACAAGGGATGTTGAGCAGCAAAGCTATGCCATTGAATATCTACGTACAATTAGAGCCCACGACTCCGTTAGGGAGCAGAGCACAATGTAGGCAGGGAAGGCAAGGTGGGTGGGAGCAGGAAGGTGGGGCTGGGGGAGGCTGGCCCGGCAGGCGGTGCCTGGATAGAAAAGGGGTAAGCATGGCGTGTGCGACCCCCTTTTCAGCCAGGCACTGCTGGGCGGGTTTTGTTACCTTCAGCGCAAAGCTGCGATTTCGGCCTGGGGGCTCAGCTCGCGCCTGTGCAGTGTTCGGCAGCAGCCTGGGGCTCAGCTCAGGCCTGTGCGGTGTTGCTGTGCGGCTTTCGGTGGCAGTGTGCTGTCCTCGGTACTGTGGTGTTGTTCGATGGCGGCATGGAGGCCTCTCAATTTTCTCTGGCGGCATTCCAGGCGGTGGTCTCCATCAGAGAAGGGGGCATCCGGCCAACAACTGCAGTGACTTCGGGGTTGGCAGGCAAGGCGGCTTTAGCCTGGAAAGGCTCTGATATCCCCCGTGTTGCAGGTGGGAGGATCCGGAGAGGCTCATGGTTCCCCCGCGTTTGAAGCCCCGAGATTCCTGGCAGCAGCTGCATCATTTTTTCATACCTCTGGCACGGTGTTGTGGGTAATTATAGCCAAAAAAAAAAAAAGAAATGCAATTAAAGGGCCAGCAGTCTTACATGTTAAAAGGGTCAGTGGCCCATTCTTAAATATTGGCTTTAGAGGGTCAACAGTCCATGCTTAAATATTGGCCTTAGAGGGTCAGCGGCCCATGCTTAAATAAAAAGAAAATTAGTTGTTTATTTGCAGGTTAGGCATATGGGCCAATTTTAAGTTCTTGGGGGGGGGGGGGGGATAAGAGGGGTTAAATAGCAAGGGGCACATGGCACTAAAGCAGTGAACTATGGCGTATGGGGTTCTTGAGGGAGTAGGAGGCAGGGTTAAAACATCAGCGTCCTTCATATATTAAAAAAAAAGAAGAAGAAAAAAGGGGCTCTCTCATTCTCCATAGGTGAGATGCTGTTAATTTAATTATGGACCAGTGGCCCATGTTAGTACCTGGGGCGGCATTAGCTTACATTTTTACATTGCGTTTTCTGATTATGTCCGGGGGGAGGGAGGGTGGGGAGGGAAATTTGAGTGTAGGAGTAGCCACTCGTTAGAGCAGTGGGCTACGAACCAGGAGACAGGCACTGTTTCTCCTTATCACATGGCGGTGGCCATGTTAGCAGATGTACATGGCGGCGGCCATGTTTGCTAATGTGGTGCACTATAGGGCGCTCGGGCACTCCAGGGGTATACAGTTTCTATTGCATGACAACTTCTCCCTCCAAACAAGCATCAAGTTAGTGCCATCCTTAAGTGTGTCATGGCCATTCAGCTGCTTCTGGAGTGTTGGGTACCACCATATTACGTATTGGTAGATGGCGGTCCCCGGCATATCCGTTTTATATATTTGACAGGTAAATGGATCCCTGGAGGCTCAGCACACCTTTGTGAGTTGGGATATGGAATCTCAAGAGCATTATCATCCCCCTTCCCCACTACAGCTAATTTAACACCTTCCATCCTTCATGCCCTCACTGGCGTCATTTGTCGATATGGATTCCTGGACACCTGTGTGTTTTGGGCAGAGCAGCGTGCAATGGAAATACCATTGGTGGGCAACTGGGCACAGTGGCTATTAATGGATAGTGTAATGGCTGGTTTAGAAGGGCACATGCTGGGACCAGTTTGTTCCCCCTGCCGAGGGACCACCTTATTCCCCCTGCCAAGCAGCAATTAATTATTTATTCCCCTCCAGAGGTATTAATCATACACCTAGGAGGAAGTGATGTGGGAGCCATGCCAGTGCACCTGTTCCTGGACAACATAAGGAATGACATTGTGCCCATCTTGTCCTTGATGCCCTGTACAAGGCTCATTTGGCTGGAGATTATCCCATGTCACCAGTCCCTGAACTCGCCACTCTGGGGATAGTGGATGAAGAATTTAAATAAGGCTAAAGAAGTTAGGGCTGTTCAGTTTGGAGAAGAGTCGACTGATGGGATATGATAGAGGTCTACAAATCATGAAAGGACTTGAACAAATTAATAAATTGGTTATTTACTCTCTCAGATAATGGAAGGACCAGGGGCACTCCATGAAGTTAGCAAGTATTTATTTATTTTTATTTATTTAAAAACTTTTCTATACCATCATTAAGTAGTATACCATCACAATGGTTTACAAAGAGGCACATATATACATCTTTGAAAGTTGTATAAATTAATTCAATCTCTAGGAAGTGCCATTAAGTTCTGGTGACATAGTTACATAATAAAGACTATTTGCAAAAGTTAAAGATGTTGTCCTTTTCATTGCTTCTTAGTTTTAATTGCATATATATAACTCTATCGTAAAGTATGATTTCTTAATAAAAACACGCTTATTGATCTTAAAGGTGCTGCATTCTGGTGTGCTGCTGCTGGAATTCATATTCCACTATCCATTGCTCTCTTTGTAAAATGCTTGCTTGTAAAGCCAGGTTTTTAAACTCTTTTTAAATATTTTGTAATCTCTCTGTAGTCTAACCTCTAAGGGCATGGTGTTCCACAGTGTTGGTCCGGCTAGGGACAGGGCCCGTTCTCTCACCTGGGTTAGTTTAGCTGTTTTAACTGAAAGGATGGTTAGGAGAGCTTTGTTCGCAGATCTGAGGTTTCTATTTGGGACATGAACACGCAGTGCTGTGTTCAGCCATTCTGCTTTTTCGTTGTGTATTACTTTATGTATTGTGCAAAGTGTTTTGTATTGAACTCTGTATTCGATGGGTAGCCAGTGTAGGTCTGCTAGAGTTTCAGTAATGTGATCATTTTTTCATTTACCAGTAAGTATTCTTGTGGCAGAGTTTTGCAGTATTTGGAGTGGTCTAATAGTTGTGTTTGGTAATCCGAGGACAAGGGCATTACAGTAATCGGTGCTGGCAAATATTAGTGCTTGTAAGATTGTTCTAAAGTTTGTCAGAGTTAATAAAGGTTTTAACTTCCTAAGTACCATGAGTTTGGTTAACCTTCTTTGACTTTTAGTGTTATGTGTTGTTTTAGGCTTAGTTCTGTGTCAATAATTACACCGAGGTTTCGAACTTTTTCAGTTAATTCTATTTTCTGATTATTTATGAGCGGTATTGGGATTTGGACAATTGTTAGATTTTTTTTCGCTCTAAATGTAAGAATTCAGTTTTCTTGATGTTTATTACCAGCTCCATTTGGTTTAGAAGCTGTTTGATGTCTAGGTACATATTTGCTAGATTTAGTGTTTTTTCCAATGTGTCTTCAATTGGTAGTAGTAATTGAATGTCATCAGCATAGATGTAGTGTATGACTCCCATGCCTGCTAGGAGGTGGCATAGCGGCAGCAGGTAAATATTAAATAGTGTAGCTGATAGCACTGATCCCTGTGGGACTCTTGTTTGTAGATTTATTTTTTCTGTCAGTACATTATTTATACAGACTTGGTAAAATCTGTTACTTGAGTATGATCTGAACCAGGGTATAGACTTTTTCTGTAATCCAATTTTTTCTAATCTCTTTAGAAGTATGTCATGATTTACTGTGTCAAATGCTGATGATAGATCTAGCATCATCAGGATGTAATGTTTTCCGCTATCGAATCCTCTCAGGATGCTGTCAGTCAGTGAGAGCAGTAAGGTCTCAGTGCTATAGTGTTTACGGAATCCATGTTGCACAGGGTATAGTATATTGTTGTTATCTAAATGTTCAGACCGTTGCTTTTGTACAGGTTTTTCTATTAATTTTGCGATTAGTGGTAGATTTGAGACTGGTCTGTAGTTGCTTAGGACCAGGAGGTTGCTGTTTTTTTTCTTTAAAATAGGTTTAATGATTGCTCCTTTTAGTGAGTCCGGCATGGCTCCTTCTGTAAGGGACAGGTTTATGATTTTTGTTAATATTGGGGTAACTATGGGCCTCATTTTCCAAGGAGTTACCGCGGGTGATAATTCCGCAAATCGCGCTAACAGCTGTTAACGCGATTTGCGAATGCAAATTTTTAATTTTGTATTCAGGGGCAGGGGACGGAGTTGGGGCGGAGCAAATGTAAAGTAGGGAGGATTTATCATGTGCCGCAAAACAGCCGCAGTGTTAGCGCGGCTCCTATCGCGGCCAATAACTACACCTCTTTCATTTGCGTTACGTTGTGCGCTAGAGGCCGCTAAAGGTTTATCGCGGTTCACGATGTTTCCAGACAGGCCTGTTTCAGCAGGGAGAGAGAGAGAGAGAGAGAGAAGATTTGCTGGCCTTCGGAGGAAACTCACTCCAAGATGAGATTTGTGCAATGTTCTCTCCACCTAGCTTGATGGACTCTCTACCTGGGTAACAACAAGCTAGGTGGAGAGAACATTGCACAAATCTCATCTTGGCATGAGTTTCCTCACTCCAAAGGCCAGCAAATCTTCACAAGAGACCACTGTTCTCTTCGTACATCTCACGTTGAATGTCAAAGTGGCCCCTACCCCCGTTCACTAATACTTAACCCTCACCTCGAGTTACTAGGCGGGCCTCCCATAGGGATACAAATACCTGTCTAGGGAGGAGCAGGCACTATAGCAAGTCTCTCTCTCTCTCTCTCTCTCTCTCTCTCTCTCTCTCTCTCTCTCTCTCTCTCCCAGCACACTGTGGTGGCATCAGCCTGGGGGGAGGAGCTGGGACCTGTAGAAGGGAGAAAAAGAAATAGGGAACGAAACAAAAAGAGCCAGTTAGTGTGTTTGGTAAGCCTCTAGGTTGTAGTAGCCATTTGAAACAAATCAAGGAAAGTTTTTTTCACTCAGCGCATAGTTGGGATCTGATTTCATTGCCAGAGAATATGGTTGCTGGAGACAGTGTAAATGGGTTAAAAAAAAAAAGATTTGCATAAGATCCTAGAGGGAAGATCCATAAACTGTTATTAACTGATAGCAGTGGTAGCTTGTGAATGATGTTTGGATACTTGCCAGATGCTTGTGACTTGGTTGGCCACTGTTGGAGGTGGGAAGCTGGCCTTGATGGATCCTTGGTCTCACCAGTGTGGCATATCTTATGTTCTTAAGCAGATTGGCAATTGCACTGAACAAGCAGATTGGCAATTTCACCGAATGTCAGGGTGGCATTCACGTATGACTAAGAGGCACGCCTGGCTACACGTGGATTGCATGGAGCTGCTCCATAATGATGGGGTACATCTCTGAAATGGGACAGGACCTGTTCTCAAACAATTTGAAGAGTGATATTCACAGAGTATTGTTGGACTCCTAGTAATTTGCCGCAGTTCTGTTGGCGGAGGGTCCCTGATAAGCCATCTGGCTATCTGGGCCCTATAACCAAATTTGATGCCATGGGGGGGGGGGGGGGGCTGTCTGTCAGCAGGGCCCGCTGGCCCTGGTGTGGCGGCAGACTGGATGCCTCCCATCCTTTCGATGGGGCAGTCACCTTGCTTGGGCATGGCAGGCGACTGGAATGCCCTGTGATTACCTCTTGGAAAGCAGGGACTTGCTTGGTTGCGGTGGGCCCTGGGCTGGAGGTGGCATGCTGCCTGCAAAAAAATGGGATGCTCTGTTAGTTTATCTGTGTTATGGCTCGGAATCACAGTTGCGTTGTACACTGTCATTGTTGTAATAAAGCTGTGGTCAATTTACTCCCATATGGTCTCTATGGTATTCTGTATAAGTGTACTGCTATCTCCCCCCCCCCCCCCCCCCACCTTTCCTAGTGACAGACTGTCGTGGCTGCCTGGGTTATAAAAGCCTCAAAAAGAACATGGAGGAGGGCTTTTCCTCTTTTAACAGGCTATGGAAGTCATTTTCAAAGAGTGACAAATCTGCAGGTAAAGCCTGTTTCCCATAGGCTTTAAACTAATTTTCAAAGCAAAATTACGTATGCACTTTTACTTTCAAATTTAACCGGGTAAAGCTACCCATACACATTTGCACATGGTAGTAGGTTTGAATGATTTTCCCAGCAAAATTTATGCTCATACTTTTAAAAAGGAAAAACTGCACGTTACTCGGATCACTTCTCTATATCTGCCTTGCTGGTATCAACGCACAATTAAACTCTGGAATTTGTTGCCAGAAGATGTGGCTAGTGCAGTTAGTATAGCTGTGTTTAAAAAAGGATTGGATACGTTCTTGGAGGAGAAGTCCATTACCTGCTATTAAGTTCGCTTAGAGAATAGCCACTGCCATTAGCAATGGTAACATGGAATAGACTTAGTTTTTAGGTACTTGCCAGGTTCTTATGGCCTGGATTGGCCACTGTTGGAAACAGGATGCTGGGCTTGATGGACCCTTGGTCTGACCCAGTATGCCATTTTCTTATGTTCTTATATGCATCTAAAGGCTGATAGTGAATACTTTTACTTTCATATCAGGTGGGCAATTTTATAAAGGCCCATTTCCATGGATAAGTACTGCTTTTACCTATGGAATCAACTTTTAGAATGGCCCTCCTTGTGTTCACATATGATAGTGGGTTGCTAAGCACTGTTAGAAGATCATCAATATGGAAAAGACAAGAAGACAAGTTTAATTTAAGCCTTTCTGCACACAAGGTCAGTTTCAGAATGGCTCGGCTGAATGAAAGGCAGCAAATACTGTGCAGCAGTGTATATAATTTGAAAAAAAGACTTTAACTTGTAGGGATCAATAGAGAGTGAGGATGTAGCATTGTGCGATTAAAGTATGTCATGGACAAGAACAGCTTATTATTAAGGTGCACCAACTTGTTTTTCAATTTAAATGTACTAGCTTTGCCTGTAGCAATTTTAACTTTACGGGCAATGAGTCTTAAGCTTTAATATTTAATGCAGTTAGAACTCTGATGTGAATTACAAATATTAATTTCAAGTATTGAAACATTTTTTTAAATTATGATTTTTTTATTAGCAAATTAGTGCTCTTCATTAAGGATTTGTAATGAAAAGGTGCAAAGCATAATGTTCTTTCTTTAAATTTGGAAGCACAATGTTTGCAAGATTATGGACTATTTTGAATAATAATTTAAATTAATTTTCTTGGCACCATAATTTCGTGAAATGATTGAACTTTGCCTGCAGACATTGATTATATCAAAGTTTATCTGGAAAAATATAAGGTCAATTGATGGACCAGTATGTATAGCCTTCTGATGTCAAATGAAAATTTTATCCTCTGGGGAGATTGTTGCTTCTAGACTGTTAGCGTGACTGATTATAGCAACATGGCAAGCCTCTCGCTGAGAGAGTCGATCACTGTTCCTACTAGGGGTGTGCATTCGTTCCCTACAAATTGGGAATCCGCAACATATAGGGCCTTATTCGTTGTATTCGTGGGGAAGTGAAATGTATCACGATTCCCCACTAATACAATGAATCTCGACGAATAATTCGGCCGCCTAAAGGACCCAATTTAAACAAACCCCCCACCCTCCTGACCCCCCCCCCCCAAAACTTACCAAAACTCCCTGGTGGTCCAGCGGGGGCTCCTGGAGCCATCCCCTGCACTCACACCCTCGGCTGCTGGTTTCAAAATGGCGCCGATACCCTTTGACCTACTATGTCACAGGGGCTACTGGTGCCATTGGTCAGCCCCTGTCACATGGCCATCAGGCACCATCTTAGCCCCTGTGTCATAGTAAGGGAAAAGGCTATCGGTGCCAATTTGATTATTGGCAGCCGACAGCCCGAGTGCAGGAGATTGCTCCAGGACCCCTGCTGGACACCCAGGGACTTTTGGCAAGTCTTGGGGGACCCTCCTGACCCCCACAAAACTTGCCAAAAGCCAGCAGGGGTCCAGGAGCAACCTCCTGCACTCCATAGCCTTTGCCAGTATTCAAAATGGCTATCAATAGCCTTTGCCAGTACTCAAAATGGCTATCGATAGCCTTTGCCAGTATTCAAAATGGCGCCGATAGCCTTTGCCCTCACTATGTCACGGGGCGACAGTCGGCCCCTGTGACATAGTGAGGGCAAAGTCTATCGGCGCCATTTTGAATACTGGCAAAGGCTATCGATAGCCATTTTGAGTACTGGCAAAGGCTATTGATAGCCATTTTGAATACTGGCAAAGGCTATGGAGTGCAGGAGGTCGCTTCCGGACCCCTGCTGGATTTTTGGCAAGAATTGTGGGGGTCAGGAGGGTCCCCCAAGACTTGCCAAAGTCCTTGGTGGTCCAGCGGGGGTCCGGGAGCGATCTCCTGCACTCAGGCCGTCGGCTGCCAATAATCAAAATGGCACCGATAGCCTTTGCCCTTACTATGTCACAGGGGCTACCGGTGCCATTGGTCAGCCCCTGTCACATGGTAGGAGCAGAAGATGGCGCCGATGGCCATGTGACAGGGGCTGACCAATGGCACCGGTAGCCCCTGTGACATAGTAGGTCAAAGGCTATTGGCAACATTTTGAAACCGGCAGTGAGGGTGTGAGTGCAGGGAATGGCTCCCGGACCCCCCGCTGGACCACCAGGGAGTTTTGGTAAGTATTGGGGGGGTCAGGAGGGTGGGAGGTTGTAGTTAATTTAATTTTAGTGGGGAAAGGAATAGGAATCAACGAATCAAAATATCGGGGTGCCATACGGCTGAATGCAACGTATCTGCCCCCCGACAAATCCGAATCCAGAATGCAAAATATGGCGTCCCTCTGCACATCCCTAGTTCCTACAGCGACAGCTGGTAACTGAATATCAGCACTGGGATTTTCTCGTAAAAGACCTGCAGCCTCTCTTCTCATCTAGAAGAGATTGCTTGGGTACATAACCTACTGAAATGGATATCGGAGATAAAAAGGAGACTAATCTGGAAGCTGTGCAAAGGAAGGACAATTTTCAAAACCATTCGCATGGGTAAATAGTGATTTATGCAAGTATATTGTTTTGAAAATTGCCCTCTCCCGATACAGCTAAAAGTACAAGCGCTGTTCCAGAACACTTGTACTTTAAACCATACTAACATGGAGCATTCCTGGGGATGTGCTTATGTTTGAAGATTGCATTTTCTACTCTACAGGCATCACTTTCCATGGAAAAAGTACCTGCAAAGGAGATGCAAAAGTCCATGGGCTATTTGTACTCTTAACTTCTTTCAAAGTCAAAGTACACATGCATTTTCTGTTTGAAAATTGTGGCAAAGTAGGCAGATTGAAAAACGCTCAGGGACTTTGTCCCAGTGCAATCTGAAAACTGCCCACTCGGAGGTAATTTTGAAAACCATTTCTGTGGGAAAAGGGCTTTTTGAAATTTGCCCTCCCTCTCTGTGGATAAACTCACCTGCGAAGTGCTACCACACATGTGACCTCATCTTCAGTTAGAGGAGGGATTCCCAGGGGTGGGGCTGGCAGTTATGTAATATACTTTTGGATTTTTTAATATATGTGCATGTTTATGTTTTCAAATAGTCACACATCAATCATTTATACTAATTTTATATGCAATCATAGATAATCGTAGGAGATGTTACATCAAACATTTTATTTACCAACTAGATAATCAAAATAATGTACACAAGCCTTACATATTATATAAAACATGTATCATAAACATTATGCATTAAAAAAAACCTTTTTTTAATCACTCAACCATACACCTCACACCAACTTACATTCTTCTCATCTATTCACATATCCATACCATTCATAACATGAACTAATACAAAATTAAAGTTCAACATCTAATCGATGAAAAAAATAAAAGAAATTTTAACAGCACTTCCTACAAAAACTTCAATGTTGTTTCTTGCTTTGTTCCACGAACAGGGAAGGGAAGTAATTTGGGTGTACCAGCAAGAGCTAGAAATTGGACTCTGTCGACCTTTGCCATTAGGGTCCCTTCCCTGCAGTCCCTGAGGAGGTCAAGTGCACTGTCAAAAGAAGTGTTTTGGACCACGCAGGCCTCTCATGGGATGAAGTCATTCACAGCTGGCCAACTGAGTAGGAGAGATTGTGTATCAATCTGGATTTATCCTGTTCCTGCTTTGGTACCACTGCCAAAGGTGACAGGATCATCTTGTCAAAGGGCAGGAGACCAAAGGGACCCGCTACTTTCACAAGACTAATTTCAACCCACAGCTTTTGTCTCACCATCTCAGCAAACCTGGTTGCGGAATGCACATTTGCATGTTGGGCGGGGCTCAGTGGTCCCTCATACGGGATCCTGAAGCCCTCCCTGAAATCTTGGTGTAGAGTACAGGCAGCATGTCTATTGGGATTGAGGCTAAGACTCAGCACCCAACTGACTGGGATTAGGGCTGGCTTGAAAGGGTTATTTGCCCCTGCCACTCAGGGCTTTCTTAGTATACTTCGTGGTGAGGTGACCGGCTGCACATGTGGAGCAGATGCGCTTGTACTTGTACTCCTTCATGCAACCTCCTTTGTTATAACACCAGCAGGATTCAGCCGTGGGGTCAACTGCCTGCCCTCACTCCTGGGAGCCTCCCTGAGCATGAAAGGAGCGATTGTGCACTTGAATTTCTGAATTGCATGCCATCATGTGCGATAGCTTTAGCTTGACGTCTTGTGCAACCCAGGACATGGATAGCATGTCAGCCATCCTTTCTCTGAATCGCTCATCTCAGTTCAACCAAGTGAATCCCTCATAGGTGGAATAAGCACTGACAATGGTGTCTAAATAAGATCACAAAGCCAAGTGTTGTGCGGGATGGGCTTGACAGACTATTGACTCTAGACGCACAAATGACCTCATCCAGTTGTTAATGTTCCTGGCAACCTGCTTGGAGGTCGAAGGTGCTTCATGCCATTTGTGATCTTTGTGACAAAGATCATTGACTCTAGATGCACAAATGACCTCATCCAGTTGTTAATGTTCCTGGCAACCTGCTTGGAGGTCGAAGGTGCTTCATGCCATTTGTGATCTTTGTGACAACCTTCCACCTTCCTACACCCCTCCAGCAAACTAAAAATATCGACATACTGTTGCTTGCATAAGTGGCAGCAGAGTGTACGTGGAACGCCTTGCCACAACTGTTTTGTCGTGTTCAGTGCTGGCAGGCGGGAATTAGTGGCAATGGCACTCCATGATTCCTCTGCTACTGATGACCCCCGGGAGCTAAGGGAAGATGTGGGTGAGGAACTCCTGCTGCCCGAGGAGTCAGAGTGACAGGAGTGCCTCCTACTTTTCCTCTTATGTCTTCTTCTGCTTTTGTCATGCTCTGCAGGAGACTGAAACTTACTGGCCTCTGTCACAGAATGAGACATCCTCTCCTCCCCTGGAGGTTGTTCAGTGGTGGATTCCCTATCCCCGTGTGCTGATGCAACCCCAGTTGACTCACCTGCAGTAGTCAGTGGCGCCACAGGCTTCCCAATGGGGGTGTGGTCCAGACTCTCCTCTGTGGCTCTCTGTAGGTCTGTCTGGTTCATGGTGTTGGAGCTCTTGAGCATAGGGTAGACTGGAGCAGAGAGCGGAGGGACTGACATCATGGGATCTTGTGGCTCCAGTAAGCTGGTGCCTATGGGCTGCAGGCATGCAGCCTAACCAGAGTTCCATTGGCCAACACCAGGAAGGATGCCTGGTTGCCAATGCGGTTGGGCTCCCTGGTAAAAATTTGGGGGCCCCAGGTATGGCTAGACTGGCCATGGTGGAGAGACCACATCCACAGTCCTCCATCCTGGTGCCAGTGGACTGCAGGGGAACACGGTGAAGCCATGCAGCTGGGCTCCCCCAGCCGCAAGCCATGCTGTCCCCACAGGGGTAAAACCACCTGGGTAACTGGCCAATTGTCCCGCTTCCCAACCCACTGACTAGAAAGCTGGTGAGGGAGGCAGGGGTATGCAACCATCCCCAGCAGGGAGACTACCCCTAAGCTGCCTGGTTCCCATCCCCTGCTCTGCAATGCTACTCGCTAGATCACTGAGGTTTGGTGCCAGGTCCCCAGGGGTGGGCTGGAGTCTCCATTTGGCTTTCCCTCGTGATGCCCTATGTTTTGCCAATCCTGCATCCCCTCGAGGGTTACCGGCCGGCGGAGCACCTGGAGATTTCTGGCCAGGAGATACTGGGCACCCTAGATCACCCCGTTGGGCCGCATGGCACATTGAAACTCTAGCCTTGCGACCACATGCCATGCCTAAGCAAAAGGTGCCGCGACCTTTATGCAACCAGGAAAAGCTGAAACAAATACACTCACCCACTATCCCCAAGGGACCTTCCTCATCTGGACAGCTGTATTTCCTCCTCAGCTGACTACGAAGAACCGGTGTGAATATGACCTGAGCTTCCCTGGTTTGTAGCCTACCAGCTCTTTACTGGGCTGCCTGCTACCTCCTTGCTGCTGTCACTTTCCATTTTTGTTTTTTTTTTAATAGCCAATATGCCTGAATTAGTGGCAGCGATTCCCCAAGGGAGCAATTTCCCAAGCGAGGTAGCCGCATGGAGGACGGAAGCGAAAGGGACAGGGGCACTGTGCCCCAGCTGGATACCCCCTCCGTGCAACTGCCCATGTCCATGAGACAGTTCAGGGCCAGAGGAGGCCCAATGAGCCATCATTATTCCACACATATCTCCCCCAGCCCGACTAGGCCCACCTCCAAGCCCCCCTTGGTGCCCTCCCACCATAGATAGAGGGTCCTGCTGCTGGGACCGGGCATGCTCCTATCAGCGGGGAAAAGGGGGCCGACCTCGGTGTGCGCAGGCGATGATATCGGCCATGCCATCGTGCACATATCTTGTCATCACCCATGCTGACATCCCATGAGGGCCGCGTCATCGGCCAGCACCGATGCCAGCAGCTGAAGGGCAGCGTCTTCCTCCACCTTTCCCAGCGATCGTGGCGTGCGCCATGCCAGGTTATCGGCGGCATCCACGTATGCTGCGGTGCCACGTTTATACCTTCAGTTACACACTTCAGGAATTTTGTAGAACAATGAAGAATGTTCTCATGTTTCATTTACTGTATATGATATTTGATATATTGAGTTGAATGTGAAAAACCATATTATTAGGTTTAATTTGGCTTCAGGTAGGAAACTTAAAAGTAGAACGAGATTTCGGCAGGTATTATAAAAAGCAGTATGTCCGTTTTCCAGTGATTTACTGACTTTAATGAGTCTTGAATATTTTAAGCACAATAAATTATACACTTTATAAAGGAAAATATTAATTCATATTATACTTTTTATGGTTTCATAATCTGAGTCATCACATTTTATGCAGGATTGATTTAGGAATGTAACTTGAGTCTGATTATCATAAATCAACTTAAATAATTAAACCCTTGTTTATAATTGTTAAATAATTGTTAAATTGCAAACTATTAAAATCAAAACATTTAGAGCTAGAAAATCAATCTGTGCTGATTTTTTGAATCAATGGTTTAATGTCTTCAGTTTAAACCAAGCCCTGGCATTAATTTAAAATAGTGCCTACCTAGCACTAAGCATCAATAATGTAATGAAATTTTCTTATGTTCTTGTTGCTACAATTTTAATTGGATTTTGTTGTTTTTTTGTTAAATGCATGTGACACTCCTGAAACCCAAATTCCTTTCTTTACTACCACTGTGCTACACCCCCACTCTGAAGGAATCAGTGTTTCATGGTCGCTCACTGTCTCATTCAGTCTTTCACCTCTCACAGAGCACTATCAACAAGAGACCAGTGGATGTAGGCAGCTTTGGATTTTACACGTGAACACTTGCCCATGTGGAGCCCATGAGGAGCTCCACAAACTCATTTCATGGATATCACTGAGCTGCTTTCCGAACGCCATGGCTTGGATTTGATCATTTAAATTCTCTGCACTTGTGAGTCAACTCATCCAGCCCTCCTCAGGGAAAGGTTCCTTTTCTACTAGGATTCATTTATTGTATTTAAGATTATCTATGTGCTGGCAAAAAACAATGACTCTGAATCTTATTATATACCAGATTTTATAGAGTAAGTATATTGCATACTTACCTGATTAAATCTATTTGCATAATAACAATTATACCTTAAAGTAAATCAATTTGCATAATACAAATTATGCCTTAAAGTGTGTTAATAATACATTTGTTAACCTTTTGTGTATGCCAGAAAGCATTTGAAAGCGTCCTTATTCTTTAATGATTAAAACGGTACCTTTTACACTGGCACACTGGTGTACATGTGTGCGCATTTATAGGCCCGCACCTAGGGTTGCCAACTAGCTCCATATTTTCAGGACAGGTTGATCCAGTCCTGGTTTTACCCCATTGCATGCTGGAATTTATTCGGATTTCCATATTGCATTCCCTAAGCAAAGCAAGACTATAAGTACCTGCATGCAGATGAGTAAAAGCAGAACTGGATCAACCTGTCCTGAAAATATGGAGCCAGTTGGCAACCCTACTCGTGCCCAGGGATGCGGTCATTTTATAACATATGTGCATATATGTATACATGTTATAAAATAGCCTGGATGCATGTAGAGTGCATATGCACTCAATTTAAAATGGCTGCGCACAAGTGCACACAAAGCCCACTTCTACCATGTAAGTGGGGAAATTTTACAAGGGATGTGCGCCAACGCCATTGCTAGTTTTCCCAGTTCATTCCCAGTTCACCCATTTAAGGAACAGGACTTCTAAACCCTCCTAGCTTAATAGCTTCCCTTTCCTCCTGCTAGCAACATTTGTCTATTTTTCTTTTTTTATGAATTATGTCATCCATAGCAGAAGAAATGTTATGCAGCTGGGGACCCTGGCGCACACCAGGGCTCATAAGTTTGTATATGCAAATTTCATGCTAAAACCCAGAATGCCTGTGGCCCACCCAGACCACACTCACGCCTCATCCCTTTTTGGTACTTTTTCTTTGTGCACGCAGCGGCATGTACGAGTGTATCCCGGCGGCTTATAAAATCCGCTTGTCGCCCGCGAACCTGACTTGTGCACAGTAAAGAAATCCTTTTTTAAATTATATATGTTGAAACAACTAAAACCCATGTTACTACCTTCAGACTTCCGCTCAGTTACACAAGCTTTAATTTTAACAAATTTAGACTACTGTAATTCACTATATTTGGGACTACCCACATCAACTATCCACTCTCTGCAACTTGTCCAAAATGCTACAGCCTGGATCCTGTTTAACCTACTTTGGAGAGAACACATCATGCCTATCCTCCAACAGCTCCATTGGCTACCAGTATCCTATCGCATCACCTATAAAATTATGTCAATTATTCACAACTTGTTATATAATTGTAACTCAATTTGGCTCTGCTCCCTACTAAGAATATACAAACCCACTAGACAGCTTCGATCCATGGACAAATGCACACTAGAAGTACCATCTGTAAAAACTGCAAGTTTAGCGCTGACTCGAAAGCGGGCCTTCTCCGTTGTGGGCCCGAACCTATGGAACTCTCTCCGGGAACAAATTCGCCTAACCGCTAATAATAAAGAATTTAAGAAAGCTCTGAAAACTCACCTTTATACCATTGCCCACAATATTCAATAATTATTTACCGCATACCAGCAGCAGAAATTGTTTTACTAATGTTTTATTGTAAATGTGATTTAATTTTATGATAGCTTGGTTTGTCTTCTAACTGTGAACGTCTTACTGTAAACCGCTTAGACGGTCAGAGTCCTGTCCTGTTTTGCGGTATATAAAAACTTTTAAATAAATAAATATCTCCCATCTCTGGAACACACCAGGCTTTTAAAATTCACCTTTTAGTGTATAAATCAGAAAGTTTCTTGGTCATTTATTGAAAATGTTATAATGATTTTTCTCCCCAAGACAAAGCAAAGGGATTAATGAAATGGTTGGTATATCTTATGCAGTTAAGAAAAAATGGGAGCAATTTTTCACATTGGGCAAGAGCTCACACATTCTCAAAGCGAATGTACGCACATAATTTCCCTTTCAAACTTGGCATGAGTACAAGACTCCTTACTTACGGACATTTTGCACTTTCTGCAAGTGTTTTTTTTTTTTTTTTTTAAATGGCATGCAATCTGATCTGAGAATGCAATCTGTGTGCATTATCTTCCTCCCCTGACCTAAGCAGGCCCCAGAAATGATTGTGGCTGAAAATGCTAACATCCTGGAGCAGCCTACGTACATTTAGCTGCATTGAGGGAAGGCAATTTTCATGTGTAAATGGCTTTGAAAATGGTCTTCAATACGAATTATGATTTGCCTGATTTTATTTCATACAGATAATACTTGCTTCATCACTCTTAAAAATATTAAACATTCAGGTTTAAGAGGAGGTTGCATAACAGACCAAAACTTTGCCATCTCATATTGATATTAAAGTACACGACAAAACCTTAACAATAGGGCTTTGCTTACTGGTGGCAGGGCAATCATGGTTCCCCTCAAAACTATGTTTTTCTTGGCAGGATATTGCAGGCGGTTTCCGTGGCCTTCTCCACCCTTCAGTAACCTGGTCTTTCCAGGCAGTCTCACAATCAAGTACAAACCAGGCCTGGCCCTGACCTGCTCAGATAGGATCAGTCAGGGTGCTGTTGGACATTTGCTCTTCTGATCACACATCTAATAGGATCATTTTGACATGTTTTGTCTTATATTATAAAGAAGGTATAGCAATATTACACCTGCATGATCTGGGATGTTTCTGATAAATAGGACAGGAAGGTGTGAGCCCCTTATTTCCTATAGGCTACAGTAGCTGGATCTCCACTGGCAGAAAATAAATAATCACCTATGCTGCTCCAGTAAGACAGATTTTGTATGGTAAATATATTGAACATATACCATACAATTACAGGTCCAACAGTTACATGTCATGCCTCTTAATTGATTGTTTCTCACTTTCTTTTTAACGTCGTAAACTTCATCAGCATCATAAGCTTCTATACAGCATTACAGCCAGAAAAACAAATGGTAGACAAGCTGAGCATGATACTGTTGCCATGACAACATAACATCAACTAATTCAAGGTTTAGTGATGGCAACACAATATTCTCTCCCAAACACTTATTTTTGCAGTTACTTCCTCTAAATTAATGCTATAATCTTTTTCTGATTGCCTTTTAATAACATGTCTAATTAAATTATCCACCTACAAACTATAATGAAAAGGTTTATTTTCTGTGCCCAGAGGCAATACAGATCAAGCTAATATTTTTTTCTTTATTATGCTTATTAATTTAATTTTTATTTTTTTTCTTTTCTTCCTTTACATTAATAATAACAAATGTAGGAACATAAGCTGATTTTAAAATGTACATTGTAAATTATTAAAGCTGAAAACTTACAGAAAAAGGGATACAGAGGGGATTATTTATTAAAATGTGCTAAACCTAATGCTAAAGTACATTCTTAATACTTGTTATTGCAGCATGTTTAATGTGGGATTCATGAAGGGGGCATTTTTCAAATGGATTTCAGGTGAATGGGTATTCACCAAAGGAAAAAACCCTATGAAAACTGTTCCTTGTTGGACCTTATTTTCAGAGCCATTTATATGCATAGAACCCAGTTGTTATGTTTACCGGCCGCAAGAACCACTAACAAATGGCATCACTCATCCCTCTGTCAGTAATGTCATTCAGATGCAGCAGGAACACTGCCAGGATCTCACAGACCCCAGCCTCTGATGCATCCCTGCTGCTGTCGGCACGATGACTTCTTCCTTCTCCTTTCCAGGCTGCACAGCAAATATTAAAGGGCCATTGGCAGGAATAGACCCACATTTCCTAGTGATGACATCAGCAGGATCCCCTTATTTAAGGACAGCCCATGCTCCCTATCACTGCCTCAGCAACAGAAGTTGCCAGCATCCTTCATCCTGCATCCAGCCTTAAGTTGTCTCTCCAGCCTGCCCTGCCTCATCCAGCTTTGCTTCATTTCTCCAGCTTGCCCCGTCCAGCCTTGCCTCTTCTCTCCTTCTGCCCTGCTTCATCCATCCTTCTCTCGTCTCCTCAGCCTACCCTGCCTCATCCAGCCTTGCCTCGTCTCTCCAGCCTAACCTGCATCATATCCAGTTCCTCTTGCCTCCCTGCCTATTTTATGTGTCAATTCTTCCTTCCCTGTTTGTGTCTTTTCTTTGGACTGAGCAGCTGCCTAATTGCCTAATTTGTCCTGGTTCAGGGAACACGAAACCCAAACCAAATTTTCCTGAAATTTTGGGAAAATTCGGTTTTTCGCTTACTGCGCCCTAAATCCCGTTAGTGCGCGCTAACGTTAAAATGTTAAAACGTACTAAAGGAAGTTAGTGCGTAGAAACGGGGAGTTAGCACAGACTAACTCCCATTAGTGTGCACTAACCCGAAATTCAGGTCCCTCAAATTACAAAGGTCCAAACTGAGGGAAATATGAAATATCCTGAGGTGGGCCGAAAACGAAGCCCAATCCGAAAGATTTGGGCTTTGCACATCTCTATTGAATATCACATAAATTGTGCTGTTGTAATGCACATTAAAATCCATGTTACTATGCATGCTTAGCACAAAATCTTTAATTACTATTTTGGAGGTCAATTTTCAAAACTGTCCACAGTATATTATTTGCCTGCATGAATGAGACCCTTTAGTATTTTATAAACTGTGTGGGAGGAGACACTCACTTTACAAGATACCACATATTTCTGCTCAGAAAGTACATGTGCGCATGTTTCACTGTGTACATATATTTATAATGTAGGAAGATGTATATTTTCTCTACTCATTAAAAATACATATATTTTATACTCAAAATAATTGTACCTTTTTATGCACAATAACTCAGAATTAAACACAGAAGCAGGTGTATTTTAAAGCATTCATGTACACCATTCTGTAAACTTGCATACATTCTTGGAATCACCAGTTCACCATTACCTTCATCATTTCACCCAGACCTTCACAGTTTACTAGGGTCTCTCTAGCACTTCACTCTGAACCACCAGCAAATCACCCAGACCTCCTACCCAAAGACTAAAGACATAAGTGAAGTTCAATTATGCAAGTCAATTAGCAAGTGTAAAATTGTTCAGACAAGTTTGATAATGTATGCATGCATTCTTCTTTGAAAATAGAAACTTGGATGCCTACTTCAGAATCCAATCCCGGAACATCCTTAGACTGCCCCTTTTCTCCCTATTAAAATTTACATGCAATACTGCAAGTATGTGCCTACTGACCAGGTTTATAAAATGTCATATATGTGTGTATATGCTATTTCATCATGCAGATTTCCTGCACAAGTCTTTGAAAATCAATTCCATAAAGTTTTGCAACATTAACACAGGATGTACTGCATTTAAATGAGCTACTTTGTATATTTTTTTTCATATTAACAGCTCATTAAATTTATTACATCAGGGGATGATTCACTAAACTGGATAATATGTGGTAATTTAACATAGTGGGAGATGCTCAAGCCAAGGTAGTGCACTAACACACGTTATATTGCATAATTCACGCAATATATGCAATATTTTGCACCTTTCCACCCAGGGTTCCCTCCCCTATTGCAATGACCTTCTTTGCATGTGATTTGTATGCATGAATAGTCCAAATGCATGCAAATAAGGTCATGCATAGGCAACCTATGCAAATATTTTATCACGGCTGACTGAGAAAGTAGTCAGCCATGATAAAATACCTACACTTCTTAGAAAAGTGGGCCCTAGGGCTCCTGCATCACATTTACAGTAGTGGCAAACAATAAAACAAAACATCCTGGCAAAGAGGGGAGATTGAGCAGGATTAGTGCTGATTCCCATCTCAACTCGGGACCTCCACTCATGGCGGCCACAAATTCCCCAAATATAAAAAAAAGTGAACATGTAGTTATGTAGTGACAGCCCCACTCAAAGCCCCCTCCTGACCCCCCCAAGGCTTGCCAATAATCCCTGGGGCTGCAGCAGGGGTCCGGGAGCGATTTCGTTGTCGGCTGCCAGTAACCAAAATGGCGCCAATAGCCTTTGCCTATACTATGTCACAGAGGCTTTCGGCGCCATTGGTCAGCTCCTGTCACATGATAGGAGCACAAGATGGTGCCGATGGCCATGTGACAGGGGCTGACCAATGGCGCCAAAAGCCCCTGTGACATGGTAGTTCAGGCTATTCGGCACCATTTTGAGGCGCACGGCTTGCAGTAGCACACCGGGCACGGAGGGCAAATTGGACCCGGGACCCCGCTGGACCACCAGGGATGTTGGTAAGTCTTGGGGAGGGATCGGGATCCGGGGGGGTGGTGTATCAAAACCGAAAAATGAAATTTCCCCGAAATTCGGGGAAATTTCATTTCGGGTTTCGGGGCTTCCGAAACCGCAACGAATTAGGAAATTTCGTGCAATTTCCTAATTCAGGCGAAGAACGAAGCACATCTCTAGTCTTTACCCACAGACTTTGCACAAATTTGCAAAGTTTAAGTATTTGTTGTCAATTTTCGCTTTAAGATTTGCAATGGATGTAAAGTACCTGGGGACATTGGCACATGCTTTTTCCTGGGGATACTTAAAGAGTAGAAAATTAAGGGCAAAGAATTGAAAATGCAATCTATTTTTCCTGTCCTGACCTAAATAAGGTCCCGGGAATGCCTCCTCTCCATGTAGCTCAATGATCACATGCTGTGGACACCCAGACTTTCAGCCACTTTGAGGAAGTACAATTTTTAGACTGCCCATTAATATAGGTAAAATAATTTTTACCTGCCTCCAAGAAGGCATGGGGGGTAACCTGCACGGAGTAGCAGTTACAACCCAAAACACCGTGATAGACAGACCGAATGGGCCATTTTGTATCTGTCGTCATTTACTATGTTTCTATGAAATAGTTTTTGAAAATTGTCTCTATATTCTTACTTTGAAAAAAGCTTCATTCATGCCAAAAAAGACCCAACAGTGGTGTTATGGCAATCTGTCTACCTCAGGGGGCTCTATCAGAATTGTCACATAAAAAGAATCAAACAATATTTGTCATCTGAGCCACAAAGACTTCGAATATGCCTTTTTTTAAACACAAAAAGAAACCTTTGCCTTTTTATAAAATAAAACATAACTTAGATTATGAGAATATAAAATAAATAATAAACAGGTAAAATAAATAAATAGATACAATTATGAATATTAAAAAAATGTCTGCACAGTGGTTAAACAATGGACAAAAACAGGAAATCAGGGTTAAAATCCCACTTGCCCCATTAAAAATCCTTATGATCTTGGGCAAGTCAAAAAGATTCTTAGTGATATAAATAATCATAGAAATATTTCTCAGCCAATCACTTCAACAGTGGGTTACATTTTTACTGAAAAAAAAAATAGGCAAAGGCCACTTTATCTCCTATTGCCTCAAGTACCTACTTAGATTGTAAGCTTTTTTGGGAAGGGAATTGCTGTACCTTAATTATCAGTAATCCTATAAGCCACCTTGAAAATTATTTGGAAAGAGGGTCTAAAAATCCAAATTAATATATTTTTATTCCTGCTTTTTTTTCCTAGAGAGAGTTTAAGATTCTTGCTTCTGTTTGTTATTATCTAATAACTGTGTACCTTTCCCATCTGCTTTCCCTGCTACTATTTCCAATATTCCAAATGTCTATCTTTTTCCTTTCTTCACCAGAGCAATTCCCAGTAATACAGAACAATAAAACTTCATAATTCTATTGCAATAAGAAATATATTATCATATAAATATGATCCAAAAGGGAATACAATCATTAAAGCAAATTTACTGCCTGGCAGTCTATAAGCAAAAGGCTTGCAGGAACAAATTTATGTTGCCATGGTATATTTGGTAGACCTCTTAGAATTTTTGCCATAGATAAGCACAATTTTCCACTAGCTTGGCAGACCATAACACTAAGGTCAATGATGTCTCTCTATCTCATTCTCCCTTTCATATTTGCAATATCTTTACAGTGTTGGTTTAGCTTAATTTTGTAACTGGCTTCTTAGGTTTGAGAATAAGAAATTGTTGAAAAAATAATTTCTTGTATTTACTTAAGTGCCTCTGCTTGTATATGCAGTAGATCCCATTTGCCAGTTTGGTTGGTAGAGTATGAAAAGACACCCTCACTCTTATTACATGCGCTTTTTTTACAGCACGTGTAATATTTTTGTCTCTGTACTTCTAAAATATGCAAATGGAAATATCACAAAAGTATTGCCAGTGGAGGTGGGAGCCCAATCCCCAAACCCCGTACCCCAGTGAAACCACTGTCAATCCTACTAGTTAATCCTCCTTCCTCCCCAAGCCTCCCAAAATATTTAGAAATTGCTGCAAGCCTATACCCCAGAAAAGTCCCCCTCTCTCCTTTTCCACCTTCCTGAATTGTCCAAATATTAGTAAAATGAATGTCGCATACAGAAGCTCACTTTCTATCTCCCCAACTTCAAACCAACCCTAGCCTTTCCATTCCACCCAGAACTCCCCAAATTCCTTACCATGACCAGGAACTCAGAAAAATCACCTTGCTCCCAGCATTCAGCATTGTTTTGTCAGCAACTCTGGTAGCATAAGCTTTGATAGTAATGCTGATGTTCCCGGAGCTGCACAATTGTTCTGAGCCTTGATTGCAGTAAAGGGTTTAGAGGCTTCCAATTGGGGTTGGAAGTTTAGGGTTGGGTTTATGGAAGTGGGAGAGTGGACTTCTGCTAGAGACCTTCATTTTAGTAATATTTAGACAATTTGAGGGGCAGAAGGCTTTTTGGTCATAGAGGTCCGCAACGATATCTAATTTATTTTTTGGGGGGGAGGGAGATTGACTGACAGCGCTGACATTGGTTTCACTGGAGAGAAGGGATGATGAATTGGGCTCTGTTTTTTAAAATATATATAATTTTAATAGCTATTTAACCAGCTACATCCTTTGAATATAGCCAGCTAAGGTTAAAGTTATTCTGGTGTGAGGATTTGTTGGTCAGTTCTTGCATCCTATTAGCAGAGGTCCTCAGGGCTTTGTTGGTTATCTGTCTAGTCATACTAGCATTATAGCCTGCTGCTGAGGCACTCTGATTGGTCTTCCTAGCTCTATGGCCTGTACCTTCTACTGGTGGTCATACTGTTTCTGTTTGTTTTAGTTATATTCTGCCTTCACAGTATGCTTTCTCACTGCCAAAGTTTGGGTCTAGTCTTGGTCCTAGTTACGGACTTATCTTAATCCTTGTGCTCCCAGTCTTTGGTTATTGTAGTCCTAATTTGAGGCCTTACATTGGCCCTATTCTTGGGCCTGCAAATTCTGGTATGCTTGTCTTCCTTTGTCTTGTTTTTGCCTTCTGGTATCTTGTCTTAGCCTTGTTTCTGGAATCTATTGTCTTGTATGTCTTAGTCTGCTCTTGTTTATCCCTATTCTTGTTTTCTTTTCCTGAATCCTATCTTGATCTAGTGGGTGACTTCTTTTGTCTAGTTCCAGAAACAGCCTTGCCTGCTCCTGTGGGAACCTTCAAGTTCCCTGGTGTGTCTGTTTCTGCTTTAGGTCCTGCTGGATGTCAGCACCTGAGAGCTCAACCTGAGGGGAATGTGGCCAGTACAGGCAGAAGACTTTCAGAATCCTGTTCTGCTCCAGTCTACCTCTGGGTCCAGCCTTGTTCATACGCCTGGGTTCATGCACTGGCAGTACACACTGACAACAAGCTTATAGGACCCTATAAAACATGGCCAGATGGATCTTATTGAGCCTGCCTTGATTTTTCAGATCTTGTTTATGTCAAGCCAGGTATTTATCTTGTTTTAGAAAGTCATATTTCTTTAGCAAAAACCCAGGAGAACAAGGGGTGGATTTTCAAAGGGTTATGCTCATAACCCCGAAAACCTGCTTCTGCGTGTGCCGAGCCTAGTTTGCATAGGCTTGGCGACGCGCACAAGCCCCGGGACGCGCGTATGTCCTGGAGCTTGAAAAAAGGGCGGGGTGGGAGCATGGCCAGAGGCCTCCGAAGGCCTGCTAGGCCGGGGAATTGCACGCCAACACTCGGCCAGCAGGCGCAACTTAAATAATAAAGGTAGGGGGGAATTTAGGTAGGGCTGTGGGGCGGGTTAGATAGGGGAAGGTCGGGGAAGGTCGGGGGGGGGGGGGCGAAAGGAAAGTTCCCTCTGAGGCTGCTCTGACTTTGGAGCGGCCTCGGAGGGAACAGGGAAAGCCATCGTGGCTCCCCTAGGGCTCAGCGCGCACAAGGAGCACAAGTGTGCACCCCCTTGCGCGCGCCGACCCAGGATTTTATAACATGCACATGGCTGCACGCACATGTTATAAAATCGGGCGTAGATTTGTGCACACCAGGTTGTGCGCAAAAATCTACGCCCGCATGTATGTTAGAAAATCTGCCCCTATACTTACAGTTTATGTCTTGTGCCTAGTGTTACTACTGTTGGTATGGGTTGTCAGCACTCTTTCCTAGAATGAACAACTCTTTAAAAGCTACCACTTAGCTCCCTAACTGGGTCATTCATCAAAATGCGTTATGGCATTAATGATCGCGATAACGCATTAATGCATGTGTTAACGGCATAATGCATGCAATATTAATGCTATCGTGTGGTGTGAATGCAAATTTTTGGAATGGGTGGGATCAGGGAGGAGTTTGGGAGGGGTTTATGAAAATGAGGGGAAATATTGCACTGTGTGATAGTATAATGCATGCTATTGCACAGATTTAATGCTGGAAATAACTACACCTTTTTTTCTGGTGTTAGGTTGTGTGATATGCTGGAAAATGGCTATAATGTAATTTGTGATACATTTTTAGAATTGCATTTTGGTCATTCCTGGGTTTGGAAAGAGAGAGGAAAAAGGGTAGAATGGAGTGGAGAGAGAGAGCCTCTGAAGGGTGCCTCCCAGTGTGCAACTATTTATATCTCTATTGGAGGGCCATCAAATAGCTTGACGTGAGGTGTTGGTGGTAGTTTAGGGTATAGGGGTCAGTTACTCATGTAGATTGAGATATACGAACAGCACAGTACACCCTGGTGAAGATTTGATGTCATTTGGAGTGAGGAAAGTCTCACAAAGATGAAATGTTGTACTATGTTATCTCACCCTAGCTTGATGGTACCCTGTTATAGAGTTCATCATGCTAGGGTGAGAGAACATAGTAGAAATGTCATCTTTGTGAGACTTTCCTAATGCCAAATGATATAAAATCTTCAATGAGGTGTACTGTGCTGTTTGTATGTCTCACTCTACATGAGAAACTGGCCCCTAAACCCTAAACCACCACCACCTCACCTCGAACTATCAGAAGGCCCTCCTATAGAGATATAAATGCTTCACTACTAAAAAGACTTTATAGGTAATCTCTCTCTCTCTCCCTCTCTTCCTCCTTCCCCCCCCCCCCCCTAAAAATAGGAATTGTTGTGGGGAACAATAATTCTAAGCATACCCTTTTTTGTTAATAATGCATTTTGATGAATTTGGTGGGAAGTTTTGGAATTACAAGGTAGGGATATGCATAGTCAAAAATGTTGTTTTTGGTTCATCCATTTGGTTTTTGTTTTTAATTTACAGGGTTTTTATTTATTTTATTTTTGTTTATTCAATTTTATTAATTTTTAGCAAAGTATTGAAAATAATGCATATTGCTTGCAATACTTTGCTGAAAACAAATAACAAATAAAATATTTGTTTTTCTGGGGCCAAATTAATTAATGCTATTTCCCTTTTCTGCTTCAAATGAATGTAAATTCCTGTTGCAAGGTATGGTTTGTAAGAAATATGGAAATTGCAACAAATTGTATTACTTGTCACACCATAAATCCATTTCTTCTATAACAGATTTTAGCTCCAGTAGCTTCTGCAGATCCATTTTGGATTAGTCCCACCCCAGCTACTCTAGGAATCTTAACTCCATACCTAGCTATTCTGGCTCTAGAAACTCTACCATCTGGATCCATGAAGCCAGTTCCTGCATCACCAACTCTGGCTCCAATAGCTGCAGAAACTCTGCTTCAGCCTATTCCAGCCCTAGCTGCTGAAATAATTCTAGTTCTGTTCCTGTGTATTCAGGCTACAGCCCTGGCTCCAAAGAATCCAACACCAGCTGTCTGTGCAGCCCCAGCTCAGAAGAATCCAGGACAGGTCAAAGTAATCCAAACAGAGGCAATAACACTCAAAGGTAAACCAGCACCCAGAGTGGCAAGAACACTTCAAGGTTCCAAAAGAGGGGTGAAAGTTACCAGTAACAGTAGCATGAAGATAACAATGCACAAAAAGAACAGCAAAGCAGCACCAACAAGCAAGAACAGTCTGAGCCAACATGAGAGGAAGAAAGTAGCTCTAAACGTGGCAAGAAATACCTCAAGGCTCCAAAAGAGTCAAAGCAGAACAAATAGTGGTATGAACAGCCTGAAGTACCATTGAAAGGGGCAAAACAGCCACCCATAGTGAAAAGCACTCCCCAAAGCATTGTGAGTGGAGCAAAAGAAACTAGAAGAAACAGAGGTCTGAAGCAGTCCTGACATAGATACCTTCCCATTGGTACCAATGGTAGTGTGAAGAGAGTGCAAGCATTGGGATAGGGTGAGAGAGCAGGGAAAGCGTGCAGGGAAGGATTTTTTATCCATCTTTCTTTGTAGCCAATTCCAGTTATCCTGGCCCCAGAAAACTCTTGAGAATGATCAGCATGAAAGATAATTTTGCTCAGGCTTTTTTGTTCCTGCTCTGCATTATTCATGCAGGACTTCAATGGCATACTTTCATCTTGCATGTTCAGCTATTTTTTTTAATTAGGCAACCAATAAATGTAATTAACTATTAACTATTATAAGTTATGATTGGGCAGATTGGCTTTCAGAAATGACTTTATTATAGGAAATGTATTAGGATTATGTGTTATGATGCATACAATGTGTTTGATATTCTATGTTGTGATATGATTTGATGCTGCTGTATAATGTTTTATTATTTAAATGTGATGTTCCTTACCTTGATGGTTTTCTGCATGGTGAGTAATCAGGTTTGGATAAATAAATTTGATCTATTAGCTAAGTAACCATAAGAACTTAAGATAAGGGATCTGCCATAATGGGTCAAGCCAAAGTCCATCAAGGCTAGAGTCCTGAGAGTGATTAGTCTGAGTCAGAAGTATCCATTCCAGTAGATGCCGTAAAGGAGAATGATGAAGTTGAGCTTTGGTGGAGATGGGAGTACTCAAACTGAAATGGAATGGGTAGAGACTAGAGGGTAGATTTTCAAAGGCCTGCGCTAATAAATCTCGGGGTTTACGCAAACAGCTGGGCCTTGCGTGTGCTGATGGAATTTTTGAAGGGGCCCAGCCACGCACGTAAACCCCGGTATGCACATAAGTGCCAGGCCTCTTCGAAGGGGTGGGCTGGGAGGCGTGTTCGGGTGGGGGGGGCGGGGGAAGCAGGGACAGCACCATTGATCGCTGTCCCGAAGACTCATGTGCCGACAACTGGCCGGGGCGCGCATTTTAGAAAATTGGCGCATCCATGTGTGCATGCCAGGAAGAGCACGCGCATGATGCATGTGCGCACATTTGAAGATCTACCCCTAAGTGTTGAGGCGAAGAGAGTACTGGGTTGGGGAGAGTACTGTGGGATAGGGAGAGTACTGTGGGAGGGGAGTTCTTGCATCTGGCAATAAAATCTACAGGATGATCAACATATTACATAGATCTTTTCATCACTTCCAGTCTAAATTCCATGCATGGGGTAATAATATGAGAAAAAATGGAAGAAATGTAACAAGAGGTTTTTCAAGTTGTACATTTCAGGCTAATTGTTTTCTTTTCAAATTATGGCTGATTCTTTCCATAGGTGTAAACAGGTTCACCACATATATGAAAGCATTACTTATAGTTGTTACAGCTAACACTGTGCAACTCAAGTTTACATGATTTGCTGATGAACCATTTACAAAGTTCTTGAAGGCTAAAACTATTTCTTCATGCCAAAGAAAGTGATCATTGCCAAGTGGTTCAATTAAGTTATAAAAGCTTATAGTAACAGGAGCCCTGGTGTTTAAAAGCTCAAATCATAAGTGCAAATTACAGAACAACACAGCAAGAAGAGAGGGATCAACTCCACAAGGCTCATAATGTAAGGTATGATAGCAAGCTAGGGGGTTTAAGTCTTATAATACAGCAAGTAGTACAGACACAACACGAAGGAAGAAAGCATAGAGTGGCAATAACCCCTAGGAAATGAGAAAAGGGTGAGGCAGAAATTACAGATATCAAAACCCCAATTTATATAATGCAGATAAAAAGAAGTAAGTAGAATGACATGAAAACCTCCAAGAAAAGGAGGGAATTGTATGGTAAACAATACAGTTCTATGTAAAACCAAAGAGATACATCCTTTCTTTACAAATTTCACTGGGCTTCAATTTACTTTCTATAATTAACTTGATGTTCCAGACAGGGGAAGGGCAATATTTAAAGCTATTTGTGCTGTTTAAAGGTGATTTACATGCATAAATTGCCTGTCTGAAAATTATTCTCCCTCCATACAGCTAAAAGTATGCAAGGTGCTCTAGAAAGAACATTCATTTAGCTGCATTTAAGAGAGGAATTCCCAGAAAAGAGTTTTGATCGGGGAAGGAAAATAATGTATGTAGATTGCATTTTCCACTCTATGTACATTATTTTCCATGGATAAAATACCCTCACAAAAAGGATGTGTAAATGTCAGCAGGTACTTTTACTTATGGCAAGATTCAAAGTACGCACATACTTTCCTTTCTAAACCTGGAGCAAAGTCTGTAGACTTCATCTCAGTGCAGACAGCTTGAAAATTGCTCCCTTAAAGACAATGAGGCAGATTTTTAAAGCCCTGCACACGTAAATCTGGCTGGATTTACGTGCGCAGGGGGGTTACGGGCGCTGAGCCTTTTTTGCATAGGCCTGGCTACGCGTGCAAGCCCCGGGATGCGTGTATGTCCCAGGGCTTTGAAAAAGGGGTGGGAAGGGGCAGGGGCATGGGCAGGGCGCTAGTCCGGGAACGGAACCGAGGCCTCCAGCACAGCGGCCGTGCCGGGGGATCGCACGCTGGCAGCTGGCCGGTGTGCGTAAGTTACGCCTGCCAGAGGCAGGCATAAATAATAAAGTAAAGGTAGAGGGGATTTAGGTAGGTCTGGGGGGGGTGGGTTAGATAGGTAGGTAGGTTAGATAGGTAGGGCTGGAGGGTGGGTTAGATAGGGGAAGGAAGGGGAAGGGAGGGGAAGGTGGGGGGAATGGAAGGAAAGTTCCCTCAGAGGCTGCTCCAATTTCGGAGCGGCCTCGGAGGGAACGGGGAAAGCCATTGGGGCTCCCCTAGGGCTCGGCATGCACAAGGTGCACAAGTGTGCACCCCCTTGCGCACGCTGACCCCGGATTTTATAACGTGTGCGGCTGTGAGCGCATGTTATAAAATTGGGCGTAGATTTGTGCGTGCCGGGTTGTGCAGATAAATCTACGCCCGCACATAGCTATTAAAATCCAGCCCAATTAGTTTTTTAGTTAAATATCCTCAGGTATGCCAGAGAGGATCCACCTTTGAAGTAATAGGAAAAAAATTAAGGAAACATTTTATTTTTTCAAAGTAAAACCCAGCAAACAAAACATTTTGTGGAGAATGCACTTTATTTGCTTCTTCTGCAAAATGTGAGTAAGACTAGGACATCTGTTCTGGAAAAGATACATTTGAATTCAGTCTTGATGACACGTAAGATATAATAGAGAACTGCCAAGATGTATGCTAGACAACAAATAAATTCCAATATAAAAATCACTGTTAAATTTCGGTAGTTTAATTTAATTATTTCCAAGTAATGTTCTGCATTGATTCAATGATTGAAGGTTCTGCTTATTTCAGCTCCAGAAATGTAGAGAAAAAGTAATAACTCATGCTTCATAGAGATTCAGACTCTTTCTCAAATACAAGAGGGAAGAATGGCACTGTTTGTGAAGAATAACATCAGAATAAAAAAAAAAATACAGAGCATATGGAGAAAGAAAGAATCACCATAGTTTACCTTCAGAGGGATAGCATCGGACAAAGTGGACTCTGTTCTCGAAAGCTCATGTCTCAATAAATTGGTTAGTCTATAATGTTCTCACCTGCCTCTTTTCATATTTCTGTAGGTTACTTTAGATACATTGTGAAATGGAAGTACCATTCAACTTGGTGAGGTCTATAAATTCTTAGCACTGTAGGAAGTGTTGCATGGAAAATTAGTGGAAGTAATCCATAAATCAATAATTAAGATCTTGATTCAGCTATGTTATTACTGGAAAGATTCCAGAGGTGGATAATTATTTGGTTCAACTGGAGAAGGTCCTGTTTGGCCAGATAGTGAAGAATTTCACTCTAGTGAGCATATCAGGAAAATAAACCTGTCTCACACCAAGCCATGGAAAGCATTAAGGGGCAGATTTTCAAAGGGTTACGAGTGTAAGATACACATGTAACCCCCGAACAGCTGCCCCAAGCTGCCCCTGCACGCGCTGAGCCTATCTTGCATTGGTTCGGTGGCGCGCGCAAGCCCCAGGACGCGTGTATGTCCCAGGCTTGCAAAAAGGGGCAGGGCGTGGGTGGTCCAGGGCAGGGAGGGGGCATGGCCTGATCCTTCAGGCACAGCGGCCATTTTCTGCTGTGCCCGGGATCGCGGGCCAGCCATCGGCCGGTGCATGTAACTTCTTCAATAAAAATAAGGAAGGGGGGTTAGATAGGGCTGGGGGTGGGTTAGGGAGAGGAAAGGAAAGGAAGGGAGAGGAAGGTGCGGGGGGAGGGGGCAGAAGGAAAGATCCCTCCAAGACCGCTCTGATTTCAGAGAGGCCTCGGAGGGAACAGAGGCAGGCTGCACGGCTCGGCACATGCAGGTTGCACAATTGTGCACCCTCTTGCGCGTGCTGACCTTGGATTTTATAACATGCGCTCGGCTGCGTGCGCATGTTATAAAATTGGGCGTAGATTTGTTCGCGCCGGGTTGCGCGAACAAATCTGCGCCCACTCGCTGGTTTTAAAATCTGCCCCTAAGTGCCTCATTTCCCTATTCATAAGGATTATTATCCCTTTTTCAATGATCAAAGTTGCTCACTTAAATGGCACTAATATCTAGAGCTGGTTAAGAAAAATGTGTATGTCGTAACATCAGTACAATTTAAGAAGAAGCAAAAATGCCAGTTTACACTTCAATCACCTATTTAACCTCATTTGCATATTCATTGAAACATTCATTCACCCCAATTAGATAGGAATCAATGGGAAAAATAGTATGCAAGCACATGTCAAAAACGGCTTCTTACAGTTAGAAAATATACTGCCAATGCTTTAGTAAGCTAAAAAATATAAGCAATTGCTGGCAGGTAAGGACAGCCTGTGTAAAGTTAAAAAAAAAACCCATACATGTGTTACTATCTGTATGATCTCTATTTTGCACCATTCAACTACTGCTCTTTCTATGAAGGTACAACATTGCTGGGTATACGTTTTCCTTATATACACCATATTATCCCTGCCCCTCTTCTTCCCCACTCTTCCTCTCATCCCTGCATTGCTGGTATGTCCTCTCTCTCTCCCATTGGGCGCATGCCTATAACACATCTTTAAAAAATCAGGTAATTTTGAAAGTGGCACTCAGTGTAAAAAACTGGATTGCCTTCATCCTACTGTTAGACTGCTGTCTACATCTTTTTGTTTTATTTTGGGGTTTTTTGTTATTAAAGGCAGGGTGAAATGCTTAATAATATTCTGATTCTACTTAAACTGCTAAAATGTATATCCTCAGAAGTTGTTTAGAATTAATTAGGAGGGATTTAATACAAATAGCCTTTCAAGAATAGTTGGATAAACTAAACTTCCTTTGGATTGTATTTTAAGCCATCCAGGAACTACAATTTTAATTTTTGAAAGTGACTTTTATATGCATATGAAAACCTTAAAAAACAAGGAATGGGATAGATGATTATAACTGCAGCAGTTTTTAAGGTGATTTGTAATTCTCCAGTCTGTGCCATTTGCATGATAGTTCCTATCAAAGAGATGATTGTTTACTTGATAAAAAAGTATTTAACATTTTACTAGATGCTCTGCTGATTAGTTTATAGTGTAGACCATGCACTGTTTGGTGGCTCATCCTTGAACTGCATCCCCATTATCAATATCCTGTTTTAGATATGGTCTCCAGAATTGCACACAGTACTCAAGATGATGCTTTCGCCTAATATCTGGACAGAGGTAATATTACTTCCTTTTTCCCACTAGTGAGAACCCCCTTAATACATTCAAATATACCCTTAACTTTCCCAACTGTTTTGTCACGCTGACTGGCTATCTTGAGGTCATCAGAGATGATGGCTCCCATGATCTCTTTCCTGTTTTTGTGGATTCTAGTTCTACTCCTACAAAATGGTATTCCGATCTTGGATTTCTGTATACCAAATTCATGATGTTACATTTTGTTCAGATTAAAGTTTATGACTTAGACCATTCTTCCAATTTTGTCAAGTCATCTTTATCCTATCCATCCCTCCTAGGATGACTACTCTATTGCAGATTTTGTTGTCATGTTAATATTTAACACCTTCTGATGCTAATTTTGCCAGGGCTGATTGGCTCAGTAAATTTAGCATGGGCTCATAATCAATCTATTTTAATTTTTCATGTTTGTACACTTTTATTTTTAACATGCATGTATGGGTACAATTTACTGTGTGCTTTCACCTGCACTAAATTTTTAATGATTAATCTGCTATTTACCATGCATGGAATGATGTCACATCAGGCCATGCAAAGGAGGTAAAGTTACTAGATACATCAATTACTGTTTTATGCAGCAGCAGTCATGGAACCAACAATAGGGAGAATTATATTAGATCTAGCTCTCAGCAGAAATAGGATCTAGTAGAAATGTGAATCAGAACCGGAATTGGTTCTGATTCCGGTTCCAATTCACATTGTGTTTTTTTTTTCATCCTGCCTGATCACGGTTTTGTTTATCGACTGCGCCGGCCATCCAGTGCTCCCTCCATGGGACAGGGGCCGGCCAATGGCACGGATACCCTGTCACATGGTAAGGGCAAAGGGCCATCGGCGCCATTTTGATTAGTGGCAGCTGACTGCCCGAGAGCCGGAGATTGCTCCCGGGACCACCACTGGACCACCAGGTACCTGTAAAATGTTTTTGGGGGGGTCGGGAGGGTAGGGGAAGCTAAGGGATTAGTTTTAAAGGGTCGGGGTGGGTTTAGGGGTTATTTTTGTGTGCCGTTTTTCCCGCCCTCCCCCAAAACGATAAGAGAACCCCCACGAACAATTTCGTGGGGTTTTCCTATCGTTTTTGGGGAGCCCCCGATTTCTGACGATTTTGAAAATAATCGTACAATATTTTCAATTGTCCGAAGCCCGATTCACATCCCTAGGATCTAGTGCAAAAGATAAAAGTGGTAGATCTACTTGACAGCTTGATCACAATATAATAAAATTTGACATAAAAGCTAGAGAGTAAATACTAAGGAAAACTACTTAATTAGCATTTAAAAAAGGCGATACTTGAAAAATAATCTTAGTACCCAGTCTCTGTCTGGTTACAAAAAAAAGATACAATTATATGTTGCTGCTTGTACTACTTCAGTATCAGATGACTAACACTTGAGACAAATCCAAATTTCTGGATATTCTATCCATAACTTGCTACCCTCTTGACCTTGCTCAGGTTCTTCTTGTTTTTTATATGTTATTAAATAATATACTTTTGCTACTTGGGGAACCATTTCCTGAGCAACTTTAAATATCTCCACAAGATACTTCTTAAACATATCTTTAGGAGTCATATACGGCAACCTAGGAAAATTTATAAACCTTTAATTCTTTTTCCTATTGGCATTTCCAAATTCTCAACCTTCATTTGTAGAACCTTATTTTCAATTATTATTGAGTCCTGAACTGGTTTCCATTTTCCACAGTCAGATTTAAATTTTTCAATTTCCATTGTTGATATTTTCTTAAAATTTTTCAAATCTATTACCTTTTCTTGTATCATATTAACTTTACTCATGATTGGGTTTAACTGTGTAGCAATGTAAACCCATAAATTAGCTATTGCTTCCCAGATTGTGTCCAAGGTAACTGACTCAGGCCTCACCAGAACTGGGGGATCAAATTATTTTAATAATGAATTTTCATCATTAGTTTTTAATTCCTGTATTTGCTGGTCACTCCCTCCTACAGACAGGTTTAATGGTCCCTCCATGGGACCAATCCTCATTTCTCCTCTAGTTTCTCCGGAGTTAACTGGATCTGCTCGTGGGCTTGCTTCAGTGCCTTCCAGCTTCCACTTCTGCACCCTTCGATAGTACCCCCTGAACCCTAGAGGATGCTGGATTAACTGGTGGTTCCCTGTAAATTGGTTGCAAAGATGTAGATAGGTCTGGTGGGGAGAATGTTTGAAACCTTACGTCCTCCACTGCCACCTGCGACCCTTCCAATTTACTACCCCGCTGAACATGGGTATCCATTGGCCTGAGAACTAAAGTCTCCATGAGATTAGCAGGATCTACCCTCTCCTTGGCTCGTCATTTACGGGCAGTATGCAACATTACAGTAAACACAATTTATAATTAAAAGTTTCAAACTGGAGCCTTCTCTGCTTTACATCTAACTTTAGATCAATAGCTAAAAATTTCGAGATTTCAAAGATCAGGGTCAATTTAATTTTCAAAAATTAGAAATGAGTCAGTACCTTTATTTTGTAGAAAATCTCCAGTTCAGAATAAAGCCGTGCGCCCCTTAGGTGCACGCGGCTTTGGCTGCACACCACTGAAGGTTGGATTTTAAAGCCTCTTTCCGGCACTCAATGATGACGTAAACACGTTCCAGCTGGTCACAGTCAGGGCAGTTAGCTCCTGCACCCATGGAAGGTCACTGGAACTGATCACAGGTATGTCCCAACTAGACCCCGTCGAGGCCGGTAATTCCTGCACCCCCAGAGGGCTGCTGGATCCGGTCGCAGTCTCTTTTCCTCTCCACCTCTGAGAATCATCTAACTGAACTATTGGTACGCATTATCTGTAACTGAGCTGGTCTCATTTATTTGTTTGTATGTGATGGTTTGTGCAAATTATTTTATGATTGTACTTTCTGTATATCATCTAGTTTCTTGCTTTAGGCGGTTTATAAATACAAATAAAAATTCAAATAAAGATACTTATGTGCATATATAGATCTATACTATTTTTCTGTATGTAACCCCTTTGAAAATTTACTCATCAGGTTATTTTTTCCAGTGAATCAGGCTCTTAGTGATAGGAGTCTTTGGTGAGATGATCCTGTAGTGTTTGATTCAAAGAATTCAAACTATAATGCTATGAGTATTTTTTTATTTTGAGAGCTTGATCACTCAAAATTTAATTTACTCGGGGTTGATGGTGAACATTTGTGGTTCAGGCCATGATAATCTTCAGTCCTTTTTACAGAATCTGTAAATAATGACAAATACGCAACTGAGGAGTAAATGGCTCAATGAAAATGCAAAATAAATTGGCATTTTAAAAGTGTGTCTGCTCTGCAGAAATTGCTGGTTTTATTGATCACTTCTTTATTGCCTTAAATTAAGCAGCATAGTCTGTGGGCTGAAGATAAATATCACATGTAATTAGGGGTTAATCACCTGGTCAGACTGATCACAAAAATCAATAAGAAAAAGAGGTCTTTCATGATAGGGATGGGGAGCAAATCTCATCAACAAGCTGCCGATAATCAAAACCTTTATGTGTGATGTATAAAGTAAAGATTTTACAAAAAAATAAAATGTTTTTGTATGTCTGTGTCATCATAGCTCAGAGGTAGACAAGCACTTTTGTAAAAACTGCCATTGACTAAATTACTGACTCTTCAGTGTTATTAATATATCTTTTGTTAAACTTGAATTTTTTAAATTAAACATCCCATGCAAAAGAGAAAGTTTTAATGCAGTCTCTGAAATGAACTATGCAGATTTTTTAAAAAAGGAACTTTCTCTTCACTATTAATGAGCACAAAGCATTGCAACAAATTAAAAAAGTCAGTTAAAATCTGAGATGTGTACACTTATTTCTCATGTACAATACCATGAAAAATTCATTTGAGATACTTTAGGCCAATGTAATAAGCTGCACTAAAGCTGCTGCAGGTTTTTGTGCATACCTAAGTGTGTTTTTCCCATGCTAGTCTTACGCGAGAAAAACGTGCACATAATCCTGCTCAAAAACCTGTGTCTATTTTTGCATGAGTGCATGCAAATGGCATGCAAAGGAGGCAATTAAGTATTCTCAGTCTATGCAGGAAGCTGCGTATCGGTTAGTGCAGGTTTTTATATGCGGGTTATTTAGCGCCTGGTCAAGGCTAGAGTTAAGTTAAAGTTCATGTCTGGAGGCTGGCTTACTCCATTGCTGGCATTAGTATGGTTGTGTGTCTGTGCAGCTCTGGAGTAATCATAGATTATCTTCACTTTTTCCGGATGCAATGATATATTTTTGTGGATTGGCTGAAGAAATCTCTGCTGCATTTCCCGCACTTACCATCATCTGCCAGTACAGCTGCCTTGCAATGAGAGACAGAACATTAAGGGTTAGACATTGCTCTACCCATTTTCAGTCCCAGTCCTGGATTATTAACTTCTTCACTGTTTTCTGAAAGGGAAAGTATTTTGCCCTATGAATTTCTCATGGATCACCACATAAAGATCCTTCTGCAGATTGGGAGCCCTTCTTTTCAGTACTGCGATTCATTAAGTCCTGAACAAATTATCAAGTTATGTTAAGTTCAGATACTGTGCATATTTCTTATGTATTTAACCAGCTTCATAGTTCATAAGATATAAAAAGCTCTTAAAATTGTTCATGAATCCCAGTACTAACATATGATATCTGTACACTTTGATATACATGGGAGCATAGTATATGATGGCAGATAAGGACCTCACAACTTAGTCTGTCCAATTTACTTCTAGGTAAAATTGTAGAGATTCCAGTTGATCTCTGGTTTTCCCTTCACTCCTTCATCATAAGTAAGGATCTATTCTGTTTATGCCATGTTTTCATGATCTTTGTTACCATTTTTGTCTCTACTACTTCAACTTTCATATATCTACCACCATTTTCATGAATAAATATTTTCTGATACTGCATACTGTATCTTTTCTGAGATTTATAGCATGTCCTCTTGCCTGAGCATTTTAAGGTCAATATTAAAAAATCATTTAAACAAATAACTGAAACGTTATCCATTTAAATGGCTACCCAACTATATTCAAAACCATATATGGCTAAATTCTAGTGGCTAGAATTTAGCTGCATAAGTCTGGGGCATTCCAGGGATGGGTGGGAGATGTTTAATAACTTATGCAGCTAACTTTGCTCTGCTATGTGGCTAACTCTGATATTTGGAGTTAGCCACTTAACTGATGTGGCTAACTCTGGTTGCACTGTAGGGCTTGTCCTAAAGTTAGTCAGATATACTTATCTGACTAACTTTAATTTAGCCAGGGATATTCAGCAGTATGGCTGTGCCACTGAATATCCCCGTTAAGTTAACTGGATAGCTATATCTGGCTAACTTAGGCCTGGATGCATCATTCATCGCTGAATGATGAATCCAGCGAAAACAAGGGGTGGGGGGGGGAGCAAAGGGGGTGGCAGGCCTGTGAAAGCCTGCACCCTTCGCACTACCACAGTGTCTTTGCTGCTGGCTTTCGCACCGAATAGCGCCACCATGAAAGGTGCTGCTATTTGGTGCACTATTTGGCGACGATAATGTTAGTTACATTATCACCACCAGCGAAGACACTGCCAATTCCGCCCCCTCACCACCCCGACTCCGCCCCGAATCGATTTTGCATGCTATCGCACGCAAAAAGGGCCAGGAAACTACAGACTGTGAACCTGACAGAGGAACCAGTTAAAATTGTAAAAGCTATCTTTAAAATGAGTTCAATATTCAAAAGCCATTTAGGAGGTTATTTTCTAAATGTTTATGCGTGCATTAGGGGCTTTTCGTATGCGATAGGATGCAAATAAGCTGGAGTGGAGGAGTCGGGGTGGGGAGGGGGAGGAGTCAGCCATGGAACCGCTGGTGAAAATGTGAGGGACATTATCGACGGCAGTAGCGCGGCGAATAGCACCACCTTTTACGGTGGCACTATTTGTGCAAAAGGCTGCAGCCAGCCATACTGTGGATGGTGAAATCGCACCACCATGGGGCAAATGGCTGCGACCTTTTGCAGGCACATCCCCCCCTTTGCTCTCGCTCCCTTTTTCACTGGATTCATCATTCTGCGAAGAATGATGATTCCAGCCCTTAGACAGATATCTTACAAGTTATCTGTCTAAAAGGCAAATTTGGAATATTCAGCCACTTAGCTGGATAAAAAAGAGGTGCTCCTGGGGTGTTCCAGGGAGGGGTTTAATTATCTGGCTAACTTAGCTGAATATCAAATATATTTGGCAAGATTAGCTGGATAAATTTAGCCTGCAGCCTAATTCAAACCTCCCTTCACAATAAATTTACATTGGCCCCACTGCGCCAAGCTAATCCAACCCCCTCCAAACCCTCACAAATGATGGTAATTTGATTTTTTTTTGGGGGGGGGGGAATCACATATTGCTCCCATCCCCTCCTTTCCTGTTTTGGCATCTATTAAATAAAGCTTTCCTTCTGTCCTCTGTCCCACCCACTCTCCACCTGCAGTCTTAATTCTACATACATGTATATTAGCTCATTGGAATGACCAAGAGGCTAATTAAAACCAGATTAACTGAGCACAAAATGTTATGGTTCTGGCCGGGAGCGCCGCGACCAGACCCTTACCTCCGTGCTCCTGGACCTGTTCCTGCTTCGGGTGGCCTGGTTTGCGGCCTGTTCGGTGGCGTCCCCGCGGGGGCCACGCCTCCGGGAAGCCTCCCATGGACGCCCTGCTTCTAGGCGCACGCCACTTGGGCACTTTTCTAGGCCGTTTCCCGCCAGAGGTGACTCTGCCCAGTTCCTGACGTCAGACGCCGCAGCCTTGATAAGCCGGCCGCAGACACTCAGTCTTTGCCTTGCAACGGGTTTACCTCCTAGTTCCCTGTTGCTTCATGCCCCGGAGTGAGCTGCCTTGGTACTTGCTCCGCTCCTGCTTGCCTGCCTCAGTACATGCTTGGTTCCTGCTTGCCTGCTACAGTATCTGCTTGGTTCCTGCTCGCCTGCTACAGTTCCTGCCTGGTTCCAGTACCCGAGTCTTGCTACAGTTCCTGCCTGGTTCCAGTACCCGAGTCCTGCTGCAGTTCCTGCCTGGTTCCAGTACCTAAGTCTTGCTACAGTTCCTGTTTACTGTTCTAGTCTGGTTCCCAGTCCTGATCATCAACCCGCCTAAGCCCCAGCAGCCAGGCTCCTACGGGCTCCTCCCGGGGGGGGGGGGGGGGGGCTTCGGCTTCCAAGGGTGAAGCCACCTAAGTCCCAGCGGCTGGGCTCTTACGGGCTCCTCCCAGGGGAGCGCCAGCTTCCAGGGTGACGAGCACCTCTACGTCCTGCCTGAACATCTGCCTGCCAGCCTGCCACGTACTAGAGACATTGAATACCTATCCCAGTCTCCTGTAGGTCGGCCCAAGGGTCCACTAAATTGAGACTCCATAACACAAAAGTTGCTTAAAAACCAGGAAAATGGAGGCACCACTAATGGTCCATTTTTTGGAGCATCAACATAGTTTCACGGACCTGACATGGACCATCTTACAGTACATTCTGAAACATTGGCATGGGGGGGGACAGGGTGAAGCAGCTTCGCCAACATGAACAGCGTTGGATTTTTCAATTACGCACTGTCTCTCCCTATGGGCTCAATCAAGAAATAGAATGGACACAGTTCATGTGAATTCACTCTCGAACTTGAACAATCTCAGTTGAAATCATCTGTACACAATCATGAATAGCCCGCCTTCAAACCAAATCACGGGCATGCGTATAAAAGATAGATAGACGATGTAGTAGGATGCGTATAAAAGACTAGATAGACGATGTAGTAGGAGGTATCTCCAATACCGCGGGGATGTAATGATAACACCCGTGGATGAGTAAGTCTATCTCTGGAAAGTGAGTATAAAAATAGAAGCTCCGTAAATGTGGCTGTGATAGTGTTCTTGTTGTAGAATTAATATGAAATGAAATTGAGAAACAATCCCTTGGAAGCCGGAGTACCGGAATACAAACTTGATATCAGAGAGCCCCTGAGGCAGCTGGGATGCGAAACATGATCATGTTGGACCAAGCTCTACTATTTTCTCAAGAGGAACACTCGCACTTAAACTGAATGGAGCTGAACCAAGCTCCACCATTTAAGGGAAGTACCTAATATTGGCGAATAATAAATGCTTTAAAGAATTTCTGTGCACTCCAATATAACACTGAATTTTAATATAATACAAAAAAAGGAAAAAAATATTTTTGAGTGTTGGACAGTACACGACCAATGATTTAAAATGATCCTTTAGCAGTCTAACGATGGAGCAGTAATGCCCAAAAACACTGCAGGGCATTATGAAGGTCATCTATGAAATACATAAGAAATTTATGAATGTTGGGATTCTGATATAGTTCATATAGTTAATTTAAAGGCAATTTTGTTTTGACATCGTTCTGAATATATAAGAGTACAGTCATCAAAAACGTAAAAAGAGTATCTTACTATTCTCCATTTTATTATCATTCCCTTCATAATAATTCCTAACATTTATGTTTGCATTTTTGACTGCCACAGCACACTGAGCAGATGATTTCAATGTTTAATCCACTATGATGCCTAGATCTTTTTCCTGGCTGGCAAGTCCTAATATGGAACCTAAAGGCCGGATTTTCAAAGCTCTACGCGCGTAAATCCAGTGGATTTACGCTCGCTGGGCCTATTGTATAAAGGCCCAGCAATGCACGTAAAGCCCCAGGATGCGTCTGTAACTTCAAAAAAGGGGCAGTCACGGGGCGGGACAGGGACAGAGGCTCCAGGGACAACTGCTATTTGCCGCTGTGCCTGGGGTTCGTGCCGGCAGACTGCTGGCATGCACAACCTGTACCTGCCCAGAGGCAGGTGCCAAAGGTAAAATAAAAGTCAGGGGGGGTTAGGAAAGGGCTAGGGGGAGAATAGGTTAGGGGAAGGGGTGGGATGGTTAGATTAGGGGGAAGGGAACGGGTGAAGGCCACAGGGGGTGTCGCGCACAGGGTGCACAATTGTGCACCCCCTTGCACGCGCATGCATGTTATAAAATCAGGCGTCCATGTGTGCGTGCCAGGTAGCATGCGCACATGTACATTCACACGCTTCTTTGAAAATCTACCCCTAACATTGTGTAACTATAGCATGTGTTATTTTTCCCTATATGCAACACCTTGCACTTCTCCATATTACATTTCATCTGCCATTTGGATTCCCAATCTTCAAGTCTTGCAAGGTTCTCCTGCAATTCATCACAATCCGCATGTTTAACTATTCTGAATAATTTTGAATCATCTGCAGATTTGATTACCTCACTCATCATATCCCTTTCCAGATCATTTATAAATATATTGAAAAGCACCTGTCCAAGTATAGATCCCTGAGGCACTCCACTGTTTACCTTTTTCCACTGAGAAAACTGAGCATTTAATCCTACTCTCTGTTTTCTGTCTCTTAACCAGTTTGCAATTCATGAAAGGATGTCACCTTTTATGCCATGATTTTTTAGTTTTCTTAGAAGCCTCTCATGAGTGACTTTGTCAAATGCCTTCTGAAAATCCAAATGAACTACATCTATTGGTTCCCCTTTATCTACATGTTTATTAGCCTTCGAAAAAATGTAGCAAATTTGTGAGGCGGTTAAATCCATGCTGCCTGTGTCCCATTAAATCTTGTCTATCGATATAGTCTGTTATTTTGTTCTTTAGAATAGTGTTCACTGTTTCTCCTGAATTTGAAGTCAGGTTCGCCAGTCTATAGTTTCCCAAATCACCACTGGAGCATTTTTTAAATATCATGATTACACTGGCCACCCTCCAGTCTTCAGGTACACTGGACAATTTTAATGATAGGTTACAGATTACTAATAATAGACCTGACATTTCATTTTTAAATTCTTAGAACCCTGGTGTGTATACCATCTGGTCTGGTTGATTTGTTCCACTTCAGTTTGTCAATCACCATGAATCATCTTCAAAAATAATTTGTGGAACATGTATCTCACGAATATCATTACTAGTAAATACTGAAGCAAAGAACTCATTTAGGGCCTCATTTTCTAAAGTATCGCAGGCCTGAGATACTTTAAGTAATGAGGGGCGGGGGGCCGAAACGGGGTGTGGTCCTGCGCTAGCTGGCAGTGATCGCACCGCCGTGGTGCGATCGCTGCCGGTTTCGCACCCAATAGCGCCACCATAGAAGGTGTAGCTATTGGGCGCAAACTAGGACGCGAAAAGGGCCTTACCTTTTCGTCATCCGCGGCATCTTCGTGGATTCGGCCCCAGTGATGCCCCAACTTCTCCTCTTCCGGGGCCGACTCCGCCCCCATCTCGGTATTGCATGCGATAAGGGACTTTTTGCGTGCAAAACGTCACTTATCGTGTGCGATCCATCTGAAAAATGAGGCCCTTAGTTTTTCCGCGATGGCCTTATCTTTCCTATGTGCCCCTTTAACCCCTCAATCATCTAACCGTCCAACTGACACCTTCACAGGCTTCCTACTTTGGATATATTTTAAAAAGTTTTAATTATGAGTTTTTGCCTCTATGGCTAGCTTCCTTTCAAATTCTCTCTTAGCCTCTCTTATCCTATTAGACTCTATGCCATCCCTAACATAAAGCACCACTCTCCAACCATGTTGCTCCGCCCAGTCATTGTGATATAATTTGCACTCTGGCATAGCAGTATTCCACTGGTTATCCTCATTTCAGCAGGTCTACCTCTTCATTCAGTGATACATTCTAACTCTCCCATCTTATTTTTTAGTCTTCTGGTATAAGCATACAGACATTTCAAATTTTGTTTTTATTGCTGTTAACCCAACTGATCCCAGTACAAACACTTGGGACACTTTACTATTTATCTTTCACAATTGGGAAATATGCCCATATAGTCCTACTTTTCCTATTTCCTATCTTGTAACCTGTTATCAATGTAAAATATGACATCGCCTCCTACCCCATAACATTTAATTTCCAGAGGAATCTCTCAAGAGAGACTTTGTCAAATATCTTCTGAAAATCCAGATACAATATATTTGAGGACCTTTATTTTCAGTTTTTATTTTAGTTTTCCAAGGAATTTCAATATTATAGCAAAAAATAATCAGTGAAAACATGATTTTATTTTAATAAATAGGAGAAAAATCAGTGGAAAATTAACTTTTCTTCTGAAGTGTTTTTATATAACATTGAAATTCCCAGAAAAATAAAAACTGAAAACAAAGGTCCATAAATATATTGAGTTGCTTACTCTTATTTACATGTTTATTAATACATTCAAAAAATTTGATTGGTAAGGCCAGATTTCATTATGCTACAACCATGTTGATTCTTCTCTTTTAAGCCATGTCTATATATATTGGCAGAAATTTTGTTTTTAAGAATGGCTTTTACTATTTTGTCCTGAACTGACATCAAACTCAACTGCCTACAGTTTCCTGGATTTTCTTCTAGAGGTCTTTTAAAATATTAATATTACATTAGCCATCCTCCATTCTTCAGTTATTGTGGCTGTTTTAAATGATAGATTACAGATTGCCAGTAACAGGTTTGCAACGCTATGGGGTGGCTACCATCTTTTTCTGGAAATTTGTTACTCTTTAGTTTGTCATTTATTTCATTCTCGATTATTTATTTAGTTAAAAAATGTGTGTGTGTGTGTGTATGTATATATATATATATATATATATATATATACATATAGAGAGAAAGAGAGAGAGAGAGAGAGATTGATATATAGATATATAGATATATATATAGATAGACAGATACCAGATGAACTCACTGAATCTATGTAGTGCTATAATCATATAATTATACAAATCCATGGGGGAGAATAGCACTATAACAATTATCAAAGAAAAAACCTTTATGTTTATTGGAAAAGATTTGAGATAATGTACAAATAAAACTAAATATGTAATTACAAAAATGTTTTAAATATATTGAAAGAGGTGCCAAAATATACAAAAATACACAAATTATTTCATTGAATATGCACACATACCACACTCATTCTTTAATAATATTAAAATTGATTCATGTCCATTAGGCAAATCAACTAACAAAGTATAGATGGAATTGAATTTAATCCCATTACAAATGTTTTTATCACAAAACTAATGTTGAAATTCAGACTTGAAGAAACCCCAACAAGGATCCTCATTTTACCTACTGGCTTCTTCTTGAGGAGGAATTTGAATATTGACCAACTTAAGACAAATCTGTAAACATAAATCAGAAACATCAATGGAAAAAACATATAAATATATACAAAATCATATTGTACTAAAGATTCCATAATCTAAATAAATTACCTGTGAGCCAATATTGGAGCCAATATTATCTGTACTGAGAAACGTTATTTATATTTAGCCACTGGACAAATGAATGATAGAAATATATCTAAAATTAAAAAATATATATATGAATGTGGGTTTTTTAAAAATGCTTTTACCTACTATTTTGTAACAAGAATACATAGAGAAAAATTATAATAATAGAATAGAAACTTTCTTTTAGTCATGTGCAATATATGTGTTAATAGTAGAGGAATTCACCTCTGCCAAAAGCAACTTCACTATACATGTGTACATATTGTCCATCAACCAAGGTCAAATAAATCTAGAAATAATGTTGCGGTCCCAGTTGCGGCAGCCGCGACTAGGCCCCTTACCTCCTTGGTCCTGACCCGTCTCCGAGGGTCTGCGGCCTGTTTCGCGGCATCCCCGCGGGGGGGATGTCGCCGAGAAGCCCTGCCTGGACGCCTTCTCCCTAGGCGCGCGCGCAATCCGCACTTATGAAGGCCATTTCCCGCCACTGGAAGCTCCGCCCTATCGATGACATCAGACGCCGCAGCCTATGTAAGGCTGCCGTGGAGCCCAGGACTTTGCCTTGCAATGGGGTTCCTTGCGGTTCTCTGTTGCTCCGTGCCCCGGAGTGTGCTATTGCATTAACGACTCTGTTTCTGCCTGAGACTTGTTTCACTCCGTGCCCAAGTCTTGCTTTTGTCTGGCTTGCTTGCAGTAACCTGTTCTGCTTCAGTTCCAGCTTGGTTCCAGGTTCCAGTAGTAAGTCCTGCTTCAGCTCCTGTCTGGTTCCAGTAGCCAGTCCTGCTTCAGCTCCTGTCTGGTTCCAGTAGCCAGTCCTGCTTCAGCTCCTGTCTGGTTCCAGTAGCCAATCCTGCTTCAGCTCCTGTCTGGTTCCAGTAGCCAATCCTGCTTCAGTTCCTGTCTGGTTCCAGTAGCCAGTCCTGCTTCAGCTTCTGTCTGGTTCCAGTAGCCAGTCCTGCTTCAGTTCCTGTCTGGTTCCAGTAGCCAGTCCTGCTTCAGCTCCTGTCTGGTTCCCATAGCCAGTTCTGCTTCAGTTCCTGCTTGCTTCAGTCCTAGCCTGCTTCAGTTCCTGCCTGTCTCCTGATCCCTGCCTGCCTGCTTCAGCTCCAGCTTCCGTGATCTCCTAAGTCAAAGCGGCCGGGCTCCTACGGGCCCCTCCCCGGGGAGTACTGGCTTCCAGGGTGAAGCTCACGTCCGGCTCCTGCCTGGTATCCGCCTCCCGACGTGTCACTCACCAGAGACTATAGTACACCTCTCCCCAGTCTCTCACAGGTCGGCCCAAGGGTCCACTAAACAGTTCACTCACAACAGAAAAAACATAAAAATAATCATAAAATGCATACTTATAAATATGTCCATACCACTATAATACCATTTAGAATAATCCCAAACAGAGTTTATCATTACCTGAATATTTAATAGAATGCTATTGCACTTGGCATGGCATGAATCCAGCAGTCAGTTAACTGAGTTTAAACAGTGTTATCCCGACAGCCATGCGACCCGCTCTTAAATTGTTTCACTAAAAGCTAATATCAGCAAATGAAAAAGAACACAAGTTGTGAGATAAGCAAAGGATCCCCGACAAAGCTGACAACTAATTCACTTAATAAAAGGGACTTCTGGGTGTTTTATCTTGCCTTCCTCCCTGACAATTAAAACCGAGGCGCGCAAAGCACTGACTCATTCACCTATTTATATATTTGAGTGTCTGTGCACATGTCAAGTCGGACCACGGGTTCAATTTAACACAGCACCTCCTATCATTAATTTAAAAAATTTAAAAATTAAAAAAAAATAATGAATGAAACATTAAATACAAAATTGGATGTGCAATGAGGGTATCTCTATAAAATTGAACTGCCAATAATGGCATTCAGAGAATTCTCAATACCTTATAATGTTCTGGCATGGTAGAAATTATACTGTGACGCAGGCAATCTATAGCCATCAATGCCCTATTTATGGAAAGGATTGAAACCAACTCATTTTGTTAATATTGCAATCAGGTATGCATATTAGGCATAACGAGCATCAGATATATTTTCTGGCTGGGAATCACACCTGATTGTAGAATGTCTGGATAACAAATAAAAGCTTCCCATTCAATGTGTTCAAACCCTCAGGAAATACTTTATGCCAGTTGAACATGTAAAACTGCTCCCGTCGACATAGTTGTAAAGTAAGTTACCCCCCTTTTGGTGACAATACATTGAATAACAAAATATTTTAGCTGCTCCAATTTGTGTGGATTGTTCAAGCTATTGCTTCACATTGGGCGCTTCCTGTTTACACATTGTAATACAAGATTTGAGTTGAATGATGCAATCTTATTTGCTAAGGAATTCTGGCCAATATATCATTTCTCGCAGATGCACACAATCGTATAAATCACGTGGGCAGTATTACAGTCAAAATTGTCATTTAGTATATGTTTGATAGGTAAGGTGAAATGACAGAATTCTTGAAACATATATACAATGCTACAAACTGAGCAATTATTGCATTTTATTGACCTCTGATATTAGATGAAATATGCATACAGGGAGTAACTGAGACCAATGTATCCCAAAGATTTTTACCCCTGGTTCATGCAAAGATGGGTTTTCCCTGAATTCCTGATATAGAGATAAGATATGCCAGTGCTATTAAAGGATGTTTTTCAGTGAGGTTTGAATGTATGGAAAATGGTAAGATGAAGACTGTCCGGTCAACACGAGCATGATGGCAAGGCTACAACAGAAGTTGCCTGTTCGCATATAGCGCAGGATTGTAAGCTTTTCTTTTTTCTTTTTGTTCAAATCTGAGCATGCACATCTCCAGAGATTTTAAAAAGGGGTGGGATGTGGCTGTGATCTGAGTGGGACATAGGTGTTTGGGAGTGTGAATCAGAGATGTGTTGTTCATAAATACGTACGTGATCTGGCACACACCAAAGTCTCCTGACATGTGACTTTACTTCTGCTATGGATGAAGTTAAAGTTAAAAAAAATTAAGAAAATTAGGCAGATCTATGGTGTTTTAAGGATTGTGGCTAACTGGGGGGAGTGAAGGCTATTAGTCTAGGGCATTTTGTAGGATCTATCTTTTAACTGGGTGAACTAGGCATGAATTCATAAAACTATCATAGGCATCAGTGTATGCCCCTTTTAAAATTCCCTGATTTAGGTGGTAGAAATCAAATTTTTTGCACACAGGCATGCACTCACTTAAAATTTAGCATACATGTGCAGATGGCCAGGCTATTTTATATCATGTGCACATATGCATGCGTATGTTATAAAATGACCACATCCCTGAGCTTGGGCCAATGTAAATACATGTATGTGATGTAATTGCAGGAAGACCTCGTGAGACTGGAAAATTGGGCATCCAAATGGCAAATGAAATTTAATGTGGATAAGTGCAAGGTGATGCATATAGGGAAAAAATAACCCATGCTATAGCCCTTTCATGATTTTAAACACCTCTATCATATTCCCCCTCAGCCGTCTCTTCTCCAGGCTGAACAGCCCTAACCTCTTCAGCCTTTCCTCATAGGGGAGTTGTTCCTTCCCCTTTATCATTTTGCTTGCCCTTCTCTGTACCTTCTCCATTGTAACTATATCTTTTTTGAGATGCAGTGACCAGAATTGTACACAGTATTCAAGGTGTGGTCTTGCCATGGAGCAATACAGAGGCATTATGACATTTTACGTTTTATTAACCAGTTCCTTCCTAATAATTCCTAAGATTCTGTTTGCTTTTTCCTGGGTGGTAGCTCCTAATATGGAACCTATCATTGTGTAACTACAGCAAGGGTTATTTTTCCCTATATGCATCACCTTGCACTTGTCCATATTAAATTTCATCTGCCATTTGGATGCCCAATCTTCCAGTATCGCAAGGTCCTCCTGTAATGTATCACAATCCGCTTGCAAATGTAGTCCATGTGCCTATATGTAAAAGGTCAGACAGATGATGAAATGCTAAGAGAAATCTATTGGTCTATAGAACCATGAGTCTTCTTTTGTAACTACCTGGGAATTTTTCCCTTACTTTTATATCTCCCATCCAATTCAGTCTAGCCATTGTAACAACAGTCCATGGCTCCATCTGGAGCTCAGCTAACATGGACCCTAAGGGGGTTATTTTCTAAACCCTTATCATGTGTGTTAGGGCCCTAACGCATGAGATAAGGCCATATTGCATGCGAAAAGAGCCTTTTTGCATGTGATATGATGCAAATTAGGGGGAGGGGAGGAGTTGGGGCAGGGAGGGGAGGAGTCACCAGTGTTTTCGCTGCCGGCGATAATGTTTCTAACATTATCGTCAGCAGTAGCACGCCAAATAACTACACCTTTTATGGTGTCGCTATTCAGTGCAAAAGCTGGCAGCCGGCATACCACAGTGGTGTGAAGGCTGCGGGCTTTTGCAGACCCGCCCCCCATCTTCGCAGGATTCACCATTCTGCGAAAGAATGGTGAATCCAGGCCTAAGTCTGGTCACTATATACTGTTCTTGAGTGATAGCTAAAACTTATTTCCCCAGAGACAGGAAATGCTACTTCCAGAACATCCCCAGACCTGGTTAACTCAAGGAGCAGAGTCCTGACCTTGAAATAATACCAACTTTCCTTTTGTAAATTATTTTACGTATTCTATCTAGATCAAAAAGTGTGGTTCATCTATGAGGATTTTTGCTTGCTCTATGAAGGTAACTGCTATTGATACTTTCAGTAGGGGTGTGCATTTGTTCCCTACAAATTGGGAATCTGCAACATATAGGGCCATATTCATTGTATTCGTGGGGAAGCGAAACGTATCGCGATTCCCCACAAATACAACAAATCTTCGCCAAATTATTCGGCCGCCTAAAGGAGCCAATTTAAACAAACCCTACACCCTCCTGATCCCCCCCCCCCCAAAGACTTATCAAAACTCTCTGGTGGTCCAGTGGGGGGTCCGGGAGCCATCCCCTGCACTCAAACCCTCGGCTGCCAGTTTCAAAATGGCGCCGATAGCCTTTGACCCTTGAGTGGAGGAAATCACTCCTGGACCCCCGCTGGACTTTTTGCAAGTCTTGTGGGGGTCATGAGGGTCCCCCAAGACTTTCCAAAAGTATCTGGTGGTCTAGCAGGGGTCTGGGAGCAATCTCCTGCACTTGGGCCATCGGCTGCCAGTAATCAAAATGGCGCCGATAGCCTTTGCCCTTACTATGTCACAGGGGCTACCGGTGCCATTGGTCAGCCCCTGTCACATGGTAGGAGCAAAATATGGCACCGATGCCCATGTGACAGGGGCTGACCATTGGCACCGGTAGCCCCTGTGACATATGAGGTCAAAGGCTATCGGCACCATTTTGAAACCGGCAACCGAGGGTTTGAGGGCAGGGGTTGGCTCCTGGACCCCCCCGCTGGACCACCAGGGAGTTTTGGTAAGTCTTGGGGGGGTCAGGAGGGTGGGGGGTTGTAGTTAATTTAATTTTAACAGGGAAACGAATAGGAATTGATGTATAAGCGTATCAGGGGGCCCCCTTGCCGAATGCAATGTATCTGCCCCTCGATGAATATGAATCCTGAATGCAACATATGGCATCCCTCTCAACATCCCTTTCAGTACCTTTACATCAGAGCTATCCTGAAGACCCTACAGCCAGTTGGGTTTTCAGGATATCCACAATGAATATACTTGAGATAAATTTGCATATCATGAGACTCAGTATATGCAAATTTATCTCATACATATTCAATGTGAGCTTGCTGTGGGGTCCCCAAGACAGGTTTGGAAGGTCCTGTCTTACATGATTGCTGGTAAACCACTCCACAGATTTTGTTTTTATATCATAGGCAGAACAGAATGTTACAATGTAGATACCTATTTTAAAGAGCTCATGATTGCAAGAGGAGTTGTGAGGACAATAATTTAGTTGTGTGACAGTCACTATTGCACATATGCTCGTGAACTACACATTTATTTTAAACTAGATCTATTTCTTGTTGTTCACTCTCAGAGGTAAGCAATGGCTTTCCCCAGTCTACCTAGCTAAAAATTATTTATGAACTTTTCCTCCAGGAGCTTATCCAAACCTCCATAAAATTCTGCTATACTATTCATCTCAACCACATCGTTTAGCAAGTGATTCCATAGTTTGATTATCTGCTGAATAAAAAGATACTTTCTGTGATTTCTTTAAATCTGGTTGTCAGTTTCATGGTGTTCCCCCTTTTTTCTGGTATTGTTTGAATGGGTAAATAACCATTACCCTATTTACCCTTTTCACTCCACTCATGATTTTTATAAACTTCAGACATATCTCAATTATTTCTTTTCTAGGCTGAAGAGCCCTAATATGTTTAGCCTTTTTTCATGAAGGAGCCCTTCCATCCCCTTTATAAATTTTGTTGGCCACTTCTTTATGTTTTTTAGTTCCTCTATTTCTTTCTTGAGATGAGGCAACCAAAACTGCACACAATACTCAGTGTGGTCATTGTGGATTAATATAGAGACAGTATGATTATGCTCTCTTTTATCCTCTATTTCTTTTAAAATAATTCCTAACATTGTACTTGCTGTGTGACACAAATCCAACATGTGCAGGTAGAAGCCCCTCCCCTTCCCTTAGAGACAATCCTTTCTTTTAACTGAACTGCAGGGACTGAATTAAACTCTTTTATGTGAAAATAATATGGCCACAGCACAGCAAGAACAATACAGAAACCATATAATGAGTAACACAACCAACAAACAATTATTTTTCCTGTATCTTATAAGCCCAAGACTTAAACTAAACCTGGGATTAACCAGCATCCAATGTTATTGCTCAGCATTCATAGCTTCTCCCCCCCCCCCCCCTCTCTCTCTCTCTCTATATATATATACTAGCGGTACCCGGCCAAGCGTTGCAGTGGCAGAGTCAGGTTCTTTACCCTCCCTCCCCCTTCCTCATTTACCTCAGTCACTCATCCTCCTCCCCCTTGGTCACTCACCCCCCACCCTTCCCTCCCCTGTCCCCACTCCAACTCTCTCCCCTCACACTCACCTCTCCCCTCATTCTCCCTCCCCTGAAACTCACCTCCCCCCTCATTCTCCCTCCCCTCACTGTCATCTCCCCCCGCCTACTGCCTACCCTTCAGATCAGAAAACCTTTGTCTTTCTATTTCTGTGGGAACCCCCCCACCCCCCAAAAAAACCCCCAATCCCAACCCTTTAAATCAAATAATAACCCCCCACCCTCCTGCCCCCTCCCAAGACCTGGGAAATTAAAATTGTTGGTGCTACATGTGGTCTGTCCCGGGCGTCTGTGCGCGTTATTTAGCCAAATAGGGGAGTGCCTAACCAAATTTGCCCTCTCAAATGTGTTTTGTGGTCTGGGGAGGGCTATTTTGGTGCGTTCCCAAGATCGTGCAAGTTTAGTGTATGTATTTGTGTGTGAACCCCGCCTTTCCCCCAAAAAACAACCCTATGAGAAAAGTTCTCTTAAACTAACAACCCCACACTCTCCTGCTGCCCCACCCCCAGCCATGCGAAAAACAGTAGCCCACCCCCTGCCCCCCAAGTTGCTGAATGAATGAAACCTGCCCCCCGCTTGTGACCCCTCCCCAAGATGTTTGCAATAAATTCATCACCACCCCCCACCCTCCATACCCCCCGAGATCTGATAAAAATGTCAGTCGGTGGAGCGGGCATTCAGGAGCGGTCCGGGAGCGATGTAATGGCGTTGGTCCGTCGGCTGCGAGCACTGAAACGGGTCCCGACGGCCCTTTGCCCTTACTATGTCAGTGGGGTGGGGCAATGGCAGTGGTAGGTCCTCTGACATAGTAAGGGCAAAGGGCCGCCGGCTGCCAGTCCTGAAAATGGCGCCGAGGGGCCCTCGCCCTTACTATGTCACATGGGCTACTGCCGCCATTGGTATCCCCGAGTGGCATAGTAAGGGAAAGGGCCGTCAGCGCCATGTTGATTGCTGGCAGCCGCCGGCCGTAGTGCAGGAGATGTGTCCCGGACCGGTCCTGGCCCCCCACTGGAGCCTCCCGGACTTCTGTCAGGTTTTGTGTGTGATGTGAGGGCCTGGGAAGTAAATAAATTTGGCATGTGTGTGAGGGGTGTGAGGAGGTTGGTTTTGTGTGTGTTGGGAGGCTGTGGGAAGTAAATTAATTTGGCATGTGTGTGGGGGGTGTGAGGAGTGTGGTGGGTGGTGGGTGTATTTTATCTGTAAAGGAAATAGTTATCTTCTGGCGAAAAAAGTGCGCGAATGTGTTAAAATGGAAGTGAAACGTGGACCTGGACTGGCAAAATGATTAGTGTAGCGTGTGTTAGTGTAAGGTGTAACAGATGGCGCTTACATCCAGCAGATGTCGCTGTTTTCTGGAAAAAAAATTTAAACCTATTTTACCTGTCACAGGTGTGACATCCCTGTAATGTAAGTACAGAAGAACCTTCCTGTATGCGAAATGAAGGTTGTGTCCAAATTTGAAAGCAATCGGTTCAGTGGTTTCTGAGATTAGCGATTTTGTCCAAACTATTTAACATTTTTATTTATATAGATTTGCATCACACTTGGGTTTTTAATAGAAGATGAGTGAACATGTTGCTGGACTTTATAGTTTATTTGTATCAATGACAAAACTAAATTGGCCCATGCAAGCAGGGAATGACAAAGAAAAAAAGAAAAATTTCTTCCACAGATCTCTAGAGCTAACACTTAAAGCAATGCTAAAAAAAATGTAACAACCTTTGTTTATGATGATCCAACATTTCATAAAGAACAATGTAATATAAAATATTCCACTTCAAAATAGAGAATAGCGTACCCCTGTCAGAATATTAATATCCTTTCTCTTTTAATCATTATCTTGCCAGTGTTTTCCGTGCTATAACGGTGTGAATTTAATTTTATTATTATACATGCAAAAAATAAGTACTTACTAAGAAATTTTCTCCTTATAGTAAAATTAATAATTTTCAATTGAAGGAAAGGAGAAATGATACTTTTACAAGTTAATATATTGTTATATATTAAATTTTGGTAGATTAAATACAATTCAGGTTTCAGGAACCTAAACAATTAAGAAATTATTACCTGAAATTAATTGAGTGTACTAGTAAAGATTAAATTTTCTATCACACTGTTTGATGAAAAGATAATTTGTTTACTATATTGATCAGTATTATTGTAAAACACCATTTATGTCAAATGCTTGGGGCTTTTTTGTTTTATTTAATAAACTGACAACAAATGCAATAAAAAATAATAGAACATGAAATGTATTAATTATTCTATGGCAGTCTCTAGATATGTAGGGGGCGTGTCGGGGCGTGTTGGGGCAGGGCCGAATGACGCGGCGTTTCGGGGGTGGGACCGGGGGCGTGGCGCCGGACCAGGGGCGTGGTCGAGGCCTCCGGACCAGCCCCCGGGTCGGATGACGGCACCCCAGCAGTCCTGCTTTTTGCAGGCTTAAATCGAGGAACAAAGGTAAGGGGGGGTTTAGATAGGGCCGGGGGGGTGGGTTAGGTAGGGGGAGGGGAAGGTGAAAGAAAGTTCCCTCCGAGGCCACTCCGATTTCGTATCCAAAATCGGCAGCCTTGCGCGCGCCGATCCAGGATTTTATAAGATACGCGCGGCTATGCGCGTATCTTATAAAATCCAGCGTACTTTTGTTTGCGCCTGCTGCCCGAACAAAAGTACGCGATCGCGCTCTTTTTTAATATCTACCCCATTATGAAAACACAACTCTGGGTTGAGAAGTTCAATATGTGAAGGCTGAATTGAGTGAATAGGCTAATAATGAGTCAATCAGGGCCAACTTGTCACCTAGGTTCATAGGGCCGGATTTTAAAAGGGTTACGCGCATAAGTTATGCGCGTAACCCTTTTAAAAGCCCCCTGCGCACACTGAGCCTATTTTGCATACGCTCGGCGGCGTGCGCAAGCCCTGGGACGCGCGTAAGTCCCGGGGCTTCGCAAGGGGGCCGTGTCGGGGGCATGCCGGGTGGGCGGCGCGAATTTCGGGGCGGTGCGGGAGGCATGTCGGGGGTGTGTTGCTGGCCCGGGGGCATGGTCGAGGCCTCCGGACCAGCCCCCGAGTCGGGTAATGGCGCACCAGCAGCCCGCTGGCGTGCGCAGATTTACACCTGCTTCGGGCAGGCGTAACTCTGCCGACAACGGTAGGGGGGGGGGTTTAGATAGGGCCGGGGGGGGGGGGTATTATCAACATCAATACAGTATGCATGTGCCTCATTTTTCTTTTCTGGGTATTCAAAGTTGTTCTGATGATGTCTGCTCCTATAAAAAAAAAAGTGTCAGAAATGCATGGATAATACTCAGGTCATGATTTCAGTGCCATCTAAGGCGAAGAATCCCTAAATGCTTACCCATGATTCAATCACAAATCAGTCTTGTATGCATAATGTCTCAAACATATATTTAATCTAACAAGAAAAAGATATATTACAAAATATAATAAGATACAAAATTTGTATTAACTAAACAATCTTCATCTATATCACAATATATCATAAATATAAGCCATAATAATCATCGATGAACATCATATTACAATCCCACAGATGCAACAAACACTCATACATTGCCATACAACAAGACAACATACCACAAACCACACTCACATAGTAGTGTTTGTTGCATCTGTGGAATTGTAATATGATGTTCATCGATGGGTTTTATGATTTATATCTATGATATATTGTGATATAAGTGAAGATTGTTTAGTTAACTTTTTGTGTATTATATTTTGTAATATATTGTTTGGTAGATTATCTGTTGGATGATATCTTTTTTGCCATTTTTTAATTTAAGTTTTCAAACATATATTTGACTTGTTTCTTTTGGAATAGTACTTTTTTTTCCAATTTTTGGTACATGTAGTTCTGTTTTAAATTGGTTCTTACTCTGAGACTGACTGAGTGAAAGTGCATGTGTGCAGTAAAATAGGCATTATACTCTAGCTATGTGTAAGAGCATGTGATTATGAGGTATGTGCAAAAGATATAAAAAAAGAAAAAAAAATCTCCTGCACTCGAATCGTATTGCTGTATTGCAAAATAGCGCCAGCAATACGGCTATACGGCCAGTGCCGTATTGCAAAATGGCGCCGGCCGTATGGCCGTATGGCCGGCACCATTTTGCAATACGGCAATACGATTCGCGTGCAGGAGGTCACTCTCGGACCCCCGCTGGACTTTTGGCAAGTCTTGTGGGGGTCATGAGGCTCCCCCAAGCTGGCCAAAAGTCCCTGGGGGTCCAGCGGGGGTCCGGGAGTGATCTCCTGTGCTTGTGATGTCGGGGGACAGGAACCAAAATGGCGCCGGCGCTACCTTTGCCCTGTCATATGACAGGCACAGGTAGCGCCGGCGCCATTTCTATTAACGCACCCATGGCCCGAGAGTGGAAGATCACACCGGGACCCCCCCACTGGACCACAGGTAATTTAAGACATTTGGGGGGGGTTCGGGAGGGTGGGGGATTTATTTTAAAGGGTCGGGGTGGGTTTTAGGGTTGTTTTAGTGTGCCGTTTTCCCGCCCTCCCCCTTCCCCTCCCCCTTCCCCCGATTTACAATTTTTGACGATAAATCGGGGGGATTCCTATTGTATATCGCCTCTAACGATTTTTGACGATTTAAAATTATTATTATTATTATTATTTATTTCTTTTATATACCGACATTCAATCGACATTCAATTCACATCGGTTTCCAGATAACTAAAAGAATAGGGCGATATTAGCCCTATTTTACAGTATAACATGGTAACAAATGTAACAATTATAACAGATTTAAAATATATCGGATGATATTTTAAATCGTCAAAAAATGATTCACATCCCTATAGTGCAGCCAAAATACTGAATATAGCCAGCTAACTTTTGGACAACTGTTTTGCCTGACCAGACTTAGGCCTAGATTCATCAATTTTGCATTGGTTATCCAAAAAGGGGTGTTTAGGAAAATTGGAAAGTTATTGCACCATGTGGTAAGCTACTGCTTTGCATAGGTATTATCATATGGTGCACCCTGGGGGATGGAGGGAGAGAGAGAGAGGGAAATACCACCACTAAAACCTCACCTTGACCTACCAGGTGCCCTCCTATAGATATATAAATACTTAACTAGTATGAGGGCATTGTTGATAGTAGGTCTCTCTCTCTCTCTCTCTCTCTGGAATTAAGTTGCAACGAAAGGGGTTCTACATGTTGCCCACTTAACATCATAAAACTACAGCATGGGTTATTTTTCCCTATATGCAACACCTTGCACAAAACTAGATGACATGCTATAAAACTAACAAGTAGCAGACATAAAACAAACTGGAGAAAATATTATTTTCATTCAACACACAGTTAAACTATGGAAAATTTGTTGCTGGAAGATATAGTCAAGGTATCTAGCATAGCCAAGTTTAAAAGGGGTTTTGACAAGTTCCTGGAAGAAAAGTCCATAAAAAATGATTAGCCTGGTATAGTTGGGCAAAGTCAATGTTTATTCCTGAGAATGGGCAACAAGAAATGGATCTGCTTTTAAGAATATGCTGGATATATCCTAGAGATATGGATTGTCTACTGTTAGATGTGGTTGGTGGGGGAAGGGGGTTGCAGGCAAGATGGAGGAAGGCTAGTTTTTCTGACCTCAGTGTTTTCAGTTTCCTGGGGCCTTTTCTCTGAGGTGGACGCAGAGGAAGCCACAGGAGCCATGTGAGTGTGTGTCCCCAGATGTTCTATTTCATTTTCTGTCCCCCTTTGTTCATGGTTCTTTTCTGTGATGGGGAAGGCTTGAAGTCCTTCCAACAATTCTTTTTCTGTAAGGTTTTCTTTCTGCTGAAGTTCAATGCTAATCACCCCACCCAGGCCAGGTTGTGGCTCTATTGTTCTCAAGGGTTGCTTTTCTAAAGAAATGGGGAAGGTGTGAATGGGCTTGGGTGTGGGTATGGAGAGCTGATACAAAGAATTTGCTGTCTCTGAGGGAGACTGAGCATAAGATGGGGGAAGGGTATTCTGATTGAGTCTGCCTGCTTCTAAAAGCACATGGTTTGAAACTGCTGTCTTTAAACATTTTTTTCTATGTGTTCGATGGCCTCTGTACATTTTTGCCAGATTAATCTTTGCTTTATGGGAGCTCTGGGAGCTATATGAAGACAATTGCCGATTGAAATCCATTCCTGGGTATTTAGAGTTCCCGCCTCCATGGAATACCAAGGGCAATGGCAAGCTATTTCACTTATTAATTTTTCTAAGTCCCCCAGGCTGACTTGCGCTATTTTTCTTCTGGTGATGAAATAATGATTATTGATGATTTGCTGCAGCTCTCTGGCATGTAGCCTCTGCTGTACAGTCAAATCACTGCCCATGCTTACGAGTGTGGGGAACAAACTTGCTGAGAAATACTTTAAAAATACTAAAAAGTACTTTTTTTTTTTTTTTTTAAATACTTACGATTGCAAATCTGTTGAACGGTACGTACCTAGGCTATGTCCAGCCGAAATAAGCATGGAGTTTATCATCTCGTCGCGGGTCACCAGATGTTGAATATGGAGGCAAAGAACACACTTGAGGCAGCTTTCATCGCAGGCAGGAAGAGAAGGGAAGGGCTGAGCCCTCACGAGGCTCTTCCTTTTATTGTACATTCATACAAAGGCAGATGATGTGTCATTACATGATTGGCTATTTTCCCATAGCAACAGACGAGTCCCTACACTATTGGCTTTGGCTCAGGGGGTGTGCACGGATCATTTCATTGGCTGCTGAAATCTATACCTCCTGACTTTGTCCTGCCTCTGACTAGGGAACACCCAGCCCCTCCCCCAGGAATTCAGGGCTAAGCACAAGCCAGAGAAATACATGATAGTCAGGTATCCTCCCCTTGGCAGAGAGGCTTAAGCACAAGTGATGCTTTTATTCAGGCAAAGCCAGGGAGAAGGGAAGTTAAGTGTTTAAACCCTGATGAAATGGCTTGCTGGCAAGCGCATATTTCCCACATCAATGGCCCTTTGGTCTGACCCAGCATGGCACTTCTTATATTTATTCTCTGTTAGAATCAGGTCTGGTAGATATCCTAGTCCTATGTAGGACAAGTGCTTCCATTAGGCAACCTAAGCAATCACCTTGAGTGTCAACAGTTTGAGCACGGCAAAATTCCAGAGCTAATACCACCAAAGAAAGGATTTCTATGCTGAAGCAACTACCACTTATAGAAGGGAGCACTGTGCTGAATGTAAGTTGGAGAAGGGGTGAATAATCAAAGGTTCACCCGGGGCACCAAATACTCTTGCACTGGCCCTGGTCCTATGTCACATTATACAAAAAAAGCTGATTATCAACAATTTATAGTACTTTAGTTGAACTCTTCTTGTAACATCCCTAACCCAAATGTCATATGATATTCTCTTAAAAGTTGACTTGCCTCAGTTTAATCCCACCTACCTTAAAGCTTCTCAATCATAGTCCTGATGTCCTACCCATGTCCTCTTAATTATTTTTCATTGTATGGACTGTCATTATGTGTTTCTGTATAGCATTGTATACCTCTGATATGCGCTAAACAAATCACATTAATAATAGAGATGTCTATTGTTTTTTTAAATCGTTTCAGGTTTCATTTTCTGGGGCCACGGTGGGAAATTTCGTTTTTCCTGTGCTTAGGGTTTGTTGTTTTTTTTTTGGGGGGGGCCCCGATTTTTGGGTTAGTGCACTATCATACAAATCCCATTCATTTTTGGTTCCCCTCAACCATGCCAAATTAGGGAATCTTTGTTGAAATTGCCTAATTCGGGAAAAACGAATGCACATCTCTAATGAATAATAATATCTATAAAGATGAATATAAAGTTTTTAATGAAGTGACTGTTTGCTGACAGAGAATGGTAGCCTATGGAATAATTTGAAAAGGAGCTCTGATGGATAGGTCAAACAAGTCTAAAATTAGTTTCTTTTTGCGAATGGCTTAAGAATATCTTTAAAATGTCACTACTTATCTTACTGTAATTTTTAGAATTGCTAAGAATATTAAGGACTGTTCTAGAGTCAGTTTCCATATTTGACGTATGGAAATTGTCTCTAGAATGGTATCTGCAGCCTCTCAGTCTGATGTGATGTCACCAGACACATAGGGGCAGATTTTCAAAGGGTTACATGTGTAACATAGGCACGCAACCCAGAAAACCTGCCCCTGTGCATGAAGAGCCTGTCTTGCATAGGCTTGGCAGTGCATGCAAGCCCCAGGATGCGTGTATGTCCCAGGGCTTGCAAAAAGGGATGGGGCGTGAGCGGTCCTGGGCAGTCTGGGGGCAGGGTGAGGGCATGGCCGGAGCCTCCAGGCACAGCGGCCATTTCTCCGACAAAGGTAAGGGGGGGTTTAGGTAGGGCTGGGGGGCACGTTAGGTAGGGGAAGGGAGGCGGAAGGAAAGTTCCCTCCGAGGCCGCTCTGATTTCGGAGCAAAATTATAAAATCTACCCCATATTGTTCAGCTTTTCATTCTGACTAGCTATCTTATAAATATTGTCAGTACAAGTTAGATATTAGTAGTCTTGTGTATGTCTCTGCTGATAGCCGCTCTCCTAAGTCCCAGCGGTCCGGGTCCCTACGGGCTCCTCCTGGGGGGACCTCGAACTTCCAGGGCGAAGCCACCTAAGTCCTAGCGACCCGGTCTCCAACAGCTCCTCTGGGGGAGTCTCGGGTTTCCAGGTGAAGACTCCTCTTCGGCTCAGTAGTCTGCCTCCCGTCCGCCTCCCAGGCGGTCGGCCCAAGGATCCACTTTCGGAGTCCAACACAGATCCTACTTTTGTTTTTAATCTTGGCTTGACACCATCTGGTCTCTTGACTATGAAAAGTCAGTTAAGAAGGTATTAAAACCATATTTATTCAATAAGGCATTTAAATATTCTTAAACTATGCTCTAATAATATCTTTATTAAGGCAGATGAGACTTGTACATATGTTTGTGCTCCTTTGTATGTTTTATTTTTAATATGTACATTTGATTTGGTAGCTGCCTCCAAATTTCTGTCATGAGTACAGGTTATACATGTTAATAAATTGAAATTAGAAGAGAATTAAAACATATACATGTTCTTCAGAAAACCCAATGTCTTTGGTAATCAAGCAGGTTATTCCAAAGAGAAATATTTTAGCACCTAAATTTATTTCTGCTTGTTATCAGAGTATTAGGAATGTTAAAGGCATTTCAAAACCTCAATAGTCAACCAAACATTTTATTACAAACTAACATCTATTCAAAGAATCAAAGAGTAAGAGCAGTATGTCAGTTTATTAATAATTCCTTTATACCTCTGTACATTTCATAAGTTTAGCTTGAGCCTTTTCATCTGAAAGGATTTGATTCTTGCTTCATCAAGGTCTCTTCCCTTTATTCTCATTATTCTAACATGCATTTTGTTTAGTTCAATAGACTCTGCATGCCCTAATTAGGAAGAAAATAAAAATCCCATTAACTCTTGTGCTCAAAATGACCTTGTCTCCCTTCATTATCTATCATTGTTTCTCCTCTGTTTTATTTTTATTCTTTTGCCAGTTTTCTCTGCACCACTCTACTATTTCCTTCATTTCCATTTTTTTTAGCATTTGTGCACCATTCAATGACACTTTTCCCCATCTCATCTGTATTGATATTGTTACTGCTTTTATTAATGACCAGATCATTAACATAAGCCTTCGATTGGACTTGAATTAATTAAAGATCACAGAAGTAAAACGATGGCCATTGATCTTTTGCCACAGTGTGTTCCTAACGCTGTAAAAAGCCAGTATTAACTTTGGGAACCCTGCTGTAGAGCCATTACCTTGTCAAGATATAAGTTGTGCTATTAATTTAAATAAAAAGGCAGTGGTTTAAAAATAGTTGTCTTCCATAGCAAATAAGGAAGAAGTTAGTATGTATAAAATATTAAAAATAGCTTATTTTTCATAATTAAAAATAAGCATACTATAGAAAATAAATATTACAAATGTGTAGGAAATTTTTAAGTAAAGTCCCTGCATAGACATAAATTCATACCTGTAGGCACCTAAAATCTGCACTGGATTTTCAGATGATTGCTCTGTGGCTATGTCTAGTTAAAAAACTATGTCCAGCTAAAAACTATACTCCTATTGGATACATGTGCAGGAATACTTTGTGGGACTGGATTTGCTACATGAATAGGAATGCAGGAGAACCACATATTGATTGCCTTGAACTACATCTTCTCTACAAGAGGAGGATCAGTTGCTCCTTTCAACTAGGAAATGGAAAATTCTGGCGTCTAGCACCATCTCCTGGTATATCTTCTGATGATATAACCGCTGTGACACACATCTCTGAGAGCTGAAAATCATTTAAAAAAAAAAAAAAAAGATCTTGGAGCATGCTTCATAAGGAGAATGGCTCAGCCAAATCTGTACCTCTCTGGCCTATTGCATGCAGGTAAGCACAGATAGGGCCAGATTTTAAATGCCCTGCGCGCGTCGGCCGCCGGCGAGCGCAGAGCCCCGGGACGCGCGTAAGTCCCGGGGCTTTGTAAAAGAGGCGTGTCGGGGGCATGTCGGGGGTGTCCTAAATGACGCGGCATTTCGGGGGTATGACGCGGCGTTGCGGGGGCGGGCCCGGGGGCGTGGGGCCTGCCCGGGGGCATGGTCGAGGCCTCCGGACCAGACCCTGGGTCGGGTGATGGTGCGCCAGCAGCCCGCTGGCGCGCACAGATTTACATCTGCTTTTAGCAGGCATAAATCGTGCAACAAAGGTAAGGGGGGGGGTTTAGATAGGGCCGGGGAGTGGGTTAGGTAGGGGAAGGGAGGGGAAGGTGGGGGGAGGGCGAAGGAAAGTTCCCTCCGAGGCCGCTCCGAAATCGGAGCGGCCTCGTAGGGAACAGGCAGCGCGCGCTGGGCTCGGCGCGAGCAGGTTGCACAAATGTGCACCCCCTTGCGCGCGCCGACCCCGGATTTTATAAGATACGTGTGGCTACGCGCATATCTTATAAAAAAACCAGTGTACTTTTGTTCGCGCCTGGTGCGCGAACAAAAGTACGCGCTCGCGCAAAATTATAAAATCTACCCCATATTGTTCAGCTTTTCATTCTGACTATCTTATAAATATTGTCAGTACAAGTTAGATATTAGTAGTCTTGTGTATGTCTCTCTGAGCCACCTACCTACTCAGTGCAGTAATAACATCTTTGTCATTCCATTTCAGAACAGGTGGTTTATCCTCAAACTTGCCAAGGGACCCTCATTTTGGAACTGTTTTTCACTTGTTCTGACTAAAGTTTCAGTCAGAGAGCAAATTTCACAAGAAACCCAAAATTCCATCTAACAGCAAGATCAAGTTTGAGTAGGAAATAAAATAAAAGCTCATGTCACAAAATAAAACTGATACCAGATCATACTTTTATACTAAATCTGACAAGTGGTGAGTGCTTCAACTAGGGTTGCCAACTGCCTCCAGATTTTCTGGACAGGTTAATCCAGTCCTGGTTTTACTCCATTTAATTGTTCTGATTTCCCAATTGCATTCCCTAAGAAAAGCAATACGATAAGTACCTGCATTCAGGGGAGTAAAGTCAGGACTGGATCAACCTGTCCTGAAAATGTGGAGTCAATTGGAAACCGTACATTCAACAGAAAGCCAGACATATTTAATGTCATTCTGCCTTTTTGCTATACCCCTTACCCTTCACCTTAGGAGTCTTTCTTCTCAGCATTGCTGCCATACCTAGTATTTTGTATCTTGTCTTTCTGTCTTTCTGTCATGCCCTAAACTCTACACCTTAGGTGTTCTTTCCACTCTGGGAATCTTCTTTGCACCTCTCATGATGTTTTGTTGTGTAGATTTGGGATGGGCATTCAAGAGAAATGAAATAGAAAATGAGACAAAATGTCCTATTTCTTTTTGGATCATTTTCAAAACACAAGTTAAATTCCAACAAAATGTCAACATAATATCATTTTGATTTAAAAATCTATTTAAAAAGTTCCCCAGTTGGACCTAGGCCTAGGCCCAAACCCAGGGCCTCACCTAGGAAGTAGGCCAACAGGGGTCCCAGCCTACTGTTGAGTGCATACCCAGCACTTTGGCCTAGGGCTAGACCCAGGCCCAGGCCCAAAGCCCAAGCCTTGCTTAGGCACAGGCCATGAACTGACAAAGGGGTCACGGCTATGCCCAAGCATGACGCAAGGGTCTTGGCTTAGGCCCTGGCCTGAGCAAAGACCCAGGCCCAGAAAATCTCCAGTTGACTCCCCCATACTTACCAAATCTGATTCCACATCCTGGCTCAGTCCCAATGCCGGGGCCCTTGGCCCAGATTCAGTCCTGACATTGGAGCCTCGACTCGGATCCAGGCCCAATTCAGTGGTCCAAATCAGGGGCTCCTTTTCATTGTCTTCTTTCTTCGGTTATTCTTTGCCAACTGATGCCATCTGCTGGAATAATTGTGCCAGAATTAATTAAGTTAAATTAACTGCTATACATCCAAATGGTACCTTCCAATGGGCCCTACCCTGCTATTATATGCCCTGGATGGCTCTCCCATCTTTTTTCTCTGCTTCAAAACAATAGGGAGAGGAACAAGTGGTGGTGGCAGATCCTCTCCAAATTTCAGCTTCTTCTGGCTCGAGTTGCTTTTGTCTCCTGCCATGCTAGACTTGAAAAAATGTAGGTGCAGCATTGCCTTTTTTATTACTTCTTATGCCAACCCTCTAGGATTCCCTTATCTGCTTTTCCCTCACAAGATGGATTTGTTCAGGTGAAGTTAGTGCACTGCCTGCCCACTGGGGGTTTAGATATTACAAATGTTCTTTTATTTTTAGTACTGTAACTGAACCCTCATTCACAGTAGAATAATTATGATCATTATGATTATTATTTATTTATTGTGTGTTTGAAGAACTGTATGTCTCACATATAGACACACTTTGTAGTATGATGCTGTGCACTAGTGCTGGCAGATTCCATATATAAAAAAAGACTGGCAGCCTGGCATAGACTCTTCACTTCAGTATCTGTGCACTGCTCCATCACCTCACTGGTGCCCAAACAGACAAAGTCAAAAAATATCACTAGCACTTCTAGAAATCTTCTCTCTGTCTCCCTCCCACATCCACATCCTACCCCAGTAAAGAGAACAATCTAGGCCAGTGCCACTGTCTGTCTTTCTCTGATAACTGGCACAGTGATTGAAACTGGTGCAGCACAGATTAGAATAAAGAAACCAAAAAGCTTTTTTTTAAGCGTTGACAGAGCTTAAGCAGATGTCCTTCTATGACCAAAGCTAGAGAGGAAATATATTGCTTCTTACACATGTTCTGACTTTCTGGTAGGAGTTGGTCAGAATCACTTGATTCAGATCCAAGCAATATGCTAGATAAGAAAAATGCTTCATTGTGATTTGTCATGTGTGTTTTTCTTGCCAACATGCTCTGACTCTGCTCTGACAAGGTGGTGAGGTCACACAGGAAAGGACTGGTTGCTATTGGTACTTGAAGCTCCTGCAGAGAGTTTTATACTTCAATAGGCCTCAGAAATATGTGAGGAAATATAAACAAGTAGAATGGATAATACTTGTTTCATTCTTGGGCACCCCTCCATTAATGTCAGAGGACCACAAATGAAATGAATAGGCTTCCACATTTTATATTTTACCTGTTTGTTTAAAACAAATGCACATCCCTATTATTTGCAGAAAAGGTCTTTTATAATATCATGTAACTAATATATGTGCAAAATTACATAGATAAACATTAAATTCTAGAAATTAAATAAGAAATGAGAACAAAATTTCCTATTTTCTTTCATTTCATTCACAAAACAAAATAATTCAAAATAAAAAGAGATTTCATTTTTCACATTTCTTTTTAAAAACAAAGAAACAATTCTCCCAGTGAGCCCAGGGCCAGGCCATAGGATGGGATATAGCCTAGGGAATAGACAGAGGCCCAAAGCAGGGGCCATGGCCTAAGCCTGAGCATGATACTGGTAGCCTAGGAATAGGCCGAAGGCCAGAGGCCTCACTTAAACATAGGCCGCAGTCCTATGCAGGGGCCATGGCCTATGCCCAAGAGCAACACCAGGGTCTCGGTTTAGGTCTAGGCCTGATGCCGGGGACTTGGATGAGACCAAACTAAATGATGAGGCCCAAAAATGTTGCCATGGCAGGGAAAGCTCCTTGCTCCCATTTACCTTGTCTGTCGGGGATCCAATGCCACAGTTCAGATGCTGTACTGATGCCATGTCCCAGGCCAGAGGATGAATCCTGATCCCTGTTCAAAGGCCTAGGACAAGGCTCAGATGCAGGCTCGATACTAGAGCCTAGTGCAGAGGCTGAGTATCAACAGCTGGGTCTAGGCATAGGCCAAGTCCCAGGCCCAATGCTGAGACACAGTCTGAGGGCCGGGTCCCAATGCCTGGGCCTCAGCTCAGGACAAGGCCAGATGCTGGGGCTCAGCTTGGAGTCCAGGTACTAATGCCTGTGCCTTGGCATGAAGCTGGGACTCTCTCTTGAAGCTGTGTCCTGATGCCTGAACCTCAGCCTAGACCAAGCCCAACCCAGGCCCAATGTTGAGGCCTGGTCCAGAAGCTAAGTCATGATACCTGGGCCAAGTCCTGGGCTCAGGCTCAATTACTGGGTCCCAATACCTGAACCTCAGCCCAGACCAGGCCTAATATGGGGCCTGTTTCGGAGTCTGGGTCCCAACACCTGGGTCTTGGCCTAGTTCCAGGCACAGGCCCAGAGGCTGGAGCCCAGGCCTGCTATGCCAATGTTCTCTTCTGACTTCTTGTTCTTTCTTCTTTCTTCTTTAAAGTGATGGCATCCACTCAGAATGCACAGGACTTAAATAACTCTGGCAACTTCCTCCTCGGTGGAGGGTATCATTTTAGTGTACAGAAGTTTAAATGAATTGGCGTTCTCTAAAATGGCTCCTTCTACTGAGGAGGAAGGAGCAGGATTTGATTTACTCTGGAGTGTCCCCAGCAGACATCATCATTTAAAAGAAGAGAGAAGAGGACATTGGAAGAAGTGAACTTCAGCCTAGGAGGTCTGAGCACCAGCTTCCGGACCAGGCTCCAGCGTCAGCCCTGGGCACGGGCCTTGGCTTAAGCCTAATTTCTGTAATATAGCCTGGGTCCAGGCATAGGCTTGGGCTTTGGGATCTGACCATTAGACCATGCCCTGGCATCTGGTCTTGGCCTAGGCCCAGAATCCAGCTGAGATCTTGGCTTCCAGTCCTGGCCCCGGGATTGGGCCTAGGCCAAGGTTTCAGATCCTGTCTTCCAAGCCTTGCCTTTGCATAGGCCTAGGCAGAGATTGTGGTAACCTATCATGGCCTAGGCCTATGCAAGGTCATGGCTTTGGCCTGGGCCTAGGCTTCATCAATGGATCCTTCTCACACTGTGGGGGCCAAGAGGAATTCTGGCCCTGGCATTATTTAAGGTGGGATTGATGGATAGTGGTAATAGGAGGCTTGGGAAGCTCCATTTCTTTTTACATTTGTTTTAAGGGTGGGTTTTTTAAAGTTTAATTTATTTTTCTAAACTAAATAAAATTAAATAAACATTAAGCAAAAAAATTGTGGAAAAAAACACCCCAATAATGAAATGGGATCTTCTTGGTATTTGGGTACTTGCCAGGTTCCTGTGGCCTGGTTTGGCCTCAGTTGGAAACAGGATGCTGGGCTTGATGGACCCTTGGTCTGACACAGTATGGCAATTTCTTATGTTCTTATGTTATTAATTCTGTCATGAAATCATAGAATTATGCCTCTTCATTACTCAAGATAATTACATATAAAAGAAGAAGCATATATATATAATAGAGAGAGAAAAAAAAATCAATACTAACAATACCCAATTAGGATAACTTTCAAACAACTCCATGCAGCAACATATGCAGTATGTGCATATATTGCCACATGAAGATCTGCATTAGTATTGTAGAACCAACATGTATCATATATGTGCATATTATAAAATACATAAATCTCTGTCCCTGTAACATATTTAAGCACATATATATGCTTACAAGCGATACATAAAGTGCACTGAAAACAAGTATTTCAGTACATTGGATTTGCATACTTTTCACACTTATTTTTAAAATATAGGTGATTAGATTTTACATGTGGAACATAAGCTCGATATACATACATAGACGGTATCTTTGAAACAGTCACATGGGCGGACTTGTAAGCAGGTATGTTGGCTGGTGGCAAAGGAAGCAACTGTTTTATATCATATGCGTGTATATGCCTTCATGGTATAAAATAAGCTGAACACATGTACATGTACACACAATTTTGTATGGACATGTGCATGTGCGCAGAAATGCTGCCTCCACCACGTAAGAAGGGGGATTTTATAAGGGACATGCACTGTTGCCATTCGGTGCTTTCACAGTTCATTCCCAGTTCACACAGTTAAGGGTTAGGACTTCCCAACCCCCCCTAGTTTAATAGTCTCCTTTTTCCCCTGTTAGCTCCGACTCTTAAAACCCCTCTGACTAGGCAAGATTTTTTATTTTATTACATACATGCAATCCATAGCAGTAGTAAAGTTATGTGGCAGGGGACCCCAGCACTCACTTGTGCAAGTAAATACTTTGTTGAGATCCTGCTGGCGGCAGGGCCGTGAGCAGGCTCTTACCTTCTTCTTGGTTAGCCGACCCAATCTCCGATGTTGTCACCGGCACGGCAGGAGCCATGCTGGGGTTCCTGGAGGTGGCAGCAGGCCGCGTCAGGGCTCTCCCTCACAGCTGGAGCCACGCTTTGTTATCCTGCATGGTCCGCAGTCCGCCCCTGGCGTCCTTGGCTGGCAGGGAGGTCATCCCTGTCAGTGCTGATGTGCTTCGCAGCTGTGCCGCTGACGTCAGCGTCCCACAGCCGGAGGCCGCTGCCTGACATCCCCATGTAGCGCGGAGGGAAGCCGCTTGGGCCCTCCATGGGGAGAGGGCCTGCATCCCCAATCTCGCCCTGAGCCTGGAGTCGCCAGTGATCCTCCTTCAGTGGCAGGGAGTCGTCCCTGACGCCGGGGCCTGACTTGAGGCCTAGTTCTTCTTCTCCTGTACTCTGTATCGCAGCAGGGCCACTACCCAGGTTCCTGCTCTGCTTCCTGTTTTTTTCTAAGGGGCGAAGCCGCGCCTCTCTGCCCTTCTTAAAGGGCCAGTGCAGGTGTGGTTCTTTCCTGATTCCTCCCTGGGTGTTTCCTGCTTCAGCCTACAAAAGGCTTCTCAGTTCAGTTCTTCCTTGCCTTCACAAGGAGTAAGTCCTCCTTAGGACTCCACATCTGCTTCTCCTCCTAGGCACTCTGTCCCGTGTGGGATCCCGTGTCTTCGTCTTTGTTCCATGTTCCAGTCTCTGCATTTCCTTGATGTTCCATTATGTCCAGTTGTCTGCTCATCCATGATGTCCAGTTATCCATCTGTTCCTGATGTCTAGATGTCCGTCTGTTCCAGATGTCTTCAGCTCCGCCTGACCTGTCCCTCATGATCCGTGAGCAGCCTGGCTGGGCTGGTAGGGCGCGTAGTGGTCCAGTGGTCCGCGTCCACCCTGGCTGGGGTGTGTAGGGCGCTGGTGGGCCTTTCCATCAGACGGCACTGATGAGTCATCTCTTTCCTCGTCAGTCTGCCTTGATGTCCTTAACCTTGATGTCTGCCTTGCCATGATGTTCTTGCCTGATGTCTTCCTTACCTAGACAGGTCCTGTCCTTTGATGTGGTCCGCGACCAGACCAGCTGGACTGTGTAGTGCGCCTGAGGGATCTAGCTGCCTGTCCTTTCCTGTCCTTGGATTTCCGTGGCCCTGATGCCTTCTCTTGTGGTCCGCAACTCTGCCCGGCTGGGCTGAGTAGGGTGCCAGAATGGACATTGTCTGCCTGGAGGTTCTGGACTTTTAACCATTGGTTTTAGTCTTGCCTTGTCTTGCCATGCCTTGCCCTGCCTTGCCTTGCCTATCTGTACCTTGCCATGCCTTGAATCTTCATTTGCCCTGGAACATCCTGAGTCTTCGTCTGCCTTGCCATGTCCTATGTCTTCGTCTGCCTTGTCAAGACTGATGTCTTCGTCTGCCTTGTCCTCTGTCCAGTCTGCTGCTTCCCGCCGCTCCCTAGCAGCAGTCCAAAAGGGCTTGAAACAGTCAGAGGACCATTCAGAGACCACTATTGCATTGGTGGCCTCAAGGAAGTGTGCAGGTCTGGTCAAGTCTCAGGGTAAGGACTTTTCACCGCAAGGGCACATATCTCTCGTCCCGCGCTAGAGAGTGCCCCCTGGTGCTCTCTCCCATCTGCAGTGCAACATTCTTATGCACATGTTCCATATTATTGTCCCGGAATGCCCATATTCTGCCCTTGCCCAGCACAGGCCACACCCATGCCCTGCCCCTTTTTTGGGTTTTCTCACTTATTTATTTATTTATTTATTTATTTAAGGCTTTTATATACCGACTTTCTTGATACAGATCAAATCAACTCGGTTTACATCGAACTAAGCAGAACTATAACCAACCATTCAACAAGAGACAATTTGAAGGAGCATAAAAGTTACATTATAACAAGGTTGCCTTAACTGGGAGGAGGAAAAAAAGAAGAGAGGGGGAGAAACGAAAATAAGTTACTATATACAATAAATTACTATATACAATGGAATATGGGAGGGAGGCAGAGGGCCGAACCTCATGATGACTTGTGAGCATGATTAGCGTTTGTTTATTTACATAAGCGATATGATAATTCTAGATCAGGCTGTTGGGCTAGTGGCGGGGAAGGCTCGACAGAATAGCCATGTCTTTAGTTTCTTTTTAAAAGTTAGTAGACAGGTTTCCTGCCTGAGGTCTGGAGGTATGGCGTTCCAGATGGAGGGCCCTGTGGTAGAGAATGTCCTGTCTCTGATATTTGAATGGTGTACACTTTTGATTGGGGGAACATGTAAGGATCCCTTGTAGGCATCTCTTAAGGGTCTGTTTGTCGAGTGCAATTTGAGAGGATGTGAAAGATCTAATGGCGTCTGATGGTGAATATTTTTGTGGATAATTGTCAGTGATTTGTGAAGGATCCTGAAGTTTACTGGGAGCCAGTGAAGATCCTTTAGGATGGGGGAGATATGCGCTCTCCGATTAGTATTTGTTAAAATTTTTGCCGCTGCATTTTGGAGCAACTGGAGAGGTTTTAAAGTAGAAGTCGGTAGACCTTGCAAGATGGAATTGCAGTAGTCTATCTTGGAGAAAAGAATGGCTTGAAGGACAGATCTGAAATCGTAATGGAATAGGAGCGGTTTGAGTTTTTTGAGTACTTGTCGCTTGTAGAAGCACTCCCTTGTTGTATGTTTTATGAACTGCTTTAAGTTCAAGTGACTATCTAATATAACTCCAAGATCTCGTGCATGTGATATTTGTATGTTAGAATGTAGTTGGTTATGAAAGGGACTGCCTTCTGGAGTGATTAGCAGCAGTTCAGTCTTAGAGGTGTTGAGCACCAGGTTAATGCTTGAAAGGTGATGGTTGATCGTTTGTAAATGAGAGTTCCATAATTTGAGTGTTGAGTCCAGTGACCTGGATATGGGGATTAAGATTTGTACATCGTCGGCATATATATAGAACTTAAGTTTTAGATTTGAAAGTACATGGCAGAGAGGGAGTATGTAGATGTTAAACAGGGTGGGCGATAAGGAGGAGCCCTGGGGAACTCCGAATGGGGCGTTAGTATGAGAGGATTCCTTGTTACACTTGTACGCGTACTGGAAGATATGCGAGTACACGGGCAGCTTTTAAAATCTGCTCGGCACGCGACAGCCAGAAATACTTATCTCCCAGTTTTGGCATATGCTGGGCTTTTAAAATTCACCCCATAATTTGGAATATATTTTAAAACATGTGCATGGAATTGAAATTAACCAGTTATTCCGCAACTTCACCCAGTCTTACTCCAGATCTTTACGACCCTCCTGTTTCTTCGGCCTGAACTCCCCCAGTTCACACAGAACTCCCACCTAGCCAATAATACATAATAATCAAATCTAATATAATTTACGTCAGATAAATAACAGGTTTAAGATTATGTATATGTATGCACATAACTTTTAAAATAGCAACTTATGCATGTTAATGTTGGTCCCATCCCAGAATGCCCATTTTTACGGGCATATTTAAATGAAAAAAAGTAAAGCAGGCACATACTTTAGACTTTTAGAAAATAATGATTACACAAGTACAGGCTACTTGCGTGTGCATATATGCTAATATTTTTAAAATGAACACATAATTGCAATGTTTGATTGAGTGACTCTTGTTAAGTACACTAATGCACTGAAGGCTCAAGAAAAGGGTGGGCAACTCCAATCCTCAAGTGCCACAAACTGGCCTGGTATTCAGAAAACCCACAATGAATATACATGAGATATTTGTATGCCAATTTATTCCATGCATATTCTTTGTGAATATCCTTAAAATCAGACCTGTTTGTGACTCTCGAAAACTGGATTTGCTTACCTCTGGGTTAACATTTCAGCACCCAAACCTGGTTCTAAAACACCTGGCATCATGCTTCACAAAACAATTCTATTATTATATATTTGCAAGCCAATCCTCGTTTTTAATTGTCCTCAATCCGAGGTAGTTTGTAAAAACCTGGCACGCACCAAAATCGAGAGATATTTGCACAAGTTGGGCTCACGCATACCCACAGAATTTTTAAAGCTGCCCAGATGTGCACATATCTCCCGCTGCACACATATCTCGAATGTTTTCAAAAATGGGGGGCACATGTACGTGGTCTGGGCATTTCGGGGCATGGCCAAAAGATGTGCGCATAAACAGAGGTGTACTAAGGGGAGAGCGAGGGAGGCAGTCCTCCCCAAGTGATAAGAGGGGGATGGGTGCCATTGGCGCGGTCTCACGGTGCAGAGAAGTAACATGCTGGCAGAGTTCCTACTTCCCGCCAGCAAAAGTGAGGCCTTGCATTCCTGCCAGCCTTTCCCCAGATCTGGCGGGAGAAGAAGAATTCCTGCCGTGCTGCCGGCCTTTCCCTGGAGTTAGCGGCAGATAAAAAGACCCTGATCTGCACTGCAGCCAGTGGCCGAAGAAGAGGTCCAAAATGTGTGTGAGAGAGCAAGAGATTGGCCCTGTGAGAGAGCGTGCCTGTGCCTGTACGCTTGTATTTATGTGTGTGAGAGTGGTTAAAGTTTGTGCACTATCCTCCAATCCACAATCTCAGGATGACTAGAAAAATAATGTTCCCATGTATGGACAGCAAGAGATTTTTTTTTTATCCTTGTTAGTAGGGATGTGAATCGGGCTTCGGACGATTGAAAATATCATCGATATTTTCAAAATCGTCAGAAATCGGGGGTTCCCCCAAAACGATAGGAAAACCCCACGATATTGATCGTGGGGGTTCCCTTATTGTTTTGGGGGAAGGTGGGAAAAACGGCACACAAAAATAACCCCTTAGCTTCCCCCACCCTCCCGAACCCCCAAAAACCTTTTTACAGGTACTTGGTGGTCCAGTGGGGGTCCCGGGAGCGATCTCCCGCGATCTCCTGCTCCGGGCCATCCTCCGACTCCCGGGCCGTTGGCTGCCACTAATCAAAATGGCGCTGATGGCCCTTTGCTCTTACCATGTGACAGGGTATCCATGCCATTGGCCAGATCCTGTCACATGGTAGGAGCACTGGATGGCCAGCGCCATCTTGTGCTCCTACCATGTGACAGGGGCTGACCAATGGCACCAGTAGCCCCTGTGACATAGTAAGGGCAAAGGCTATTGGCGCCATTTTGATTACTGGCAGCCAATGGCCCGAATGCAGGAGATCGCTCCTGGACTCCCGCTGGACCACCAGGGGCTTTTGGCAAGTCTTGGGGGACCCTCCTGACCCCCACAAGACTTGCCAAAAGTCCAGCAGGGGTCCGGGAGCAACCTCCTGCACTCGGACCGTCGGCTGCCAGTATTCAAAATGGCGCTGATAGGCTTTGCCCTTACTATGTCACAGGGGCTACCGGTGCCATTGGTCAGCCCCTGTCACATGGTAGGAGCACAAGAAGGCGCCGGCCATCCAGTGCTCATACCATGTGACAGGATCACTAAATGGGGGCGGAGTCAGGGTGGAGTCGGACCCCGAAGAGGAGGAGTCGGGGCGGCACCAGGCCTGACTCTGCGGAGACATCGCTAGCGGCAAAAGGTAAGGACCCTTATCGCTGCCAGTTTCTTGCCGAATAACTGCACCTTTTATGGTGTAGTTATTCAGTGCAAAAGCCGGCAGCCAGCGCACCGCAGAGGTGCGATGGCTTCCGGCTTTCGCAGGCCCGCCCCCCAGTACCGCCGGGTTTTCTAAGGTCTGCGACCTTAGAAAATCCAGGCCTAAGTGAGATGAGAAAAAGACAATGTTTTCATTCAAATCTATATCCATTGACTTTAATAAAGTTGTTTCTTTAATTCATAGGGGTGATTTACTAAAGAGCATTTCTGCATTATGGTGTTATAATGCACTTTAGTAGGTAGAACTCATTTATTATAATATAAACCACATTAAACATTGTCCATTAATGCACATTAATAATATGAATTATAGTGGCAGATTTTAACACATCTTAGTAAATTAGCCCCAGGCTTGCTGTGAAAATAATTAAAAAAATAAGCTGTTTTCAGACTCCATTTCTAAGTCTCACTGGTATCAAAGGGAAAGTAAAATGTGCTTAATTATGTAGTACTGCTAGAGGAGAAACATATCTGTCACGGAAAGATTTACTTTTTGCTCTTATCACTCATCAAAAATTCTCTTTTAGTGCCTCAAAATTTAATAAACATACAAGATGAAACATTTTGAAGTTATAACCATGGCCAATCACCTGCTGCTTCTGAAGTTAACTTGCTTAAGGGCTCGTTAATGGGCTAAATCTGAGATTCTTATAGCCAGTTATTAAAGAGACAGTGAACTCCTTTCATTCCCATTACCTCTAAATTTGCCACCCAAGGGCAACAGAAAGTAGATAAAAAAGGATAAAGGTCCTTCAAAAAGTAGTAAATGACATTATAAAAAGGAAAATAATATTGTTTATGATTCAATAAATTGCATAGGTCCGAGCTAGTTCTTGTTTTTATATGAAGCAAAATAAGATCTTAGCTCCCTCAACAACTTCCTTTCTAGAATAGTGGCAGTCATGAATTAGAAAGTTAATTTAATATGCTGTATATTATTCTGTGACAACCTGTATTAACTAGACTCCTTAGGCAAGATTGAAATCCATTATATTTTGTAATTTGCAATAATTCAATATTGAAATATTGGACCATGATTAATATTTATGTTGGAATAGGGTTAATACAGGGTTAATATTAATACTGCTAGTATAAAATTAAGACTTTGCTTTAACATTTCTAAAGTTAATATTGCTTGTACTATAGCTGAATAACTAGAGTCATTATTTAATGTATTTTGCTGTTTCAAGTTTTATGTAGTTACTTGGTAAAATCAAAGTAATATTAAAAGCATACAACTTTCAAAGACTTGAAGAAATCGAGTTTTAAAGTAGATATATATTATCTAACATTATTCTCCTAGATATGAAACAGAAGTATTTAAATATAAAGATGGTAAATTCCAAACCATCGTGCATGCGTCCATTTGCATGCATATGTTGGCCTGCACCAAGGGATGCGGTCATTCTATAACACACAGCACATATGCGTGTATGTTTTAAAATAGCCTGTCCATGCAAACATGAGCACTGAATTTTAAGTGGGCATACGCATGTGTGCTCAAATGCCCATTCTGCAATGGAAATCAGGGGTGTGCGCCGACTCTATTCTCAGTTTCGCCACTTCATCCCCAGTTCACCCAGTTAAAAGATTGGTCCTCCAAACCCCCTTGCTTTAACAGCCTTCACTCCTGCCAGTCAGCCCCATCCTTAAACTCTGCAGATCTGCCTAGTTTTCTTTCTTTTTTTAACTTATACGTCATCCATAGCAGAAGTAAAGTTACGCGGCTGGGGGCCTTTGCACAAGCCGGGTCACATCAGTATTTATGCAAACGTCTTAGCTCACCTCCCAGAACACCCATTCCCCAACCAGACCACACCCATGCCCCACCCATTTTTTGTTTTACATGTTGGAGATGCACGTGCTGCAGAAGATATGTGCATATCTCAGCAGCTTTTAAAATCCCCTTGATGCATGGAAACCCGACTTCTTCAAGAATCCCCTAATTAATGTGCACATCAAGCTTTTAAAATTCACCTCAAAGGAAATAATTTTCAAAAATTTACATGTATAAAAATTAGCATATATGCACACGTAAGTAGCCTGTACTTGTGTAATCACTATTTTCTAAAAGTCTAAAGTATGTGCCTGCTTTACTTTTTGTACATTTAAATAAGCACATTAAAAATGGGCAGTCTACGGGTATTCTGAGATGGGGCCAACATTAACACGCATAAGTTGCTATTTTAAAAGTCATGTGCATGCATATGGCAACTTACATAATCTTAAACCCATTATTTACCTGACGTAAATTATATTAGATTTGATTATTATGTATTATTGGCTAGGTGTGAGTTCTGGGTGAACATGGGGGAGTTCAAACCAAAGAAACAGAAGGGTCTTGATGATTTGGAGAAACACTGGGTGAATTCGCAGAATTACTGGTTAATTTCAATTCCACGCACATGTTTTAAAATATAGTCCAAATTATCGGATGAATTTTAAGCCACAGTAATACTAACAGTTAATGCCAATGTATAACAAGCAACACTATATCTCACACAAATACGTTGTAAGCAGAGTTTTTATCTTCTATGGGCCATATTTCATTTAGTTTAGTTTATGTATATATGGGACCATCATAACACCCACGGTATACAAACAGATTAGCCTGTGTTTTAACTGCTATGGGTCATATTTAATCATCGGTCCAAGTCTTTCAAACGTCCTGTTTTATTAATGAGTATATTTTTTTCTTTTTCTATAAATTTTTTTAAAATGATGTGAAACGGTACTTCCCTTGTTTACTGATGGTGCTACCACGCTTCGGAGATTCAATTACATGAAAAGGACTGGACCTTTCCCTCCCTTCCCCTATCTAACCCTCCCCCCCCCCCAGCCCTACCTAAATCCCCCCCTACCTTTTTCGATGGAGTTATGCCTGACGCTGGCAGGTGTAACTTTTGCGCGCCGGCTGGCCAGGCCCCAACACATGACGCTGCGTCGGGACACAAAACAGGCTCGCTGGCGCACAGGGCTTTTAAAATCTACCCTACAGTGGGGTAGATTTTCAGGGGGTACGCGCGTAAGATACGCGCGTACCCCCTGAAAACGTACCCCAAACCCCCCTGCGCGTGCCGAGCCTATTTTGCATAGGCTCGGCAGCGCGCGCAAGCCCCGGGACGCGCGTAAGTCCCGGGGCTTGCAAAAAGGGGCGGTCGGGGGCGTGGCCAGGGGGCGCAGTTAGGGATCGGGGCGTGTCTGGGGGGCGTGTGGGCGGTCCAGGGGCGTGGCCGAGTGCCCCGACACAGCGGCCTGTGTCGGGGCCTGCCGCGCCAGCGCGCATAAGTTACTACTGCCCGGAGGCAGTAGTAACTTCTCTGATAAAGGTAGGGGGGGTCTAGATAGGGCCGGGGGGGGTTAGGTAGGGGAAGGGAAGGGAAGGTGCGGGGGGGTTTAGAAAAAAAGTTCCCTCCGAGGCCGCTCCGACTTCAGAGCGGCCTCGGAGGGAACGGGCAGCGCGCACAGGGCTCGGCGCGTGCAAGTTGCACAAATGTGCACCCCCTTGCGCACGCCGACCCCGGATTTTATAAGATACGCGCGGCTACGCGCGTATCTTATAAAATCCAGCGTACTTTTGTGCGTACTTTTGCGCGAACAAAAGTACACGCGCGCGTATGTTTTTAAAATCTACCTCTGTGTTTAGTTATACCAAAACACTACAAGTCAGTATATTACGTTTGTCACCCAGGCAAAGTCCTCCTATAATCTCAATAGCTTGACCATACTTTATATGGTCATATAACAGTATATTTTATTTAAGAGTATAGGTAAGCTTTTCCACAAGATCAATTTCATGTGCCTGACTCAATCATCTTTCCAATGTAGGCAGTGATTTCGACATGAGGGCGACTGTGAATCATCCAGCGTGTATTAAATAATCTGCCAATTTATTTTGTGAAGTAGTGAGAGTGTGGTTTCTCCATAAACCCAGCAAGCATAGTTCAGGTGATGGGGCTATTTCCTATCCCAGAATAAGGCAGCAAACCCTCAGTACTGATTTCTAGAATGCCCCAATAAATTTACAGGTCCACCAAACATGAACATAACAGCCGGGAAGGCCACACCCATGCCAACATAGATCAATGTTTCTATTTTATTTTAAACTAATGTACATACCTAAAATATAATATCTTGTGGCAGTTGATTAATTATTGAAGAAGTCATAAGGAGTTTGTGCATCCATTTTGCTAATATTTAATTTTAAAAAGTTAATGCCATTGAATGTATTCTTTTGTTATTTTTAGTAAAGTCTCAGCATCCATGATAATTTTACAAAAAGAAGAGATGGCTGTGACAAGATGAAATCCCCCTGATGCAGACATTTGAAACATATTCCCATGTCAGGGAATGATCTTTATACACAACTAAGATAGAGTAAGTATATTTTAAATTGCAAAGAAAATATTCTAAAAATAATGGCTATTGGCTTATGATTAAATATAAGGCAGTAAAAGTAATTTAATGCCAGGCATGCCTATTATGATGGCCACAATAGATGGTTACATTTTTATATGTAGGAATTTAATAACTGTGCATTGTTGACTGTTTTCCTTTGTACTTTGCATCATTTGCCTTATCAAAAAAAAAAAAAGAAAACATCCAAGTTTCTTCTCCCACCCCATCTCTTTTCTGGTTCTAACACACAGTAAATTAATGCAGAAAAAGACTCAAGTGGTCCGTCCAGTCACCTTCAAAGTATATTTTATTTTATGGTATGTAGTTTGTTTTTTTTAATTCCTTAGAGTAGTTACTACCACTCAATACAGGTAACCTGAATTAATTTTGGTGACCCTTTTAATTCATCTCCAGCTTTTAGCCACTAAGGATCCCCTGTATTTATCTCATGCCAGTCTCCAGTTCTCAGAAAAAGATGATTCCAGAAACAGTAATACAGGAACATATCACTGGGAGCTCAGTGAGAATCTGGAAGGGGACAAGATGTTACCAGAAAGACATAGAGAAGATATTTCTTTTTTTTCTGACTGGGGAAAAAGTCTCATAAGTAACTGATATCTTCCAAAAACGTTTTTGCCAAGATAGAATGAATAAATGAATGGAATGAAAGTGACAGGTTACATAACAAAAAATGAGTACATGAATGATGGCCAATATCAGTGTCAACTAATAAAGAAAGAGAAAATTCAGACTGTTCCAAAAAAATCACAACTGGTTGAAGATACCATGAATTCTGACATGAAATCATAGCATTATGCCTTTTCATTACTCTAGATAATTTCATGTAAAGAAGAAGCATATATATAACACAGAAAGAAAAAAATCAATACTAACAATACCCAATGAGGATAATTTTCAAACAACTCCATGCAGCAACATATGCAGTATGTGCATATATTGCCTCATGGAGATCTGCATTAGTAGTGTAGAACCCATGTGCATCATATATGTGCATATTATAAAATACATAAATCTCTGTCCCTGTAACATATTTAAGCACATATGTATGCTTACAAGCGATACATAAAGTGCACTGAAAACAAGTATTTCAGTACATTGGATTTGCATACTTTTCATACCTATTTTTAAAATATAGGTGAATAGATTTTACATGTGGAACATAAACCCGATTTACATGCATAGATGGTATCTTTGATACAATCGCATAGGCGGACTTGTAAGCAGGTATGTTGGCTGGCGGCAAAAGAAGCAGCTGTTTTATAACATATGCGTGTATATGCCTACATAGTATAAAATAGGATGAACACATGTACATGTACACACAATTTTGTATGGACATGTGCATGTGCGCAGAAATGCTGCCTGCACCGCGTAAGAAGGGGGAATTTTATAAGGGACGTGCGCTGTTGCCATTCGGTGCTTTCACAGTTCATTCTCAATTCACACAGTTAAGGGATAGGACTTCCCAACCCCCTAGTTTAATAGTCTCCTTTTTCCCCTGTTAGCTCCTACCCTTAAAACCCCTCTGACTAGGCAAGATTTTTTATTTTATTACATACATGCAATCCATAGCAGAAGTAAAGTTATGTGGCAGGGGACCCCAGCACTCACTTGTGCATGTAAATACTTATGCGCATGTTCCATATTAATGTCCCAGAATGCCCATATTCTGCCCTTGCCCAGCACAGGCCACACCCATGTCCTGCCCCTTTTTGGGGTTTTCTCACTTGTGTGCATACTGGAAAATACATGAATACACTGGCAGCTTTTAAAATCCGCTCGGCATGCGACAGCCAGAAATACTTATCTCCCAGTTTTGGCAAATGATGGGCTTTTAAAATTCACTGTAAGCAGAGTTTTTATCTTCTATGTGCCATATTTCATTTAGTTTAGTTTATGTATATATGGGACCATCATAACACCCACGGTATACAAACAGATTAGCCTGTGTTTCAACCGCTACGAGTCATATTTAATCATCGGATTTTAAAAGATACTCGCGGCTACGCGCGCATCTTTTAAAATCCGGCGTACTTTTGTTTGCGCTGGTTGCGCGAACAAAAGTACGCACGTGCGCTGTTTTTTAAAATGTACCCCAGTGTCTGATACTCTCATATTGTGGTATATTAGTTCTGCTCCATGGGGGGGGGGGGGGGTGGAGGGGTTGTCATTGTTCCTTCACCCATGTGTCATAATGTTGTTTTTTGTATTGTTAAAATCACCAAAGAGTTAAAAAAAAAAAATAAAATAGAAAAATGAAATGAAAAGGGGCCAATTTGTTTCTTTTGTGGGACCCCAAAATGAATTGAAATGACCCCATGAATTAAACAAATCCTATTCATTTTATTGATTTTAAACAGAATGACTTCAATAAATCATTATAGTCATTGAACTCATATAGATAATTCATAGGAAAGCAACAGGTGAATGTGTACAGTTTGAAATTGATAGTGTAGAGCAGGCAGTCAGTAGAGAAGGGGAGGATGAGCTTATTGTCAAGGAGATTAGAGAAATGACCTATCACAGTGAAGCAATTTGCAAATCTGACATATTGCTGCAGACTGGGTACAGTGATGCTGATCTGGAAGACTGAACATTTCAGAGATTTGCTCTTCATTGCTTCTTAAGACATTGTCTGTGTAAAAGCATATGTACTGAGCACTCTCTGAATTCTTGCTAAAGTTTTCTGCTACAGCATATATTATAGTCTCACTTTGCCAGCAGCAGTCACTCAGTCACACAAGACAGGAAGACAGTGAGCACAAGACAGGAAGACAGTGAGGCAGCACTGAGTCACAATATCTGTGATTTATAGCAGATTTGTATTGCTTCACTTACAGTTGTGTTTTGTTTTTCCTTTCTGGTGATTCAAGCCTTAAGTAAACTTGAGATTAGTAATTTATTCTCTGTTTGCCTGGCACCAGGCACAGTGTTGGCAGTGGGAACTAGACATTGGGCATAAGTGACCAGTTAGGGCAGGATACAGAGTGCAGCATAACAGGCTGTGCTGTGAAGCTTGTCTATATCAGAGAAGTAGCGCAGACACTCACTGCAGCAGTTTGTATTCTTCACACAGCAGCACGGTACTGGCACAGTCAGTGGGTATTACAATACCAATACAAAATATTAAATCAATGATGTAATCTTCATTTCCCTAGTGACATAAAAACTATAATGTCAGGGTTAGGGAAAAACAGATCAGATAAAGTAAATGTAAATATGTCCAAAATTGGCCAGGTTGGCACTAGCAGTGCCAGCAAAACCCCAAAAAGTAGTCCCAGTATAGCAAACCAAGTGTGGGAGGAACACCCCAAGGCTCTAAAAAAGGTAACCACTTACCAGCAACAGTGCTTGAAATCTTGATGACATTTCGAATGGCAAACTGGAACCGAAAATGGCATTAGCAACCTAAGAGGGTCATTTTCAAAGGCTTATCACGTGCGATAAGCCTCTATCTTTATCGTCGCCAGTAGCTCGCTGAATAGCACCGACTTTCACAGCGGCACTATTTGGTGCGAAAGCCGGCAGCAAAGACAACATGGTGGTGCGAAAGCTGCCGGCTTTCACAGACCCACCCCCCCCCCCCCCGCCCCCCGCTTTTGCAGGATTCATCATTCTGCGATAGAATGATGAATCCAGGCCTACGTCAACATGAAGGGGGAGCAAAGCAGAAAAGGCAGCAGTAAAACCTCCATGGCAGGCACTGATAAAGGAGCCAAGCAAGAAAAGGATTGAATTCAAAGTGTAAGGTCTAGTTATTATCACATTTAGCACATCACAAAACATGGTCAAGAGAAACCATTTTGATATACCCATGTGATAAATGTTAGAGTAGTGCCAAAGATTTCATAAAAAACCAGAAAATCAGAAAATAGAAGAGGTTGAGGGCTGCTCAAAGATGTGGGAAATGGTCTCTAAATAAAGCAGCCCTCACTATGTTCCTGGAAAACCACCCTACAATCATTACAATTGTACTAATTGTGAAAATATCCTTTCCATTTGGCCACCCATTTACAAGAATATCTAAATTCCAGCCTGCACCTTGGGTGTCTTTGTGCCACTCAGCCTTGCTTCATTGCCCAGACCTTGCAGCTTGGAGTTCCCTTTGCCATGTGCCTTGCTGTAGTACCCCAAAGCTAACACCTTGCCAGTCTGGGGGAGCTGCTTTGCACCTCTCATATTGCTCTGGAACCTTGAAGTCACACTTTGTGCTGCTTAGCCCCTTTTTCAGTGCCTGCCTTGTAGGTTTTACTGCCACCTTTTCTGCTTTTTCCCCAGTTTGCCACAAGGGTTTATATGGCATTGTTGCTGGTACAATGTTTTGGATCCCACTTTTTCTGCTTCTTTGTTCCTCTTACATTGACTTGGTGAAATCCTGCCAGTGCTGGCAAATCCAAAATCTGATCACATGCCTGAATTAAAAAGAACAATTTAGCATTTATTGTTTGCATACGGTGACCCCCCTTGGAGGGTTACATTTGGAAATAGAATGGAGATTCTATATAAAAAGAAAAATATAAAATTATTGCACAAGTATTGTTATTGTATAAAAATAATCACAGGACATTCCTTTTCAGTTCCAGTCTACACTTTGGTGCCAAAAACAAGTCATCGCAAGAGAGGGTAATTTAAAAAATTTAAAAAAATCTAAATTTTAATATCTTATAGCAGTTAATTAATTATTGAACCAATCGTAAGGAGTTTGTATATATCATGGACATTGCCTGTGCATTCATTTTGCTAATATTTAATTTTAAAAAGTTAATATTTGGTTCTGAGCACTTTCAATGCAGAAACTTTAATGCCACTGAATGTATTATTTTAGTATTTTTTGTAAAGCCTCAGCATTCAAGATAAATTTACAAAAAGAAGAGATGGCTGTGACAAGATAAAATCCCCTGAAGCGGACATTTGAAACATGGTACCGTGTCGGGGAATGATCTTTATAAACAACTAAGATAAGTGTATTTTAAATTGCAAAGAAATAATGCCAAAAAATGAAACTGGCCTATGTTTAAATGTAAGGCAATGAAGATGATTTAAAACTAGGAATGCCAATTTTGATGGCCATAGTATCTGTTTAAAATTTGTATGTGAAGTTATTTTATAATTGTGTTTCTTTTTTTTTTTTTTCCATAATATTTTGAGGGCAGAACTCTCCAGTATAATCATGAAAGAAAGCAGGGTAGAATAATTAGGTTGGTATTCAAGCAGTAAACAACAAGAAGTCATCAAAACTCCCAAGGCACAGCATCAGGGTTATAGCAGCTAGACATAGTGGCAGCAAGACCCCTAAGTTGGTATATCTGGGGTATGGCAGCTACACAGAATGGTAGTATTACCCCTAAGATGGTACATCTGGGCATGGCAGCTAGGCAAGGCAGCAGTAAGACCCCCAAAGTATAATAACATGTGTATAACAGCAAGGAAAAGTGTCAAGACCCCCAAGTATAGCATAAGGGGCATAGAAGCAAGGCAGAGTAGTATCCAGACCTCTAATGTAAAGAATCTAGGAAATGGCAGCAAGGTTGAGTTGTAGCAAGACCTTCAGGGTATATCATTAGGAGCATGGCAGCTGCACCTTGATTAGTCCTCCATACTATCTACTTGCCCCCTTGTCCTACCTCAGTTCTATCTTGGCTACTAACTCAGGACTTTCTTGGTTGTTTTATTTACTAATCTCACTGTAGCACTGTTCAATGGGCCATGGACTTGAATGGGAAACATAAATGAATGAAAATGAAATTTTCATTTAATTTATGAGCACCTTTCATTCATTTCCTGGGTTTACAAATAAAACAAAAATAACCTCATTTGTTGCATTTTATCCATTTGTTTCAAATGAATGCACATGCCTATTAGAAATCACATAAGGATAGTGAGGAAAGACGCAGAGACTTTCAGTAAGGCTAGTAGTCCTCTGATCCACTTTAGATCCTTCTTTGTGTTGATCTCTTGGTTGGCTATAATCTTGATTTTTTAGTTTACAATTTTAGTACATTTTTACAATAGCATCTAAAACCCACAACAATGAAATAGTTAGCTACATGGTATGTAATCAAAAGGATATGATTGTAATTCATATAGGGCCTCATTTTCTAAGCAGCTCGCACGCGATAAGGGACCTTTTGCATGTGAAAAGTCCCTTATCGCGTGCGATACCAGGATGGGGGCGGAGTCGGGGCGTCACCGGGGCCGACTCTGCGCTGATGCCGCGGACAGCGAAAAGGTAAGGCCCTTTTCGCATCCTATTTCGCTCCCAATAGCTACACCTCCTATGGTGGCGCTACTGGGTGCGAAACTGGCAGCGATCGCACTGCGATGGTGCGATCACTGCCGGCTAGCGCAGGTCTGCCCCCCGTTTCGGCCCCCCGCCCCTCATTTGCTAAAGTATCGCAGGCCTGAGATACTTTAGAAAATGAGGCCTATAGACTGCTTAGATCTAGAGGAGAGAGTGACCAGTTGTAAATACTATCAAATCAAAAAAGTTCTAAGGTTTTTGTAATAATCAAAGTATCTCTAATTTTTAGACTGCAATGGTATCATTTTCTGAGAAAATATAGTTTTATAAATGCTTCCACCTTTATAATACAGTGATATTATAAAAATTAACTGGACAAATGGATAAAATATATCAGGGTTAAAATATTTTAATGACTGTAAATGATAGTGAATATAAGATAAAAGGTATTTTTCACAAAATGATTTCAGAAATATATGTAATATTTTTCTGAAAATGATAGTTACTTGACAGCATGTCTGCCAATAGCAAAATAATTATAGTTGTTATTGACAGTGATTATAATAGCTTTTCCCAAGCAAACTCATGTTATGTTTTCCATTAAACCAGAAATATATTTTCCTGCCTGTTTGCCTTTGGCTTTTCACTGATATTTTGCATATATTAGACATAATTACATCAAACATTGAGGACCTATAGTTTAGTATGATGCCTAAGACAAAGAATAGTACATACATAAATAGATCTATTAAAGTTAAACCCATAGAAGTCAATATTCAAATGGATTTTTACACCTAAGTTTGGGACTTAGTAGGATAGTGTAGAGTCAAAACATTTATTTCGGTTCATTCATTTGTTTATTTTGTCACAGTCATTCATTAGGTTCATCTCAAATGAGAAAAAATATTTTTGTTCATTTCATTTGATTTAATGTTACACACTGAAGTAAATGGGAAACACAATAAATGTGCGCCATTGACTTCAACAGAAATGGGCCAGAGCTGATGCCCATCACCAAAGCTCAGGCATAGGTTGAGGCACAATGCCAGGGCTCATCCTATCATGGACTAGGCCCAGACCAATTGCCAAGACTCAGGCCTAAAGCTGAGGCCCTGTCCCGATGCCATCTCAAGGCTTGGCTGCAGTAGGGTCTCATCACTGAGGCCCAGGCCTAGTCCCAGTCCCATTCCCAACACTGGGGCCTGGTGTAAGACTGGATCCCATTACTGAGGCTAGGCCTAGGCCCAGACCCAATGCTGGAGCCTGACCTGAGGCCAGGTCCCATTACAAAGGCCCAAGTCTAAGCCCAGGCCCAATGCCAGGACCCTGACCAAAACCTGGCTCCATCACTAAGTGTCATGCTTAGGCCTAGGCTTAGACCTAGTCCCAGAGTCCAAGGACCAAACCTTATGCCATCTTCTTTCTTCTTCCATGAAATAAAAATGACACTATCTGTCTGAATGATATACCATAGTGCAGCCGCTGCTATGCCTTCCTCTTGATTGATGGTGCCATTTTAATGTACATGTCAATGGCAGTACATAAAAATGGAACTGTATACTCAAGAGGAAGGTGCCACAAAGGTATCACTGAAATGCATTCTTCAGGCAGATGATGTCATTTTAATTTAATGGAAGAAGAAAGAAGACAGTGGAAGGCCTAGTCATGGGTCTCCATGCATTGTACTTGGTAAAGGGATCTGGCTTCGGGTTAGGCTTAGGAGTTGGATTTTAGCCTAGGCCAAGGCCTTCACCTTAGGCTAGGCCTTGCGTCAGGCTTCACCTGAACCTCAGCAACTGGAATTGGCTAGGGTCGGGTCCCGGATTTAGACCTAAGCTTAGGACCAGGCTTTAGTAATAGGACCCTGTCTCGAACCTGGGGCTAGGCCTGGACTTTGATGATGGGACCCTGCCTCTGTCTGGACCCTTGCATTGGGCTTTGGTGACAGGATTTGGCCTTTGGCTGGGCCCTGGCATCAAGCCTAGTCCTAGGACTAGATCTCAAAAATCGGACCTGGCCTTGGGCTGGGCCCTGGGGTTGGGCCTGGGCCTGGGCCTGGGCCTAGGGTCAAGCCTCAGTGATGGCACTGGACCTAGGCCCGGGCATTGGCAACTGGACCCAGTTTCATTCTGGACTCCAGCATTGGGCAGGGACCTAAGCCTAGATGTCAGCAACGTGACCTGGCCTGAGGCAAGGCCTCAATGCTGGGCCTAGTCCTCAGCAATAGAACTTGTCATTTTTTTTATTTTTCATTACACAAATTTGAAAATACCCAAAAATATTTGGGCATTTTTTCAGTGGCTATTTTTGATTCATTACAATTGTAACAAAATGATAATGCCCTCGTTCTTCATGTTTTACTTCATTCATTTAAAATAAATGCACATGCCTATTAGCCTTAGAAATTTGTGGTTTAAATAATTCTCTTCACTGCCTGGATAAGTTTTAGTTAATTTTTCTGGCTAAAATATATTCAGATAAAAAAAATGTTTTTTTTTGCAGAGAGGTTTAAACTTAGCTGGTTTATTTAACTGTTGCGTTTGTGGCTGCTCTTCGCCCTTACTCCACCCTCTCTACCTCTGTGGTGACTCCCTCCAGGTCTGATGGACGGCTTGCTGCAGCAGCATCTCCATGCCACCTCTCTCTGGTGTACCCGGACCGGCTTGACGCTGCGGATCTGCCATGATCCTGATGACGTAGGGCGCACGTGTGCTCCGAAGTATGTACCAGCAAGGGCGCGAACCTCAGGGGTGACCCCCTATATTGACGTCATCCGCTTCCAACATAAAAGGTCTTCACTTTCGCTTATGATTTGAGTTAGCAAGGGGATTGCTTGGGATTGCTTCGGCTTTACTCCCAAGCTACTCTGCCTCCTCGGACTTACCAGAGGTACCTGCTCCTCGGGGGCCTCGTTCTCTTTTTTATATTTCATGTTGCAGCTAGGAACCGGTACTCGCTCCTCGAGGGCCCACATTCCAGAATACTCTGAAGATTCTCTACTGCTTGGAAGCTATTGCAGATACAGACATTTGTGAGTTGTTATTTCAGAATGCAGATAGGAACCGGTACTCGCTCCTCGAGGGCCCATGTTCCTAAACACTCTGAAGATTCTCTACTGCCTGGAAGCGATTGCAGGTACAGACATTTTTGAGTTGTTATTTCAGAATGCAGTTAGGAACTGGTACTTGCTCCTTGAGAGCCCATGTTCCTGAATAATCTGAAGATTCTCTACTGCCTGGAAGCTATTGCAGATACAGACATTCATGAGTTACCACCGCTCTCTCAGAGCTTCCCCTGGAACCAGGTACTCGCTCCTCAAGGGCCTAACCCTTTCCAGCTACTGAGCTTCTTTAAAACCCTATGTGAGATTGTCCTCTATTACTGGCTATGTATACAGCATACCCTGTCTACTCACTATCTATAGTCTTTCTACAGCTCAGCAACCCTGGGATCACAGTTCCAGTATCTGAGGGACTTCAGAACTGCCAGGCATATCTGCTCACTACTGCCACCTCTGGTGGTTCTACTAACCTGTCTAATAAAAGTACTATCTGTGTCTGTCTCCATACCAAGCCTAGCCGGTGGTCCCTCTCAGGATTTCCTCCTGGGGGCGCTGTCATCTGCCATCAGCTCAAGGATTCACCTATTTACATTCCTTTCCAGCTGAGTACCCTCTCTAGCACTCCACTGGTACAGATTGCCAACTCAGCAGTCTATATCATAACAAGATTGCTAGTTCCGCCTACGGAGCATATCAGATTGCTAAACTCCTCCTTCCACAGGAGCCAGTTCCTAACAGATTGCAACTCCGCATGGTGACTCATAACAGATTGCTAAACTCCTCCCTCTACAGGAGTATCCAGCAGCAGATTACAATAGATTACTAACTCCTCCCCTCTGAAAGAGCATAATCTACAGATTGTCAACTCCCATCTGCTTGCTCCTCCCAACAGATTGCTAACTCCAGTGAATCCGGCTTTGAAATTGAGGAAGCAGTACTCCTGGGAATCCAGCTTAAGGTATAGGATGTCAGTAACCCATGGACCCGGCACATCTCTCCACTTTGCAGGCCATACCAGGCCTGGCTCAGCGCATCTCAGAACAGCAAGAAACCTTGGAGAAGCTTACTGCAGCATTTCATCAGCTTCACACTCAGAAGATACAAGGCACAGCTTCTACACAAGAAGGTCAGTTACAGGAGGTATTCGATTCTCCGGAGAACTCCAGAAGACTCGGGGCTTTTTGAACCAGTGCAGCTTACATTTCACCTTACAACATTTATTGTTCCCACGGGCCTCTCTAAGACCAGTTACATCCTATCATACTTGGATGGGAGAGCCTTTTCGTGGGCATCTACCTTGTGGGAATGCAATGACCCTATTCTGCAGGACATAGAAGGATTTATGGACTTGTTTAAATCTGTTTTTGATGACCTGCTCGTATGTCTGTTGCCAGGTTTGCTTTACTGGACTTGAAGCAAGGCAACAGATCCCTGGCTGAATTTGCCATAGAATTCAAGACTCTTGCAACGGAACTTCGCTGGGACCCCAGATGTCTCAAGACTCTCTTCTGCAGAGTCCTGGATACCCACGTGAAAGACGAGCTGGCCGCTCCTCAGACACCTGACTCGCTGGAAGAATTGATAGCCTTAGCTACTCGGATTGATTGTCGACTCTGAGACAAGGTCAACGAACTCCAGCCTAAGGTGTTACCTGGGTTGAAACAGGCCAGTACCCCTGCACCATAGATGAGTCCAGCAATTCCTGCTGTTGATAGAAAGGAACCGATGAAACTTGGTCATGGTCACTTGACCTCTAAAGAGAGAGGTTTCCAGAAGAAACGCGGCCTGTGCATGTACTGTGGTCAGCTTGGCCATGATGTCTCTTCATGCTCCCTACGTCCGGGAAACAGACGGGCCTAAGTCCCGCGGGAGGACTGTTCTTGGGCCATTCGGCGTTATCTCCTCCGCTCTCTCATTTAGTCTCTGTGACCTCTGAACCAGTGACGGTTTGGACCCCTGCCCTGGAGGACTCAGGGGCAGGAGGCAACTTTAATCTCAAACGTTTTGTAGAAAACCTGAGGAGTCCCTTCGTCAAATTAGAAGATCCATTATTGTATTACAATTTGAAGTGGGCCTTGGACGTTCCTTCACATAGCCACTTCTCTTGAAGATCTTATGATGTCCACAGCAGTGCTATTACTGGCTGCTGATTTTCATCCAGTTACATGACTGAATAAATTACCCTAAGTAGTGGGGTTAGTCGTTCACCAACATTGCCACTTTCACTGATGGTACACTAATGTCATGGCAGCTGAGCTATTGCTGATGTATGCAACAGCCCATTACGTTATTACTGAAGACATACCTTTAGACTTCGGGTTGGACGTACCCTATCACCGCCACTTCCACTGAAGTTTCTGTAGCATCTATATAGTTAGCCATTGCTGCTAAATACTACCATCTGTCATCCAGCATCATCTACTGGAGAGTCATCTTTAGAAGTAGATTTTGGACATTCTTTTACACCACCACTTCCACTGAATTCCTCAGTGACATCCACAGCAGCTCAATCCATTGCTGCTGATATCATCAATAACACTGCAAGATTCTTCCAAACTCAAGATCCATCTGTCATCTTTGCAGAAGACGAAGTTGAACTCAAGATCAAAGAGATTCTGGATGTTCATTACAGAGGCAAGAATTTTGAATACCTTCTGCTTTGGGAAGGCTTCAGCCTCGATTTGATCACTTGGGAGCCTCAGACCAATATCTTGGATAAAGAGATGCTTCATCAGTTCCACCTTGCGCATCCTTTGAAACCTAAACCTGGCACCCGAAGAGGAGATCGACCTTTGAAGGGGGGTACTGTTCCGTTTGTGGCTGCTCTTCGCCCTTACTCCACCCTCTCTACCTCTGTGGCGATTCCATCTGGGTCTGATGGATGGCTTGCTGCCGCGGCGTCTCCATGCCGCCTCTCTCCGGCGTACCCTGACCGGCTCAACGCTGCGGATCTGCCATGTTCCTGATGACGTAGGACGTGCGCATGCTCTGAAGTATGTCCAGCAAGGGCGTGAACCTTAGGGATGTCCCCCTGTATTGACATCATCTGCTTCCAACATAAAAGGTCTTCACTTTCGCTTATGATTTGAGTTAGCAAGGGGATTGCTGGGGATTGCTTAGGCTTTACTCCCAAGCTACTCTGCCTCCTCGGACTTACCAGAGGTACCCACTCCTAGGGGGCCTCGCTCTCTTTTTTCTATTTCAGATTGCAGATAGGAACCGGTACTCGCTCCTCGAGGGCCCATGTTCCTAAACACTCTGAAGATTCTCTACTGCCTGGAAGCTATCACAGATACAGACATCCGTGAGTTACCACCACTCTCTCAGAGCTTTCCCTGGAACCAGGTACTCGCTCCTCAAGGGCCTAACCCTTTCCAGGTGCTGAGCTTCTTTAAGACCCTATATGAGATTGTCCTCTCAATATGGCCATACGGCCGGCGCCATTTTGCAATATAAAATGGCGCCGGCCGTATGGCCATATTGCCGTATTGCAAGATGGCGCTGGCCGTATGGCCGGCGCCATTTTGCAATACGGCAAATATGATTCGAGTGCAGGAGGTCGCTTCCGGACCCCCGCTGGAATTTTGGCAAGTCTTGTGGGGGTCAGGAGGGCCCCCCAAGCTGGCCAAAAGTCCCTGGGGGTCCAGCGGGGGTCCGGGAGCGATCTCCTGCGCTCGTGACGTCGGGGGACAGGAGCCATTTCTATTAACGCACCCGTGGCCCGAGAGTGGAAGATCACACCGAGACCCCAGGTAATTTAAGACATTTTGGGGGGGTTCGGGAGGGTGGGGGATTTATTTTAAAGGGTCGGGGTGGGTTTTAGGGTTGTTTTAGTGTGCCGGTTTTCCCTCCCTCCCCCTTCCCCTGATTTACGATTTTTGACGATAAATCGGGGGAATTCCTCTTGTATATCGCCTCTAACGATTTTTGACGATTTAAAATATATCGGACGATATTTTAAATCGTCAAAAAACGATTCACATCCCTACTATCTATAGTCTTTCTACAGCTCAGCAACCCTGGGACCACAGTTCCGGTATCTGAGGGTCTTCAGCCCTGCCAGGCATATCTGCTCATTACTGCCACCTCTGGTGGTTCTACTAACCTATCTAATAAAAGTACTATCTGTGTCTGTCTCCATACCAAGCCTAGCCGGTGGTCCCTCTCAGGATTTCCTCCTGGGGGCGCTGTCATCTGCCATCGGCCCAAGGATTCACGTATTTACATTCCTTTCCAGCTGAGTACCCTCTCTAGCACTCCGCTGGAACAGATTGCCAGCTCAGCAGTCTATATCATAACAAGATTGCTAGTTCCGCCTACGGAGCATATCAGATTGCTAAACTCCTCCTTCCACGGGAGCCAGTTCCTAACAGATTGCAACTCCGCACAGTGACTCATAACAGATTGGCGTGGTCAGGTGAAGCAAATTCAAAGTCCGTGTAATCAATCCGAGGAATGAAGCAAGGTAGGAACAAGGAGACAAGAACCAGGAACAACGAGGAACAAGAACGTAGATGAGACGAATCTCTAGGAGGCAACAAGTACTTGACCAGCGAGGAGACTTTTTGCAAAGACAATGCTAGGGAGCGGAGCCTGAACTTAAATACTGTAGTTGGCTGACATCAATATCCGGGGCTGCAACTAGGTTCCCGCTGCAGTCCTTACTTAAACATCAATGGCGTGCGTGCGCCTAGAGAGGAGCGCGGCACGGGTTAGCAGCGTCTTTCCACGGGCCACAAGGAGAGACCCGATGAGATGTAGTAACAGGACCGGGAATGCAAGGGACTGCAGCAGAGCTGGAGGCACTGGGGGAGGCCCGAGAACGGAGCTGACGACCCACCACTGCCAGCGAGGAGGAACCAGGAGCTGAAGTCACTGTATAAAGGTGAGGGGGCCGTGCCACGGGTCTGCCGTGGACGGCCCCCTCATTGCTGAGAACAGATTCTTTTCCATGGGTAATTGCCATTCTCTGGATCTATAATCATACTTGGGCTCTTCATTCCTTTCAGCGAGCTTTGTTAGATGTCCTTTCTATGAAGCATTCACTTCTTCCATGGAGGAAATCCAAGATGGCCGTCGCCATCTTTAGGTGCGAGGCCGCGCCTCCTCATCAGATTTAAAGGGACCTGATCCCTTAAAACCGTCCACAGCTGTTCTCTATGAGCCAGAGCAGAAGAAGTATAAAAGGAGGCTTCCTCTGCTCATTCCTTGACTTGGCACCGTCCCACATAGTCAGGTCTGCTTGCCTCTGTGAGTTCTTCTACTTTGGATTTTTGTTCCTGTCTTGTCCTGGTGTGTGACTTCGGACTGGCAAGCGGCGATCCCTTGGTGTGTGACCTCGGACTGGTAAGCGACAACTCTCTGGCACTTGACCTTGGACTTCTTCTGGACCATCGTTTCCAAGGGCCCACCTAAGTCCCAGTGGCCCGGGTCCCTACGGGCTCCTCCCGGGGGAACCGCGGGCTTCCAGGGGTGAAGCTCCAGTTAGCTCTTGCACCGAACTCTCGACTCCTTGACCTCTCAAAGGTCCACCTAAGTCCCAGTGGTCCGGGTCCCTACGGGCTCCTCCTGGGGGGACCGCGGGCTTCCAGTGGTGAAGACACAGTTCCTCTCCTTGACGTCATGACTCTTCATCTGCCTCCACAGTCATCTCAGTCTCCAGTGCCGAGGGTCAGCTGGTCACATCTTCTGTTCTGCCTCGCCACCCGATGGGAGAATCTACGGATCTTCCTAAGGTATACCATCCTCCCATCGGCCCAAGGGTTCACTAGCCTGAGCATAATAGCATGGATATTTTAAAATAAAATATTTGCATATACTTTCAATCCCCTGAACTAACTTACAGTAATTTATGAAATATGCATATTGCCTCCTTTGGTGGTATACCAGGGATAGGGCAATTTTCAAATTGCATTGTTAAGTAGAAAAATATGTTTATCACTGTAAAACTTGAATATTGCCAATTCAGACATAATTGATCAGAGAGCCTGCACAAAGTCTTGGGAAAAACAATACTATTCCTCATAGCAACATTGAAGATGTTTGTCCACCCACTTCTGCCGCTGGTCTTTTTTGATCTGCGGTTGTCTCCCTTCCTCCTCCACAAAGATCCTTTTGTGTTTGTCCTAAGCATGCTTGAATTATACTACTGTTGTGACTTCTACAACCTCTGCTAGATGTCCATTCTCAGATGCCCACCACCCTTTTAGTTTTCTATGCAAGGATAGCCACTGAATCAATATAAAATAAATAAGTATAATGGGATTCCCATTTGGCTGATGTGATACATCTGGGGAATTACAATGCCGGGGTCCATCCAACAGTGGTGGTGGTGGGGGGTGGGGGGGGGGCTGGGGGAGAGAACTTCCTGGGCCCTCAGCGTAGTCATGTCCATGCTAGACTGCCTTTGCTTCTAAACCCCTGGACTCCGTTACTGTGCAGGAGTTTCTTCAGAAAGCACCATGGTGAAAAAAAACATAATAAGAAAACCCAAACTCCTCCACTATCTGCCCTACTGCTCTGTCCAAAGAAAGAGTCACAGAGTCCAGAAGATGGTGTTCAACAAAAATTTACTTCAGTTTTAAAATCAAAATCCAGGGTAGAATTGAAAAAATATGAAATAGTATTAGGAAAGTCAGTGCCAGAAAAATCAAGGTCAGGGGGCAAGATGGCGGTGTGAGCTGGTTGCTGAAATGCTGTGCCCGTATCGTTAAGATTTCAAGAGAGATGCCTGCTAAAAGGAAAGGAAAACTTTGAGTTTTCCCCTGAGACTCAGAATTTCCAGCAACACAGCGACTCATAACATCTTTTGTACCTGCAAGGCAATAGAGTTGGGGGGAAGCCCCCGCTGATTGTACTGGTGAGGGAGCGTCGGTCTCACTGGGGAAGATTACCCTAAACCCCCTGGATCCTCATCTGCCTCTGGTTGCAGTTTCCCCCGACTTCCCTCTGACTGTCAAATCGCAGAGCTATGACGCAGCTCCAGCAACAGCAACAGGAAGGGGGTCAGAAAGGAGGCGAAGCCGCGGCCCCGACACAGCCCATTGAATTCCTGGAGAGTTCGGGAGCTGAAGGATTAGGTTCAGCACCTCCCATGTTGACACCGACAGGAGAGAGGGAGTTAGAGACTCTGGAAGGAGCAACGGCTGGAGTGAGGAAAGAGATGCTGGCTGGACTTTCAATAATGGCAAAAATGGGTGAGTTATCCCAATGTCCCCATTTTCAAATGCCCCCAAAGCCATCTGCAGTCATGCTGGATGCAATCTGGGACCTAGTTGCAGGATTAGGGAACTGAATGGGGGATTATAACAACAAATTGGACTGTTGAAAAAATGGAATCCCATGATGCTCAGTTAAGAGAGATGAAACCGTTTTGAGACAATTGAGACAGATTTGCAGAGGTCCCAGGACTGCAACGCAAAACTGATAAAAGAACTTAATATTGTATTACCCAGGTTGGAACATTTGGAGAACCACACGAGACATTTAAATTTCCACAAGATTGTGGGTGAATCCCCCAATGTTACGTTGAAAAAGTACTTCTTGGAGATTTTGAAATTTGAGGAGAGAGAAACTCCTTGTATAAATAAGCTTTTTTTCTTACCTATTTCTGCTAAAAATAGAGATGTTCAGCTTGGAGAAGAGACGGCTGAGGGGGGATATGATAGAGGTCTTTAAGATCATGAGAGGTCTTGAACAAGTAGATGTGACTCGGTTATTTACACTTTCGAATAATAGAAGGACTAGGGGGCATTTCATGAAGTTAGCAAGTAACACATTTAAGACTAATCGGAGAAAATTCTTTTTCACTCAATGCACAATAAAGCTCTGGAATTTGTTGCCAGAGAAGGTAGTTAGTGCAGTTAGTGTAGCTGGGTTCAAAAAAGGTTTGGATAAGTTCTTGGAGGAGAAGTCAATTAACTGCTATTAATCAAGTTTACTTAGGGAATAGCCACTGCTATTAATTGCATCAGTAGCATGGGTTCTTCTTAGTGTTTGGGTAATTGCCAGGTTCTTGTGGCCTGGTTTTTGGCCTCTGTTGGAAACAGGATGCTGGGCTTGATGGACCCTTGGTCTGTCCCAGCATGGCAATTTCTAATGTTCTTATGTTCTTATGATGTGCTTCAAAATCGTGCAGAAGTTATGGGGAATTTGACCCAATTTCTTGAGGATTTTACATCTGAGTTCTATGAATGTGCAACATTAATGGTTTCATTTATAACATCCCCTGTTTTCTTTTATGTTACTTTAAAGGGAAATGCATGGTTTTGGGTAATCCATTTGTATTTATATGGTTTCATTTGTATGACTGCATTTTTGTTTTCAAAAAGTGAGAATTATCTTGCTGTTAATTGTTAAAATGATTTTAAAAAATAAATAAATAAAAAATCACGGTCTCCTTATCCATCATACATCTTCTTGGTGTTCTTCTCTCCACTGCACCAGCATCCATCTCCAAAATTCCTTCCCTTTAGGGTGTAGGATAGTCCTGTAGTAGTTCCAGCACACAAGAAAGCTGGAGAAAAGGTGACAAAATCCTTCATTCAAAAAAACTAGTTTTTAGATTCAAATGGATCTAACCACTCTTGCTGGAATGTTCAAAATTCTCAAGACCTTTTATTCTCTTCACCCTTGTTATTGACTCAGAGAAAGGACAAAAAAGGAAAACTGAATCCAGCCTTTCTAGATACTTGGGGTTTCCATTCTGTCAAGAACTGTTTCAAATCCAAATACCAAAAAACTGGAAAAGAACATTTTCAAACATGTACTCCTTAGGTCTCCTATACTGCAAAGCAGAGAAACCCGCTCTCCTCCTGGTCAGTCCACCTGGTGGATAGAAAAGACCCAAATCATATGCTTGGGGGAGTTTTATAATCCTCAGCAGTGTCCCACAAAAAGGGGTGGGGTGATAAAGCAAGGAGAAGATTCCACAATTAAAAAACTCCTCCTACTGCCTATGCTAGAACATTTTCGGAGAATCTTAGTGACAAGCAAAGCTGGGTCACACAGGATTATCACTGACTCCAAGTCATGAAGAGCAGAGTAAACAAAGATATGTCTTTTACTTCCCTTCCTACTGCTTACAGAACCTTCTAGTTCTGCTTATAAAGAAATGAAAGAAAATCACATTTAGCAGGAAAGCCAGTTAAGACTACTGTCTTTTATTTAACTGGATTCCATTCAAACACACTCATTATTAGAGCATTTCTCCTTTCTTTTTAAGGAATAATAGAACTAGAAGAGGAGAATGGGAACTACTGAAATTGATGCCACGCATGCCATCACCCCTCCCCCACCCCCCTTTGGTGGCAGCTCTGGAACAGCACACCATCCTTTAACAGTGGTTGTGGCTGCAGTACAGTATATTTATCTCTCTCCCTGCTCCTCACACCATCCTCCCAGCACCAGTATCCCCCTTTTAGCTACCTCGTCCCTTTCCTGCCCAACAACATCTCCCTTTTTCTTTTCTCCTCTTTACTCTTCATCCTTCACCTATCACTCATTCCCTTCTCCTCTTCCTTCACCTATCACCACAGATAGAAGCTTCCTTCCTCCAATGTACTATTCCTGAGCCTCTTGCCTGCAGACATTATATGGAAGGGTGCTGGAGGAAGCAGCAACACCTCCTTAAGCATGGCGCACTGTGCAGCCACACAGATTGCAAAGCCCAAAGCTTGCCCTGAGGTAGTTCTTGTCAGACAAATCCGATTAATTTCTTTGTGTGGCCAAAGAATTGAATCAGTGGAGAGCATTCGATGTAGGCTACTTGAATTTCACGAAGGCCTTTGACATGGTTTCACATAGTCAACTTATAAATAAACTGAGTGCCATAGGAATGGGCCCAAAAGTGACTGACTGGATTAAAAAGTGGTGGAGTGGAAGATAAAAAAAGTGTAGTGGAAAATTGACTTCATGCTGAGAAAAGGGATATTACTTGTGGTATGCCCCAGGGATTGGTCCTTGGACTAATTCTTTTTTATATTTTCTTAAGTAATATTATGGAAGGACTAGCAGTGCAGGTCTCCCTTTTTATGGATGATACCAAAATCTGCAACAGGAGAGACAGGAAAGTATGGAATACATGAGGAGGAATATATTGAAACATGAGGAATGATTTAGAGACTGTCAGCTAAGATGTAATGCTAAAAAATGCATTAATGCATTTAATGCTAAAAAATGCATTAATGCTAAAAATGCATTAATGCATTAATGCTAAATGCATTTAATGCATTAATGCTAAAAAATGCATTAATGCTAAAAAGGCTGCCGAAACAACGCTGCAGCCAAGTAGCAGAAAAAGCGGGCAGTCTGGAAAATACACTGGCACACTGCGGCCCCTGAAGAAGGTTCCCCAGAAACACGAGCCGTGTCGGGCCAATACGCCAGTCCCTGACTGCAACCACACACAAGCTACGATAAGTGTTTATCCTTTCTACTGTCTATAATCTCCAGTAACTGACAACACGTTGCCGGTACTCTGATTGTTCTGTGAGACCTATGATTATAATCTTGTGACGGTGTATGCAGAATTTATCACCGCATTATTGAACTATTGGCATTCAGGGACTAACCCACTAGTACCCTGCCATAGTATATATGAGGTCTCATTATCTAGCTTACTAATGGGCTACAGCAAACATTGATGGTATAAGATGATGTTACTTTGAAGAATTGTCATAGATTGCATCATACATTCAACAGTCCTTATTTATATTAGTAAAAAATGCATTCATGCATTTGGGCTGCAAAATCCCAAGGGAGTTGTACACTATTAAGGATGAAATTATTCTATAGATGAATCAAAAGTGGGATCTGATGGTAATTATATCTGATGATCTCAAGGTAGCCAAACATATGGATAAGGTGGTAGCAAAAGTCAGAAAGATGCTTGGGTGTAAAAGGAGAAGAAAGGTCAGCAGAATAAAGGAGGTGCTATTGTCCCTGTATAAGTCACTGCTGAGACCTCATTTGGAATACTGTGAACAATTCTGGAAACCCCACCTTCAAAAAAGTCATAACCCGAATAAAGTCAGTTCAGGGGAAGGCTACTAAAATGGTACGTGGTCTTCATTGTTAAGCATATGGAACCAGACTTTAAGATGTAAACAGGTATACCGTAGGAATGTGCATTCATTTGCAACGAAATAGGAAATAGAGACGATATTTCCTATTTTGTTGCGTTTTGGGGGACCGACGAAACGATTGGAAGACCCATGAAATTTGTGTGGTTTTCTTATCGTTTTTTAGGGTGGGGAGAAAGGGCACATTAAAAAAAAATCTCCAAACCCACCCCAACCCTTCAAATTTAATTAATTGCAACCCCCCCCCCAAGACTTGCCAAAAGTCCCTGCTGGTCCAGCGGGGTCCCAGGAGCGATCTCTCCCTCTCGGGCCATCGGCTGCCACTAATCAAAATGGCGTCAGTGGCTCTTTGCCCTTACCATGTGACAGGGGCTACTGGTGACATTGGCCGGCCCCTGTCACATGGTAGGAGCAATGGATGGCCCGCACCATTTTTTAAGATTACTTAAAAAATGGTGGATAGATGGAACAGCCTCCAATGGAGGTGACGGAGACAAGCTCAATATCTGAATCACAAAAACTACAGAGGAGTTTCTGATGGAATGTAAGAGTATAGAGATAAGCAGTTGGTGTGGATGGGCAGACTAGATAGGCCATATGGTCTTTTTCTGCCATCATCATTATCATATTTCTATGTTTATATATTTTAATAAAAGATAATTAAAAAGCAAAACTCTTTCAACCATTTTTAATAGCCAAGAGTGACCAGACAAGTCATGATATAATCCCACATATGAAACTAACCACCTTCAGGATTTAGCCAAAAATGTGGCATTTATTTATTTTTTGTTTGAGGGAAGTTTATTACCAATTGTTTCTTATACAAATCTATTTACTTACAATTTAACAGCTTATGAACTGCAAAATATATTTAAAATATTGTTGTCTACTGGCTATACAACATAAACACTATTGTAATACCACGAGGTCATTTTCAAACGAGTTTTTCCAGTTACAGAATGAGTAAATCCTCAAGAAAATAGAGTCCACTGTATTCTACAGTAGAAAGTTTCGTGCTAAATTGTTTTTGCTCATTAAATGCATGTATCCAAAAAGCATGAAATGGAGTTCATGTAAATATTATCAATTATATCCTGTAATAATTAAGTGAGATCAATTTATTGCTAGATGGGAGAAAGATATGCAAGAGGAAATTAAAAACCTTCACATATGCCTTTGCTGCTTAGTCAGGCTTTCTTTTGAATATTGAGAAGGCTGGTTATATTCGTAGCTGTAAGATTCCAGCAATGAGAACAAATTATTGTTTCTGTGAATGCCAAATAGATAGCATCATCCTGCATCATTCTAAAGATAGAATATTTCTTCCACTATTATACATTTTAAATAATAGAAAATATATTTTTTATGTCTTGATGTGGTTTAGTGCAGCTGTTATCTGAACAAAAGTCCTATGTTCTTATGGTAAGTCTTATGGGTTGATAATTAAGAAGATGGTTATATTTATATTCTTAATAAGATGCCATAATTAAAAGGTAGGCTGTACAAAAAAAAACCAAAACAGTCAGGATCATGGTTGATTCATTTATTATTTATCTATATACTGAAAAGTCCTGCATAAGCATTATTAATGGATGGCTACATATTTTCTTTCACTGTTTTGTTATTCCTCATTAATCTTGCGTTCATGGCTCTTATTGTAATCTAGCCACAATCCAGCTGTGGAACCCTGGCCAACAAAGTATGGAATATACTGTATATTGAAAAACATAAATAGCAATATTTAAGAATATATATTATGTAGTGTCAATGTACTTAACTCTATATAATTTACAATATAGTGGGAGCACTGAGAGGAGAGGATTACCTTGCTGGTGGCTGAAAAGAATCAGTAAGTTTTTGTTTGGGACATTGTCTTTTTTAAACATATTGGGGCAAAGTTAACTATTTGGGAATATTATTTAGTGTGTTTGTGCTTTTAATAGTCAGTAAGGCAGCGAATAAACAGAAGTTAGACTGGTTGTATTTTTAAATAGTCAGTCAGTAAGGCAACTAGTAAGCAGTAGTTAGTGTATTTATTTTTAATAGTCTATAAGGCAGCTAGTAAGCAGAAGTTACAGTGTTTGTATATTAAAAACAAAACAAAAAAAAGTAGCCAGAAGCTAGAAATAAGCTAGGAGCAGTATATACCTAAGTAAAAAGGTTGAAAAGTTCAGTTCAGTTACTCACCTTGGAAAGGTATTGAGGTAGTGTGATTTGGTTTGATTAGGTACCAACATTTGTTAATCAAGAGAGCAGTGAGTCACTCTGGCTGACTAACTGAAGTTAGACTGTTTGTTTTCCCAACCCTCCCAACCCTCCAATCCCTCACCCACCCACCCCTAGCTCATCCTTTAATTTATAGGCAGGTGCCACTTTAAAAAAAACCCAACCTTATTGAGAGTTTGATCATTCCCCTGTAGGCCACTACTAGACATATAGTGAATTCACTAATACATTTAAAGGACATTAATTAGACCCATTCCTACTCCCATAGCAACCTAAAACTAAATTAAGAACTGAACAAATCTGAAATGAAGGCAGCAGTCCAGCAGCAAGAGGGGGACATCCCAGTCTTTTGCATCAAGTGTCACATGTATGACTTTTTACCCAACGGTGAGAAATTGTACATGTGCATGTGATGCAAAGAGCTCCTGGCTCTCAGAGAATGAGTCCGATCTCTGGAGGGTAGAGTGGCAGACCTAGAGGAGCTGAAGCAGACAGATATAGTAGCCAAGTCCCAACTTCAGACTGGCAGCACTGGTGCTGCCTAGGAGAAAGAAGATCTCATGATTGGAGAACATCAACCTGGTGCAGCAGGAAAAAGATCCTGTAGCAAGGACCTGCTCTCCAGGTGATGCATTGCCATTTTGCACTGACTGGACACTCCTGACTCCCCAAGACTTGCCAAAAGTCCCTGGTGGTCCAGTGGGGGGTCCGGGGGCGATCTCCTGCCCTCGGGCCATCGGCTGCCAGTAATCAAAATGGTGCCGATAGCCTTTGCCCTTACTATGTCACAGGGGCTACTGCTGACATTGGTCGGCCCCTGTCACATGGTAGGAGCACAAGATGGCACTGGCAGCTGACAGAGGGAGGGCAGGAGACGCACCGGGACCCCCGCTGGACCACCAGGGAATTTAGGCAAGTCTTGGGGGAGAATCAAGAGGGTGGGTGGGGGGTTTGTTTAAAATTGCGATTTGTTGTATTCGTGGGAAATCGCGATACGTTTCGTGACGCAATGAATACAACGAATCCGGCCATATACGTTGCGGATTCTCGATACGTTGCAAACGAATGCACACCGCTAGTATCTGTCCAAGAATAGTCAGCCAAAGCAAGGGTCAGTTCCAGGTATCAGTCCAAGCATGGTCAGGGGCAAGCAGAGGTCAGTTCCAGGTATCAGTCCATGCTTGGTCAGAAGCAAGCAGAGGTCAGTTCCAGGTATCAGTTCAGGCATGGTCAGAGGCAAGCAGAGGTCAGTTCCAGGTATCGGTCCAAGCGTGGTCAGAGGCAAGCCGAGGTCAGTACCAGGTATCAGTCCAAACATGGTCAGAGCCAAGCCGAGGTCAGTACCAAGTATCAGTCCGAGAAGGTACAACCTGGGTGCAGAACGTGGAACAAACTCAGGAATGAAGGAGCACAGGAACAAGCGCTGGAACACAGGAAGTACCACGGGAACACAGGAGCAAAAGCAGGAACACTGGAATGAGAACAGGAACACAGGAACAGACGCAGGAACATTGGAACAAGCACAGGAACTCAGGAACACTGGAACAAGCACAGGATCACGGGATCACTGGAACAAGCACAGGAACGCAGGCATGAGGACGGCAATTAGCTCACACAAGTGTGATGACCCATTTTCCGAGGCAAGGAATGAAGGGCTGAGCCCTGCCTTTTATGCAGGGCTCAGGTGACATCATCGTTGGGTGCCACTGAGTGGTTTCCCACCGCAGCACTTTTAAAGGTCGGCCCTTTGCGCGCGCGCCTAGGAGCCTACTGCAGGAAGGCATGGCGCAGGCCTCTCCGCGCCGCGAGGGACGTGGAGCACCGGAGCAGGAGGGAACTGGGTCCGGAGTTGAGGAGGCCGAGGAGCTAGGAGCCAGAGGGCGCAGATGGCTAGCTACGACCTTGAGAGAGACCAGGGGAGCAATGGAGGCTGGGTTTGGAAGGTGAGCAGGTCCGGTCGCAGCCCTAGCACGGACAGGGAACTCAACAGGTTGGAGGGTTGAGGGTTGTTGAAATGTGTATATTGTTTGATATGTAAAACTTTTGAGCAAAAATTTCTTGTGATAAGGGGTTAAAAATATTTAGTTGAGACAGATAATAAAATATGTTTTATTCTTTAGATAAGTTGATTCCCTTTATTTTTTTTTTCCTTGGTTTGCTTCACAACTGTTAGGGAATTGTGTATGCTATTACCTTCATTCTTGTATTATCTTGTCTGTCCCTTTAAAACCAGTTTTGCATGGGAAAAGACAATTATTGTTTTAGCACACTTGAAGACTGTAATAGAGTAAAACTGCAAGGGTAATTGGACATGATGTGCAAATTGGACATGATGTGCTTGCAATGAGAATAGAAAACCGGAGAGGCAAAACACTCCTGTCAAGTCTCACAGAAGCACATAACTCTGGCAAAGGACATTCCAGAGATATTCTGGTGTGAGACAGGATTAAATATTTTTAAGTTTGAAGGCTATGTGATGTGAGTAAAATGCAAATATCTGTAAAGTGAATAACTATGTATTGGATAGTCTATGGGTGGAACAGTGGAGAGTTAATGAATTTGCTATGGTGGCTCCACCTCCAGCATGTTCCAGATATTTTTTTGTTGTTGTTTGAGCCAGCCAAATATCTTTATGATCACCCTTAATAGCTTCTGAATATCTATTTTATGACAGCTTTTATTTGGTAAAACTCATATAGCTGCAGATATTTGCTTTCTGACCCCCCAAAAAAGAGAGTAAGCTGAGAAAATTAAAGAAATCAGAAAATAAGTACCAGTTAGTCTTTTGGCCAGTAGCTCCATGATATCAAGAAAAAATTGAGGAACTCCTGACTTTGGCTTTTTGCTGGTTTTGTCGTGTTGAATGTATGGACTATAAACCCTATTTCTCTAAGGGAAATCAGATCAGAATTGCAAGGCAAGTACTGTCCAGGAGGCAAAAATAGATGATTTGTGATATTAATTTCTTTGAAGAATTAATTTTTGTAGTTAATAAGCTTTTATATTTAAATAAAGAATGACTGAATACATCGGGGCCTGATATATCAAGATTGTGTGAATAGCATTGATTTTGCCTAAAAGCATTGGGGTCAATATTCAAAAAGGGCTGTGTGCATAAGTTAGCTAGCCAAATGTTGTTCAGGTAAGCTGATTTTCAGCTGAAATCCTAAAGTTAGCCCATTTGATGTAGGTCACTCAGTTATAGCCACCTAAACTTAACCAATTAGCATTGAAAATCAGCATTTTTCAGCTAATTCCTCTCTCACTTTTCCCAATTTAAAATGTAGAGCATTGTGGGCATTAGCACCTAGGGATGTGAATCGGGCTTCTGACGATTGAAAATGTCGTACGATATTTTCAAAATCGTCAGAAATCAGGGGCTCCCTGAAACCGATAGGAAAACCCCACAAAATTGTTCGTGGGGATTCTCTTATCGTTTTGGGGGAGGGCGGGAAACACGGCACACAAAAATAACCCCTAAACCCACCCGACCCTTTAAAACTAATCCCTTAGCTTCCCCCACCCTCCCGACCCCCCAAAAACTTTTTACAGGTACTTGGTGGTCCAGTGGGGGTCCCGGGAGCGATCTCCCGCTCCTGGGCCGTCGGCTGCCACTAATCAAAATGGCGCCGATGGCCCTTTGCCCATACCATGTGACAGGGTATCCATGCCATTGGCCGGCCCCTGTCACATGGATGGAGCACTGGATGGCTGGTGCCATCTTTAAAAATGGTACGGGCCATCCAGTGCTCCTACCATGTGACAGGGGCTGGCCAATGGCACGGATACCCTGTTACATGGTAAGGGCAAAGGCCATCGGTGCCATTTTTATTAGTGGCAGCCGACGGCCCGAGAGCAGGAGATGGCTCCCGGGACCCCCACTGGACCACCAGGTACATGTAAAAAGTTTTTTGGGGGGTCAAGAGGGTGGGGGAAGCTAAGGGTCGGGTGGGTTTTTTGTTTATCGGCTCGGGCGCAGCCGATAAAAAAAAACCCGATCGGGCCGGACAAAAAAAAAACCATGATGTGAATCGGAACCAGAATCAGAACCGATTCCGGTTCCGATTCACATCTCTATTAGCACCAACCCCTTCCTCACCCCTGCAATCCTCCATCCCAAAGGAAAAAACTTCAGCAAGCTCTGGGATGGGTGGGAAACAGCCAAAGCTCCATGATCCCCTTTCCTCCTGATTGAAAAACTTCAGCAGTGTGATGGGTCAGCACCCTATGCTTTGCCCTCTTGCCCTGTAATATTTTGCAGGAGGATGTTAGTATCCTGCAGTCTTCCATTCCAAAGAAAAAAACTTTAGTGGAAGGATGGGCTCCCTCCAATAGCTTCACCTATGAGCTTCCTTCCCTCCCCTATCCAAATTATATTACTTCTCACAGCCCACTTCCAATCCCTACCTCTTAGGTAAAAAAAAAAGGAAAAGGAAAATAAACCTCACTAATAATGCTCTCAGGGAACCAACTAGAGCATATACACTTCCATCCTTCTGACTCAGCATCTAGCATGGTTCTGACAAGAATGTACCCCCTCTAGCTACACATCAATACTGGGGAGGGGGAGGGGCACCACTCAATCCTGATTCATTCCTGATGGGGGGAGGGGTTTAGGAAGGATTTACCTACAGGACCCAAGACCTTTAGCTGGTAACGGTACCAGGAAGCCACTTCAGATACTTTTGTGATTCAAAATAAAAATGTCTTTACTGGGAAAATGTATTTTAAGCAAAATAGCTGCAAATTGTAACAGTTTTTTGTCAGTCCTGAAGTGGCAATTTGGCAGCTCTGTCAAGATGCCAAAAAGGCCTCTCCAATTATAGGTCAAATGGACAAGACAAATTGGCATGAGTGAAAAAAATTTCAAAAACAGTTTAAGTCAAAACACTTAACATTATCAAGCTCTTGTATATAACAGTGCTTCATTCATGAAGTTACACTGATAATTTACAGTCTCTATTAAAATGATCCCTGATTTGACAAGCATCTACTAAATTCTCCTCACTGGCCCCATTTCTGTCTGGACCAATTGGGTGCATGTTCCCACAATAGTCTGAGGTTAATACAGTGACCCAGTGCATACTGCAGAGCTAGGTAGGTGGCTGTGTCGGGCAGCACTACTCTCTCCTTCCACTCCTGCCATGCACTGGTGCACTACAACAGGAGTTGCAGGCCCATATTATCTACCAAGGTGGTGGGGTGAGGTGGGAAGAGAAAATGGAAGGCAAAGGAAATGAAATAGAACCATGTTTCAAAAAGCATGTTGTACAAACTTGCACAAAACATTGCATATGGGAACTTTTTTATGCACCTAGCTCACAAAAAATTGGAAGGAAACTGATGAAAGACAAAAGTGTTTTCCAAGAAATTCTCACCCTGCAGATAGATCTCAGGCTCTTCCTGATGGCCACTCCCTGCCCATGGAAATTGTTTGAAGATGTACTGTGTCCTGGTCATGATCCACAGAACTGGACTACGAGGAGATGCTGAGTTGCTGCTATCAGTTTAAGTGAGTGTGTGTATATGTGTGTTGGGGGGGGGGGGGGCAGCGTTCATTGGGAGAAAACTACAGCTGCATGCCCAGCTGGGTAATTGCTTGTGTCCCAGCAGTGCTCTGATGTTGCTTAGCTGATCCTGCATACAATACAGATTTTGGTGCCTCCTCTGTGCATGACAGTTAATTCATTTTTGTCATCCTTGGAAAGGAAGCAATAACCTTTTGGAGGAAAGAAGAAACTGAGGCAATATCTATTTCTCCCAGCTCTGCCCTCTTGATCTTTGACTCATTCAAGGAGTATTGTGTTTTTTCTTTTCTCAGTGGTCCAAGCTAGGTAGAAAATTGCTCCAATGTCATGTCCTGAATTGTAATATGATGCTCTAAATCAGTCATGATACCTAAACTGTTACTGAACAAGCAAATAAACAGACAGCTAAGGTTTGGATATGATATTGCAAAAGGGTTCATCATTGGGGAAGAATACCTAAAAAATGTAATTGATCAGAATTCTGATTAGATTATTACCTAGAGATATGTTGCTCCCAATGCAGTACTGTTTGCGAAACATGTATGTGCTAGGGGACACAGCTTTCATTACAAATCATCTTTACTTGCTTCAATAAATTTTCATTCAGTTGAAAGAACTTTCTATGCTTCTGTTTGAGCTGACTATGAATCAATATTACCTGTCTGCATCCTCACCTCCTTTGGCTAATATCATTTCTGTGACAGCAATAAAAAAAGAACTGTGATCATGAGACTGGTGAAATTCCAAGGACCTTCTGGGGCCGGGTTTGCAAAATTCCACTTGCATTCTTCTTGCTAGTTTGATCTTTAAAACAGCATACATCATACACTGGATAAATGTTCTATTTTAGATAAAAATGTGTGTTTTCCCTCTTCTTTGTGGTTTTATGGCAGTGTTTCCCAACTGGTGCACCAGAACAGTCAGAGCCATCTGTTTGGAGAAGAGTTGTATTAGGCAAGAAACACCACCACTGCCAGCTTCTGCAAAGTCTTGTACTACCTGACTTGCAAGGTTTCTTCCAGCTGACAGGGGAAATCAGCAAGCAGCACTTCCCTGCTGCTGTTTTCTGCTTTGCTGGGTGGTTCTGACTGCAGAAAGTGGTCAACAGAGGAAGAAGAAATTACAGCAGGAAAACACTGCTTCCTCTCTCGAAGGATATCATGGGGAAGGAAGAACCTAAGAACATAAGAAATTGCCATGCTGGGTCAGACCAAGAGTCCATCAAGTCCAGCATCCTGTTTCAACAGAGGCCAAACCAGATCACAAGAACCTGGCAATTACCCAACACTAAGAAGATCCCATGCTATTGATGCAATTAATACAGTGGTTATTCCCTAAGTAAACTTGATTAATAGCAGTTAATGGATTTCTCCTCCAAGAACTTATCCAAACCTTTTTTGAACCCAGCTACAATAACTGCACTAACCACATCCTCTGGCAACAAATTCCAGAGCTTAATTGTGCCGTGACAAAAAAGAATTTTCTCCGATTAGTCTTAAATATGCTACTTGCTAACTTCATGGAATGCCCCCTAGTCCTTCTATTATTTGAAAGTGTAAATAACCGATTCATTTCTACTCGTTCAAGATCTCTCATGATCTTAAAGACCTTTATCATATCCTCCCTCAGCCGTCTCTTCTCCAAGCTGAACAGCCCTAACCTGTTCAGTCTTTCCTCATAGGAGAGCTGTTCCATCCCCTTTATCATTTTGGTTGCCCTTCTCTGTACCTTCTCCATCGCAACTATATCTTTTTGAGATGCGGCGAACAGAATTGTACACAGAATTCAAGGTGTGGTCTCACCATGGAGCAATGCAGAGGCATTATGACATTTTCCATTTTATTAACATTCCCTTCCTAAAAATTCTTAACATTCTGTTTGCTTTTTTGACTGCTGCAACACACTGAGCCGCCAATTTTAAAGTATTATCCACTATGATGCCTAGATCTTTTTCCTGGGTGGTAGCTCCTAATATAGAACCTAACATCATGCAACTACAGCAAGGGTTATTTTTCCCTATATGCAACACCTTGTACTTGTCCACATTAAATTTCATCTGCCATTTGGATGCCCAATTTTCTAGTCTTACAAGGTCCTCCTCTAATGTATCACAATCCACTTGTGATTTAACTAGGAATAATTTTGTATCCGCAAATTTGTAAACCTCACTCGTCGTATTCTTTTCCAGAGCATTTATATATATATATTGAAAGCACCGGTCCAAGTACAGATCCCTGAGGCACTCCACTATTTACCCTGTTCCACTGAGAAAATTAACCATTTAATCCTACTCTCTGTTTCCTCTCTTTTAACAAGTTTGTAATCCATGAAAGGACATCGCCTCCTATCCCATGACTTTTTAGTTTTCGTAGAAGCCTCTCATGAGGGACTTTGTCAAATGCCTTCTGAAAATCCAAATACACTCCATCTACCGGTTCACCTTTCTCCACATATTTATTAACCCCTTCATAAAAAATGAAGCAGATTTGTTAGGCAAGACTTCCCTTGGGTAAATCCATGTTGACTGTGTTCCATTAAATCATGTCTTTCTATATGCTCTACAATTTTGATCTTGAGAATAGTTTCTACTATTTTTCCTGCCACTGAATTCAGGCTCACTGGTCTATAGTTACCCGTATCATCCCTGGAGACCTGGAGACCCGTATCATCCCTGGAGACCTGGAGCCGGCCTGGGTCTGCAAGACAGTGAAGTCATGGCCATTGGCAGATGGGGGTCAGGGAGGTTTAGATCATATGTGAGGCCACCGGGTTACTTTGCGGTTAAGGGGCAGCCATGATCATCGTACATCCACCGCTTCATATCTTTTTCTTCTCTTGCTTCTTATGCGCAGACCATTGTGGGAGGCTGTCATTCGCATGGATCATCGGGCACTCTTATGAGCATTGGGCACATAAGCAGGCCCAGCAGTGCCCGACAGGGGAGCATCTAGGGATGGCAAAGCAGCGAATGGCATTGATTTGGAGAGGAATTTCAGGGATGGTATGGGACCAGCTATTACCGACTGTTTTGGAACTGTGCAATAGCAATCCAGTTACACCTACAGCCCTCGTCATACACCTGGGTGGCAATGATATGCCTCGGACCAAGAGCGTAGCCCTCACACAAAATGCAAAAAGACCTCCTGGTATTGCATAACATGTTCCCGCAGTTGGTGATTGTATGGTCCTGCATCACCCCTCGCAGAGTTTGGAGGGGGGAAAGATCTCATGCAGCGGTGGAAAATGCCAGGAGAAAGATCAACAGATGGATGGTTAAATTCATGAGTACCATTGACGGTTTGTCTGTCACGCATGAATTGATAGACGAAAGCCCAGGGATGTTTCGGCACGACGGGGTACATCTATCGGACATAGGTTGGGATATTTTCAACTCCGACCTACAAGATAGTATTCAAGCGGTTGTACACCTGTTGGCCGCAGCATTTTCATAACCTCTATCCTCTTAAGATCACCACGGTTTAACTCTTTCCCCCCCCCCCCCTACCTCCTTCTCCACCCTCGCTACTTCCTTCAAAAAAATACTCTCCTATACGCACCTGCCTCTCCAAACAAATGTCATAACAGTGACTCTAGGTCTTTCCAAGACAGCTCTATTGACTTCACATACGGGTCTTCTAAACTATTTGTATATAAGTTGTACTCTCCCAGTTCTTTGTTCATTTTCTCCAAGTTCATCCCCCTTGTTCTATGTAAGACATTATAATCCATTCTTTATATTGTCATTGTAATTGTTGAAATGTGAACCGAAGTGATTAGTAACATTGTTACCTGAACTGCGGTATATAAAACTGTTAAATAAATAAATAAATAAATAAATAAATAAATAAATAAATATTGGAGTTACACTGACCACCCTCCAGTCTTCAGGTACAATGGATGATTTTAATGATAGGTAACACTTTTTAACTAATAGATCAGAAATTTCATTTTTTAGTTCCTTCATTACCCTAGGATGCATACCATCTGGTCCAGGTGATTTGCTACTCTTTAGTTTGTCAATCTGGCTTACTACATCTTCCAGGTTCACAGTGATTTGATTCAGTTCGTCTGACTCATCATCCCTGAAAACCATCTCTGGAACTGCAATCTCCCCAACATCCTCATTAGTAAACACAGAAGCAAAGAATGAATTTAGTCTTTCTGCAATGGCCTTATTTCCCTAAGAGCCCCTTTAACCCCTCGGTCATCTAATGGTCCAACCGACTCCCTCATAGGTTTCTTGCTTCAGATATATTTAAAAACGTTTTCATTATGAGTTTTTGCCTCTATGCCAACTTCATTTCAAATTCTCTCTTCGCCTGTCTTATCAATGTTTTACACTTAACTTGATAATGCTTATGTTTTATCTTATTTTCTTCAGATGGATCCTTCTTCCAATTTTTGAAGGATTTGTTTTGGCTAAAATAGCCTCTTTTACCTCACCTTTTAACCATGGCAGTAGTCGTTTTGCCTTCCTTCCACCTTTCTTAATGTGTGGAATACATATGGACTGCGCCTCTAGGATTGTATTTTTAAACAATGTCCATGCCTGTTGAACATGTTTAACCTTTGCATTTGTACCTTTCAGTTTTTTTCTATTTTCCTCATTTTATCAAAGTTTCCCTTTTGAAATTTTAGTGTTAGTGCTGTAGATTTACTTATTGTCCCCCTTCCAGTTATTAGTTTAAATTTGATCATGTTATGATCACTGTTGACAAATGGCCCCACCTCCATTACCTCTCTCACCAAATCCTGCATTCCACTAAGAATTTAATCTAAAATAGCTCCCTCTCTTGTTGGTTCCTGAACCAATTGCTCCATGAAGCAGTCATTTATTACATCCAGGAATATTATGTCTCTAGCAAGTCCTGCTGTTACATTTTCACAGTCAGTATTGGGGTAATTGAAATCCCAGGAAACACTGGTACAAGATGAAACTTATAACCACCAATAGTTATAAGTTCCATCTTGCACCAGTGTTTCCTGTTACTTGCGGATGTGCAAGGGTTTGCTTCTTCCTTGTTTGGTAATTGAAATCCCCCATTATTATTACACTGCCAAATTGTTTAGCTTCCCTGATTTCTCTTAGCATTGCATCACCTGTCTGACCATTTTGTTCAGGTGGATGTTAGTATACTCCTATCACTATACGCTTACCCAACACACATGGGATTTCTATCCATATAGATTCTACTGAGCATTTAGTCTCTTGTATGATCTTTATCCTGTTGGACTCTATACCCTCCCGAACATAAAGTACCACACCCCCACCAAGTTGATCCTCCCTATCATTGTGATATAATTTGTACCCTGATATAGCACTGTCCCATTGGTTATCCTCTTTCCACCAAGTCTCTGTGATGACAATTATATCAATCTCATCATTTGCTGTTATACACTCTAACTCTCCCATCTTACTTCTTAGATTTCTGGCATTGGCATACAGACATTTCAAAGTGTGGTTTTTGTTTGTATTAACAACCTGCTTTTCAGTTGTTAGGGATAATTTGGAAATCATTAGCTTCGGTGATTTTTTAAATATAGGCACATGGACTACATTTGCTTTTATTGGAACCTCTCTGTTGGGCTGCCCTAACTCTCCAGTTTCATTAGTATCCTTCAAGGATACATTTCTCTGAACCAAGCACTGCTGAGTGACTGTCGGCTTTCCCCCTTGTTCTAGTTTAAAAGCTGCTCTATCTCCTTTTTGAAAGTGACAGCAGCTTGGTTCCACTCTGGTTAAGGTGGAGCCCATCCTTTCAGAAAAGTATCCCCCCTTCCCCAAAAGTTTCCCCAGTTCCTTACAAAACTGAATCCCTCTTCCCTGCACCATCATCTCATCCATGCATTGGAGCTCTGCCCACCTCTGGGGACCTGCACGTGGAACAGGAAGCATGTCAGAGAATGCCACCCTGGGGGTTCTGGATTTCAGCTTCCTACCTAAAATCCTAAATTTGGCTTCCAGAGCCTCTCTCCCACATTTTCCTATGTCATTGGTGCCCAAATGTACCATGACAGCCAGCTCCTCCCCAGCACTGTCTAGAATCCTATCTAGGTGATGTGTGAGGTCTGCTACCTTCGCACCAGGCAGGCAAGTTACCAGGCAGTTCTCACATCCACCAGCCACCCTGCTATCTACATTTCTAATAATTGAATTACCAACTATTATGGCCAGCCTAACCCTTCCTTTCTGGGCAGTAGCCCTAGGAGACTGGTCCTCAGTGCGAGAGGACAATACATCACCTGGAGAGCAGGTCCTTGCTACAGGATCACTTCCTGCTACACCAGGGTGATGTTCTCCTACTGGGAGACCTTTCTGATCCAAGGCAGCACTGGGGCTGCCAGACTGGATTTGGGACTTGGCTACTATGTCCCTGAAGGTCTCATCAATGTACCTCTCTGTCTGCCTCAGCTCCTCCAAGTCTGCTACTCTAGCCTCCAGAGACCGGACTAATTCCCTGAGATCCAGGAGCTCTTTGCACCAAATGCACACATACAATCTCTCACTGGCGGGTAAAAAATCATACATGTGACACACAATGCAAAAGACTGAAAGCCCTCCTCTTGCTGCTAGACTGCTGCCTTCATCTTAGTTTTATTGAGTTCCTAGTTAAGTTTAGGATACTAAGGGAGTTGGAATTAGAGTACTTTAAATTTACAGGAATATTTACTAATGAATCTGCTATTTAAGTTTAGGATACTAAGGGAATTGGAATGGGAGTACTCTAAATTTACAGGTTAATTTACTAATTAATCAGCTAGTGTCCTACAAGGGGATGATTAAACTTTCAATAAGGGCTGGTACAATAGTATGATTCAGATAAGACTCTGATTGATTTTTAATGAGAAAGTGGGATGATTAAACTTTCAATAAGGGCTGGTACAATAGTATGATTCAGATAAGACTCTGATTGATTTTTAATGAGAAAGTGTCTTGTGCCTAAAAATCAAGGGTTGAGTGGGTGGGAAAGACAGACACTAGAATTATCTCTGGCTTGCTTATTACCTCAGATACACACAAACTCTGAAGAATATATCCCTCTATTTCACCTTTCACCAAACTTTTATAAGTCCAAAGATTTCTGAAAACTATACTTATGAATCCTCTTTAACTACCGTTAAATTAATCTTCACTAAGTTAATTGAAGAGGAAAGAAAGGATAGATGATTACCCAAGGAGAGTAAGCAGAAAGGGAAGGGAAGGTGACTGTCAGGGGTAGAGGGAAGGAAATTATTCCAGGGTGAGCTTTAAGGAGAAGGGAAGTGATTATGTCCCTTGCTGACTACATAAGATAAGCATTTGGTTTAATTTATTTTAGACTGTTCTAGTTTGCTTGAGAGATATGTGTGACTGTTGGCACTAGGGGTGTGCATTCGGATTGACCGCATTAGTAAAACGCAACTCATATTTTTTTTTTACTTAAAAAATTGATTCGACATAAACGATCGGATTTCCCACATATCGAACATAGATATGTTCGATATGTGGGAAATCGCGATTGTTGAGCCAAAATAAAAATATAAACCCCCTCACCCTCCTTAATCCCCCCCCCCCCCGACTTACCACAACTCCCTGGTGATGGAGCGAGGAGTGAGGACGCCATTTCTGCAATCCTTGGCGAGAAGCATGTGACGTTGGCGGCACGTCGAGTGACGCCGGCGTCACGTGATTCCCGGCTCGTTCGCGCCGGACGGCTCGTTCGGCCCAAAAAGAACTTTTGGCCAGCTTGGGGGGGCCTCCTGACCCCCCAAGCTGGCCAAAAGTTCTTTTTGGGCCGAACGAGCCGTCCGGCGCGAACTCGCCGGGAATCACGTGGCGCCGCGTCACTCAGACGCGACGTCACGATAAAACGATAAAAACGATAATACTTGTGTTGATAATACTTGTGTTGATAATACTTGTGTTGATAAAAACGAGCCGTCCGGCGCGAACGAGCCGGGAATCACGTGACGCCGACGTCACGTGATTCCCGGCAAGTTCGCGCCGGACGGCTCGTTCGGCCCAAAAAGAACTTTTGGCCAGCTTGGGGGGGTCAGGAGGCCCCCCCAAGCTGGCCAAAAGTTCTTTTTGGGCCGAACGAGCCGTCCGGCGCGAACGAGCCGGGAATCACGTGACGCCGCGTCACTCGACGTGCCACCGACGTCACATGCTTCTCGCCAAGGATTGCAGAAATGACGTCCTCACTCCTCGCTCGATCACCAGGGAGTTGTGGTAAGTCTGGGGGGGGATTAAGGAGGGTGAGGGGGTTTAAATTTTTTTTTTGCACATATGTACATATACCCAACTCATTGGATTTTTTTTATGTCCATATTGGCCGCAAGTGGGACCCCCTTTCGGACATAAAAAATATGAACATAAAATTTTGCTCTGCACATCCCTAGTTGGCACTGTATGTATGCTGATGGTGTGCAATAATTTGTATTAATACTTATATTGAATAAGAGGGAGTTGTTAAAAACAAAGAATAATGAATCAAGTATTATTGATTTTTATATGTAAGCAAAGGCAATGATTAAGGAATGTTTTAACAAATAATGAACTGAATGTATACAAGGAATCATGGCATAGAAGGGCTATGTTTCAATCACAAAAGTCTAATATCCAGACTATCCGAAATAGGACTCACTGGTACAACTTTGAATTGGTTCACCTTATTTCTTCACAACAGATCATTCCAGGTAAACATTAACAACGCCAAATCAGAGAGAATAGCACTGGAAACTGGAGTCCTACAAGGCTCAACCTTATCACTTTTTAACATATATCTCCTCCCATTATGCCAACTACTCTCAGGTCTCGGCATTACCTACTTTATGTATGCCAATGACATTCAACTAATCATACCAATAACAGATTCATTAGAAAAAGCATTCAAACTTACAGCCACGTATCTTAATGTCATAAACCAGCTACTAACTCAACTGAGACTCTGTCTCAACATAGACAAAACCGAATATATTCTACTTGAAAGAAAAACATCAATAATCAATCCAAATAATACCACACAAATCAACAATTCAATTATTAAACTAGGTGATAAAGTGAAGGATCTTGGTATATGGATAGATCCAGAACTGACCTTTAAAAAACACATATCTAAGAAAATAAAAGAAGGCTTCAACAAACTACTAATACCCAAATGCCTAAAACCACTACTAAATCTACAAGACTACAGAACCATACTTCAATCCTTGATTTTTACGAGCTTCAATTATTGTAACTCTCTATTAGGCTTACCCAAATCCACCACACAACCACTCCAAATACTCCAAAATGCAGCCACCAGAATTCTAACAGGCCATAAAAAAACAGACCACATCACACTTGTCCTAAAAGCACTCCTCTGTTTACCCATTAACAAACGGATCGAGTTCAAAGTACTCTCCATCCTATACAAAACAATATATGGCAAGGAAGTCTAATGGCTAAATACAATAATCTGAATTCACACACCAGAGCGTAACATGAGATCGGCAAATAAGGCCTTGTTATCATTACCCCCAGTCGCATCCACCAGACTTACTACAGTATGGGAAAGAGTGATCTCGCTGGCTGGCCCGAGCTTGTGGAACACTTTACCTGAAAATATGAGGACACAAAGCAATTTAAAACTATTCAGAAAACTCCTCAAAACTTGGCTATTCGAGCAAGCATATAGAGATGGCATAGGCTAAACTGCATTTCCATACTTTCCACCCACAAACCATCACTTCACACTGCCTCCCATGACTATTCCTTAAAAGCACTGAATATTATTATGACCTATGAATGGTCAAATCCCTGTACCAACAATTAACCATATGAATAACATATTCTAAACTCTGTTCAATCTCATGTTCTGCATACACTCATGTTAATATGTTTATTTATTGTCAGTTCTGTTTAATCTTAAGTTCTCCATATACTCATGTTAATATGTTTATTTTATCTACAGTTTGATGTATTAAGAATTTTATTTCAGTAAGTTACATTTTTGTATCTTACAGACTGTAATCTTCTTATGTTTTAAGTTACCTGTAAATCGTTGTGAAGGCCAGCACCAAACAACGGTATATAATAGTCTACAAATAAATAAATACATGTTTACATGATAATGAAGAATTAGAAGTCATTTGGTATAAAGGATGTACACAAATCAGTACAATGAGGAAATTGATTTCCTCAAGACATTATTCTATAATGTCCTGCATTCACTTTGTCTCAGTAAAGTATAGCTTTGGTTTTGATTATTGGTTTAAAGATGCTAAAAATGCAATGCATATAGTAGCTGTCATTCACATTCACATGCTTTCTATTAAAGTGCCTTAGCTGAAAACATAGGGGAAAGTGTGATTTAGTAGAGTTTACAGTTTGAATTAGGACCAGTATGTTGTAAAAGTGAAGGCTTTTTTTAATCCCAGTCCATCACTGGTCTCTGTAGTGGTTCAAAAGTTACAGTCACAAACAGAACATGGAATTCCGAACCTTACTTCAACCCTTTTTTGCATTCCTCTCACTTTCTTTTCCTGGAATTAAGATCCTCTTGGACTAAATGCTGAGCTCCTCATCTCCCCAAGAAACTTGCAGTACATATTTCTACAAATGTATGATTCTCTCTCATTTGACTTCTGATTCAGAGTACTGGACGGGCAGCTCTCTCCTTACTTTTTCTTTCCTTCGACTTGGCTTGGCGCTTCTGGACAAGACACCTGACACATACTTCTTACTAGAGCTGTGCGTCATTTTTAGCTTTCGGGTTGGTCACTTTCTGGAAAACTTCGCTTTCCAACAGGTCATTTTTATTTTTTTCAGCGAAACAAACTGAAAAGAAAAACCCACCCCAACCTTTCAAATTTACTTAATTACAACACCCCCCCCCCCACCATCCCAATCCCCCCTCAAGACTTACTTTTCTAAGATGGTGACGGCTGTCCATTGCTTCTACCATGTGACAGGGGCTGGTCAATGGCACCGGTAGCCCCTGTCACATGGTATGGGCAAAGGGCCACCAGCGCCATTTTGATTCCTGGCAGGCCCAATGGCCCGAGAGCAGAAGATTGCTCCCGGGACCCCCACTGGACCACCAGGGCTTTCAGTAAGCCTTGGGGGGGATCGGGATTGTGGGGAGAGGGGGTTGTAGTTAAGTAAATTTGAAGGGTTGGGTTGGGTTTGGGTTTTTTTTTAATAAATGTGCACCTCCCCCCCCCCCCCCCCCCCCCCCCGTGCTAACTAGAAAAATGAATTTTTCCCGAATTTCGGGGAAAATCCGTTTTGGAATTCGGGTCCCCCGAACCAGGATGAATTAGGCAATTTTGATGAAATTGCCTAATTTGTGATAAACGAATGCACATCCCTACTTCTTACTAATGCTGCAGAGATCTTCCTTCATCTCTGAAAGTCAGATCAGGGTCCTCTTTCCCCATGAAAGATAGACCTAGAATGAGAGGTTTACTCCCTCAGAGTGGGGATACTCTATACTCTACTGCTAAATTCTTCCAGAACAATTATTTAGTTTAATTCTTTAATATTTGCTTTAATATTTTGTATTTTATTTTCTGTTTTAATACTCTGTATGCCACTCTGGGTGACCTTGTTCAAGGACTGTGGTCTAGGCATTTATAAATAAATATTACCTGATGTACCACCACAGGGACTCTAATACATGGCCACATCTGTGTCCACTACAGGAACTCAAAGACATGAGACAAACTTCTTACCTCTCCAGTGCCCCTCTCCTTCCTAGACAAGAGACTGACACCTCTGACTCTGAGATCCAAAGCCCCTGATTTGAATTTTCTCTTGAGTTCTTTGACCAACACCTTACAGTACACTAGGGATGTGCAGAGCAAAATTTTATGTTCATATTTTTTATGTCCGAAAGGGGGTCCCACTTGCGGCCAATATGGACATAAAAAAAATCCAATGAGTTGGGTATATGTACATATGTGCAAAAAAAAATTTAAACCCCCTCACCCTCCTTAATCCCCCCCCCAGACTTACCACAACTCCCTGGTGATCGAGCGAGGAGTGAGGACGTCATTTCTGCAATCCTTGGCGAGAAGCATGTGACGTCGGTGGCACGTCGAGTGACGCGGCGTCACGTGATTCCCGGCTCGTTCGCGCCGGACGGCTCGTTCGGCCCAAAAAGAACTTTTGGCCAGCTTGGGGGGGCCTCCTGACTCCCCCAAGCTGGCCAAAAGTTCTTTTTGGGCCGAACGAGCCGTCTGGCGCGAACTTGCCGGGAATCACGTGACGCCGCATCTGAGTGACGCGGCGCCACGTGATTCCCGGCTCGTTCGCGCCGGACGGCTCGTTCGGCCCAAAAAGAACTTTTGGCCAGCTTGGGGGGGCCTCCTGACCCCCCCAAGCTGGCCAAAAGTTCTTTTTGGGCCGAACGAGCCGTCCGGCGCGAACGAGCCGGGAATCACGTGACGCCGGCGTCACTCGACGTGCCGCCGACGTCACATGCTTCTCGCCAAGGATTGCAGAAATGGCGTCCTCACTCCTCGCTCCATCACCAGGGAGTTGTGGTAAGTCGGGGGGGGGGGGGATTAAGGAGGGTGAGGGGGTTTATATTTTTATTTTGGCTCAACAATCGCGATTTCCCACATATCGAACATATCTATGTTCGATATGTGGGAAATCCGATCGTTTATGTCGAATCAATTTTTTAAGTAAAAAAAAAATATGAGTTGCGTTTTACTAATGCGGTCAATCCGAATGCACACCCCTACAGTACACTATTGTGATTCTTTCTAGAGTGAAATGCCATAAGAAATGATTCACTGCTCTGACAAACTCAGTATAATTCTCTATTGGATGGTCTATACAACTAAGTAAAGAGTTCATATTAGGCCTCTTTACAACACTATTAGAGATCATAAGTGCAATGATGAAATTGCCTTGAGCCAGGCATACTATCTCTGCAGTAGCCCAACTGGATCTCTAGAAAATACCAGGTAGATGCCAAAAATTAGATCCATTTCTACTCAGGGGATAAGTGGTTACTTTCCCCATGTCTACCTGTCTAATAATCATTTATAGACTTTTCTTCCAGGAAATTGTTCAAACTTTTTACACTCAGCTATGATAGATTCCTAGTCCATGTCCAATAGCAACAAATTCCATAGCTTAATTTTGCTTTATATCTGCTATCCATTAGTTTCTTGGATTGTCCTCCAGTCCTCCATGGCCACTGAGAAGATGTTGTTATGAAGTTAGTAAGTAGCACATTTAAAACAAATCAAAGAAAATTCTTTTTCATGCAACATAAAATTAAGCTCTGGAATTCATTGCTAGATCCCTTTGAAAATTGACCCCTTAATGTATCCTTTCAAATTTAAACTACTCAGGTAGGCAACCCTTTAGAATGGAAATTCAGAGGTGATAATTCTTATAGTACTTAATAGTAGAAATGTGCAGCAGTAAAACCATTCGGTTTGGATTTTGTTTTCAGCCTGCTGCAGTAAATTTCATTTTTCCTGTGGTTCAGGCTTTTTTTTTGGGGGGACCCCGATTTTCGAGTTAGTATGTGCTAGGGATGTGAATCGTTTTCCATATCGTCTTAACGATAGAAATCGTGTGGCAGGGCAAGAAAATCGTCTTAGGCACGATTTTTTAGTTAAAAAATCGTTAAAAATCGTTTTTTTCCGATTAGTGCGCACTAACTCGAGTTAGTGCGCACTAACGGGAGTTAGTGCGCACTAACTGGGAGTTAGTGCGCACTAACTGAAAATGATACAATTTGACACTTTTCAGGTCAGTTAAGGTCAGTTTAGGAATGAATATGTATTCCTATTGGCTGCCCTCTTATTTATTCATGTTACCAAGTTTCCTACTGACAGTATATGGGGGATGGGAAATGGAAACAGTTGGTAGCTTGACAAAACAAGTAATGTGATCAGTCAATGTGACTAGAACTTGTGCCCTAACCCTGATACCAGGGGTATTGTGATCTTCCTGCACACAGTGCCCTATCCCTATTAATACCAGGAGTGTTGTGATCTTCCTGCACACAGTGCCCTATCCCTAATACCAGGGGTGTTGTGATCTTCCTGCACACAGTGCCCTATTCCTGATACTGGGGGTGTTGTGATCTTCCTGCACACAGTGCCCTATTCCTGATACCGAGGGTGTTGTGATCTTCTTGCACACATCCCGATATCAGGGATAGGGCACTGCATGCAGGAAGATCACAACACTCCTGGTATTAATAGGGATAGGGCACTGCATGCAGGAAGATCACAACACTCCTGGTATTAATAGGGATAGGGCACTGCATGCAGGAAGATCACAACACCCCTGGTATCAGGGATAGGGCACTGTGTGCAGGAAGATCACAATACCCCGGAGGAGTGAGGGTCAGGCAGCTCCCCCCTGTCTGTGAAGCCAGCCTCTCACTAGTAATGCAGGGAGGGAGCTGTCTCAGACTTCACCATCCTCCCCCCCCCCCTTACCCACACACCATTCACTAGCTGGGACATGGGGGAAGTCAGGAGTGAGGGTCAGGCAGCTCCCCCCTGTCTGTGAAGCCAGCCTCTCACTAGTAATGCAGGGAGGGAGCTGTCTCAGACTTCACCATCCACCCCCCCCCCTCACCCACACACCATTCACTAGCTGGGACATGGGGGAAGTCAGGAGTGAGGGACAGGCAGCTCCCCCCTGTCTGTGAAGCCAGCCTCTCACTAGTAATGCAGGGAGGGAGCTGTCTCAGACTTCACCATCCTCCCCCCCCCCTCACCCACACACCATTCACTAGCTGGGACATGGGGGAAGTCAGGAGTGAGGGTCAGGCAGCTCCCCCCTGTCTGTGAAGCCAGCCTCTCACTAGTAATGCAGGGAGGGAGCTGTCTCAGACTTCACCATCCTCCCCCCCCCCCCCCCTCACCCACACACCATTCACTAGCTGGGACATGGGGGAAGTCAGGAGTGAGGGTCAGGCAGCTCCCCCCTGTCTGCAAAGCCAGCCTCTCACTAGTAATGCAGGGAGGGAGCTGTCTCAGACTTCACCATCCTCCCCCCCCCCCCTCACCCACACACCATTCACTAGCTGGGACATGGGGGAAGTCAGGAGTGAGGGTCAGGCAGCTCCCCCCTGTCTGTGAAGCCAGCCTCTCACTAGTAATGCAGGGAGGGAGCTGTCTCAGACTTCACCATCCACCCCCCCCCCCCCTCACCCACACACCATTCACTAGCTGGGACATGGGGGAAGTCAGGAGTGAGGGACAGGCAGCTCCCCCCTGTCTGTGAAGCCAGCCTCTCACTAGTAATGCAAAGAGGGAGCTGTCTCAGACTTCACCATCCTCCCCCCCCCCCCCTCACCCACACACCATTCACTAGCTGGGACATGGGGGAAGTCAGGAGTGAGGGTCAGGCAGCTCCCCCCTGTCTGTGAAGCCAGCCTCTCACTAGTAATGCAGGGAGGGAGCTGTCTCAGACTTCACCATCCTCCCCCCCCCCCCCTCACCCACACACCATTCACTAGCTGGGACATGGGGGAAGTCAGGAGTGAGGGTCAGGCAGCTCCCCCCTGTCTGCGAAGCCAGCCTCTCACTAGTAATGCAGGGAGGGAGCTGTCTCAGACTTCACCATCCTCCCCCCCCCCCTCACCCACACACCATTCACTAGCTGGGACATGGGGGAAGTCAGGAGTGAGGGTCAGGCAGCTCCCCCCTGTCTGTGAAGCCAGCCTCTCACTAGTAATGCAGGGAGGGAGCTGTCTCAGACTTCACCATCCTCCCCCCCCCCCTCACCCACACACCATTCACTAGCTGGGACATGGGGGAAGTCAGGAGTGAGGGTCAGGCAGCTCCCCCCTGTCTGTGAAGCCAGCCTCTCACTAGTAATGCAGGGAGGGAGCTGTCTCAGACTTCACCATCCTCCCCCCCCCCCCCTCACCCACACACTATTCACTAGCTGGGACATGGGGGAAGTCAGGAGTGAGGGTCAGGCAGCTCCCCCCTGTCTGTGAAGCCAGCCTCTCACTAGTAATGCAGGGAGGGAGCTGTCTCAGACTTCACCATCCTCCCCCCCCTCACCCACACACCATTCACTAGCTGGGACATGGGGGAAGTCAGGAGTGAGGGTCAGGCAGCTCCCCCCTGCCTGCGAAGCCAGCCTCTCACTAGTAATGCAGGGAGGGAGCTGTCTCAGACTTCACCACCCCCCCCCCCCCCCCCTCACCCACACACCATTCACTAGCTGGGACATGGGGGAAGTCAGGAGTGAGGGTCAAGCAGCTCCCCCCTGTCTGTGAAGCCAGCCTCTCACTAGTAATGCAGGGAGGGAGCTGTCTCAGACTTCACCATCCCCCCCCCCTCACCCACACACCATTCACTAGCTGGGACATGGGGGAAGTCAGGAGTGAGGGTCAGGCAGCTCCCCCCTGTCTGTGAAGCCAGCCTCTCACTAGTAATGCAGGGAGGGAGCTGTCTCAGACTGGTATCAGGGTTAGGGCACTGTGTGCAGGAAGATCACAACACTCCTGGTATTAATAGGGATAGGGCACTGTAAGAGATGACTGTAGTAGATTGAATAAAGATCTGATGTTTCTGCTCTCCTCACACCAAACAAAAACAACACACAAGCAGAGAAGCCCTTCTTACAAAGCTGAGCTAGTGAGTTAAGTAGGAGGAAAAGTAAACATACTGGTGCCAGTGTGGCTACTTAAAAAATACACTTACCAACAATCAATTACATATATTTGAACTGTGTACAGTTCCAGCCAGGACCACCTTTCTAAAATGCACAGTGATTGGCAAATTCAACATGCACTAGCATTTCAGGTGCCTGCTAACAAAAATAATAAACAAACAAGTTCTAGTCACGTGAGTGCTGATCATTACATTACTTTTTTTGTCAAGCTTCCAACTGTTTCCATTTCACATCCCCCCAACCATATAACATCAATAGATAAGAGCACAGCCAGCCAATAGGAATACATACATACATATTCATTCCTAAGTGACCTTTACTGACCTGGGAAGTGTGAACACTTTGTTTCATTTTCTGTTGGTGTTCGTTAGTTTCCAGTTCCATTTCCCATCCCCCCAACCATCACCTCAGTGGTAACCTTGGTAATATCAATAGATAAGAGGGCAGCCAGCCAATAGGAACACATATTCATTCCTAACTGACCTTCAGTGACCTGGAAAGTGTTTATTTGTATCATTTTCAGTTAGTGCGCACTAAATCGAGTTAGTGCGCACTAACACGATTTAACGATTTTTAACGATAAATCGTTAGAATTTCTATTGTATCGTGTTCTATAACGATTTAAGACGATATAAACATTATCGGACGATAATTTTAATCGTTGAAAAACGATTCACATCCCTAGTATGTGCTAACTCCCATTAGCGCCACTAACCCGAAAAACACATTTTTCTGAAATTTTGTAAAAATTGAATTTGTTGTTTGAGTCTTCTGAACTAGGACGAATGCATATCCCCATGCATTGTGAAATGCACATCCCCATGCATTGTGAAATCTGGGCTCCTAGGTCACCTCTAAGAATCAAAACATGGTAGATGTTTTCATGCTTGTCTTTTCTGTAGTGTTTGAGTACCTTTTCCAAGTTTAAGTATCCAGAAAAGTAGTTAATGTACTATAAAGCATATACATTAATAATCATGAGATTTTGAAAGCAAACCTTGCATAAATCTCAGCAGTCTTTTAGCCTGCATACTTATAGACTACAATTGCTTTAAAATATTTGTTACATATGTACACAAACTTACTTGGTGTTCCATAGTTCCTGTTCATCTTTCATACTCCAAATAATGGTGAATCTCCTGATATTCATGCTCCTTATCTGAAGGCTCTGCATGACAAGGCATTCAGTTTTGTAGCATCTTTGTATTAAGATAGATGAATTATTAATTTACTATAGTATTCTGAACTTTATTTTGGAAAGTTCTTGAAACTCAGAAAACCTTTTGTAGCATAATATCCTACAAGTACCAATGAAGAGAAATAAGATTGACACGTGTTAATCTGGAATTTGAATAAGTCCAACAGTCAGATGTACTTCCTCTGTGGCTTCCAGTAGTGTGGTAGCCAAATGTTAGGTGCTTGTGATTGAACACCTGGTCTAACAGTGTGCTCTTTAATCTGTATAGTCAGCCCCCTGAAATGTCAGTGGGAAACTTCATAGCAAAGTTGTAGAAATGGATTTTCTTAAACTTTTAAATCTTACTGTATGAGTTTTTAATAGTATACAGTAGAGTCTCACAGACAATATAGTGTAAGAACATAAGCAATTCCATAGTATAGCTGTGTTTAAAAAAGGATTGGATAAGTTATTGGAGGAGAAGCCCATTACCTGCTATTAATTAAGTTGACTTAGAAAATAGCCACTGCTATTACTAGCAACGGTAACATGGAATAGACTTAGTTTTTGGGTACTTGCCAGGTTCTTATGGCCTGGATTGGCCACTTTTGGAAACAGGATGCTGGGCTTGATGGACCCTTGGTCTGACCCAGTATGGTATGTTCTTATGCTAGATCAGACCAAGTTCGAACAAGCCTGGCATTCTGTCTCCAACAGGGACCAGTCTGAGTCACAAGTGCCCTTTAGATCACCAATAATTAATCTATTTCTGGTACCACACTGCCAGGGATAAGCAATAGATTTCCCAAGACTATCTGGCCATGGACTTTTCCCTCAGGAACTTTTCCAGTTTTCTTTTCAATCCCTAATTGCTTTAACCACATCCTTTGGCAATAGATTTGCATAGCTTGATTGTGTGCTGAGTGAAAAAATACTTCCTATGATCTGTTTTAAATCTGTCTGTTGCTAGTGTCATGGAAAGTACCCTAGTCTTAGGGTTGTTTGAAACTGTTTCCTATTTACCCATTCCACCCCATTCATGATTTTATAAATTTCAATCATATCCCCTCTCAGTCATCTCTTTTCCAAGCTAAAAGTCCCTAATTTGTTTAGCTTCTATCCATAATGGAGTTTTTCCATCCCCAAATTCATGTTTTGTCAACCTTCTCTGCACCTTTTCTATGTCTTTTATGAGATGGGCCAACCAAACACTAAAGAAAAGACAAGCATGAAAACATCTACCATGTTTTGATTCTTAGAGGTGACCTGGGAGCCCAGATTTCACAATGTTATTAAGTAGGGATGTGTATTCATCCTGGTTCAGAAGACTCAAAAAACAAATTCAATTTTTACAAAATTTCAGAAAAAATTTTTTTTCAGGTTAGTGGCGTTAACAGGAGTTAGCACATACTAACCCAAAAATCGGGTTGTACCATAGATTTATACAAAAGCATTATGATATTCTCAACTTTATTTTCTATTCCAAGGCTGACCAACTCTGCGGTCAGTAGAGGAATAGAGCGGGGTGGTCCACTTCAGGCCTCAAGAGCCACAAACTGTACTGGATTTCAGGATGTCCATAATGAATATGCATGAGAGAAACTTGTGTACAATGGAGACAGTGCATGAAAATGTCTCTCATACATATTCATTGTGGATATCCTCAAAACCTGGCCTGTTTGAGGCTCCTGAGGACCAAAGTTGGCCACCCCTGCTCTATTCCTTTACAAACAATTCCTAATATTCTATCAGCATTTTTTGACCTCTGCCAGTCTTTCATAAACTCTTTTATTTACAGTACAAACATTCCTGCAGTAAAGCCTTTTACTACTTGGCCACTAGGGATGTACAGGGAAAATAAAATTGTTTTTCATTTTTTGGTTCAATTTTGGGAGTTTTTTTCCCCATGAATTTTGCTTTGCGGAATGTTGGATTTGTTTCATTTGTGTGAAAAAACAAAACATAAAAACAAAACATAAAAACAAAAATGGGGCCTCCCAAGGCTTTTCCTTCTCCCCCTTCCATCTTTTCCACCCACCCAGAAAAATGCTGGGGCCAGGATCCGCCCCTGGTCCCCACTTACCTGGTCCGGTGGGAAGCCTCAGGCCTTGCATAGGCCAAGGATACAATAAGCTGCCATGACCTCAGCTTCGGCCTATGCAAGGCTCATGCCTCAGCCTAGGCTGGAGCCTAGGCCTAGACCCAATGCCACGGCCCAGCTGGAGGCTGAGGTCTGATGATAGGGCCCAATCCAGACCCAGGTCTGACACCGGGGCCCAGCCCAGCAGAAGGGTCCTGAAGATTGCTTCTTGGCCTAGGCTAGGGCCTGGGCCCAGACCTGACACTCTGGCCTAGCTAGGAGACTGGGTCTCAAAGTCTGGGCCCAGGCCTGACGCCACAGCCCAGGACCTTGACCTAGACCCAGGATCGATGCCGGAGCCCGGCACAGAATTTGGGTTCTGATGCCTGGGCCTTGGCCTAGGCCAGGGTCCAGGCCCAATGCCTCAGACTGGCTTGGAAGCCAGATCCTGATACCAGGGCCTCGACCAAGACCCAGGCACAATGTTGGGGCCTGGCCTGAAGGCTGGGTCCCGAAACTTGTGCCTCAGCCACAGCCAGGCCTGACACTCTGGCCCAGTCCAGAGTCCAGGTCCCGATGCTGAGGCCTTGGCCTGACTGAGGCCAAGGCCTGGCCCAGAGGCTGCATCCCAACACTTGGACCTTGGCCTAAGCCAGAGACTGGGCCCAGGCCCAATGCTGGAGCCTTTCCTGAAGGGGGGGGGGGGGGGTTACCAACATCTGGTCCTCAGCCTAGGGTCAAGTTCAGGCCCAGATCCCAGGCCTCAGATCAGCTCTAATGATGTCCTCTTATTTCTTCATTTCTTTTTAAACTGATGCCGTCTGCTGGTTCATACCAGAGTTAATTAACTCTAATACAACCCTAGCAAATTGTGTCAGTTGAAGAAGAAAAAATGAAAGATGAAAACATTATCGGAGCTACTCTGAGGCTTGGACTCCTAGCCTGTGCCTGACCCTAAGCCGAGGCCCAGGAATCTAGACCTGGCAACCTAGCCACCCGACCAGTCCTTGGCATCAAGCCTGGGTCCAGGCCGAGGCCTTGGTGTCGGGATCTGGCTGGGCCCCAAAGTTGGGCCTGGGTCTGGGTCAAGACCTTGGCATCAGAACAAAGCCTCCAGGCTAGCCGCAGCTTCAGGCTTGGTCCCATCTCCTGCCTTGGCCGAGGTCCAGGTGTCGAGACCCGGCTTCCAGCCTGGGTCTTGTCCTAGCCATTTCTGCGGATACCTGACTGATCAGGTAAGTGATTGTTCAGGGTGGTTTTTGTGTCTTGGCCATGGCCTTAACATCTGCCCGGGCCTAAGCTGAGACCCCAGCATCACACTTACATCTAGACTATAACAAATACATTTTATTTAATTTGGGCTCTTCAAATTAAACAAATTTTCCTTATTCATCGACTGCTCTTCCCTACTGGCTACCACAATTTCCTGTTACCCACAATCAGTCTACTTTACATTGCAGTGCCAACCTACTAAAATTCCAAGCTGCTGACTTCTCCAACTTTCAGAGACTCCTTACCACTTTCAAGCTTTTGCTGTATCCTGGTCTAAGCTTCTTGTTTCTGTCCAAACAAGCCCCTTTTTACCATTACTTCCAGCTGCCTAATTGGTATCATCTTCATCCCCAAGTCCTACGTTCCAAGTACTACATCTCCCATAACTCCAAGTGTCAATGCAGCCTCTCCTTCTCCATGCTTTCTAGTCAGCTGATTGTCATATTTCCATGGAAAGACCACATACTATTTTACAGTGCTAAAGCACATGAATTAATTATATTTGGCTGAAGACTTGAGTGCTTTCTTTATCTATCTGTTATAATTTTTCAGTATAATCATTTAATGAAGAATTTATACATGAAGGCAAAAAGAATCCATTGTGGGTGCTCAGCTACATGACAGCAGTTTGCACCTTATCTTTCCCATGAATTTGGGATAGCAATAATTATATTACTTAGGAAACCAAAGGCTGGAGGAGGGCAAATTTTCAACTTGTGAGGTGATGCATTGTCAAATCATTCCATTGTCCAGTCATTCATGTCTCATCAGCATTCAGTCCACTCATCTGTCTCCCAAACATGGACTGCGAAAGAATAACAATGCAGGGTGAACTCTGTTTTAAATGTGCAAATTTTGCTCAGAGGTAACGAGGTTCATTTTGATTAGGTGCTGCTGCATTTAGGGTGGTGAAGAATAGGAATTGAGAGAGGTAAAGTTATTATTATTTCGCACATGTTTCAAATATTTGCTAATAATGGTTCTGTTCTACTAATTATGTTTATTCATCTCACCCCTTTTTTCATTGACAGCTCAAAGCAAGTTACATTCTGCTACCGTAGCTTTTTTCCCTTTCCCCAGAGGGCTTACGATCTGAAGGTCTTATTTGGAAAGCTTTTTGCACATAAACATAGAATGGGGGAAAAAACTTTAGTTAAGGGGGCCCTAAGTTTGTGCATTAAGCAAGGGAGGGTAAAGTGACTTGCCCAAGGTCACAAGGAGTATCAGTGGGATTTGGGCCCTGGCTTTGCTGCTTCTCAGCCTGAGGCGCTAACTGCTAAATTACTCTTCCACTAGCTATGCAGTACCCACTATGCATTAGTCTATATATTGTGCTACAATAATATATATCAGAACAGCCCTTATGCATGTGCAGATGTTTTGCAAGAATTGTTTGAGCACTAGTTTAGCTTCAGCATGACAGAACAGTTTTAAAACTTCTGGAATTCTTTTTCAGCTGCCAGAGTCTGCAAGTGCGCTAGGGACAAATATTATCCATCATTTTAATGTAATTTACTGTGAAACCAATAATGTGATATTACCTGGAGTTGCTATGGACACTTCTGGTTTGATTTCATAAAATATCGGCCATAGAAACATGTCAGCAGAAGTGGTAGGTGTATATATTGATAGAGAATAGTGCTCTATGCTTTTATGAAAAATCAAGTATTTCAGCAGGAAAGAGATTGCTGAAAAATAATATCCTTTTTTGCTTTAACAATCAGTTCTGAAACTGTAGCTATTCTGAAAGCCAAAGCAATCTTGAAGACCAAATGAAAAGCTGTCCAGTACCTCAGCACTTCTTTTATTGGTTGCTATTTCTGTCACAGAAGAGTTAACATATCAGAGTTAACATAATGCATTTTTCTATTTGTTTTCTTTGTTTCTCATCTGTTTAGCATTTTCTTTTCTTCATATAAATGGTAATGAATAGTAAAGTGTGATAACATATTTATCACTTGGTAAAAGTCATTTGCTATACAATAAACATTTTAACCTATGTACTGTTTGTATTTAAGTGTCTTTAAAGATGCAATAAATGGGATTATCACAGTTGTTTACTGTAGGTGCCTATGAAGAATAATGAGCTGAATAGGCATTCTGCTAGTATGTACTAAAGTAAAAGACGTGATGCTTTGTTAATTGCATGATATTTAAGGCACAGAAAAAAAAAAAAACTTGTCACCTGGAGCATAGGATTAAGTTTTGATTGCATCAAGTATAAAAGCCTGCACCTGACAGGCCAACTTATTTCACTAATATTAAAATAAAATATCCAATTGTGTTCTGCCTGTGGCAGCAGAGGCAAAAGGAGAAAAAAGAGAGAGACAAGGGGAAAAAGCTCAGGAACTACCAAGGAGATAGGAAGAGTGTCCTCAGCAAGCATCACTGCACAGGAGACTACACAGGCTGGATTTGTAGGCCCAGGACCAATCTGCTTGGCTTTCTTGAGGTAGAAGTTACAGTATCTGCAGGTATGAAATGAGCTCAAAAGCCATTTAGTCTTTTATGAGGAAATTGAAGATGATCTTGATCCTCTGACTGTCAATTTTCATGTCAAAGATGATCTTATCAAGCTCTTGAGTATGTTACTACTTGTCCTTTCATTCCACAGTGACTGAAGTTGGTAGAATAGAGAAGTCCACCTTCTCTAGATATTTCAGCCAATTCTTGCTAAGGTGAATTAGGAATTATATCATTTTCCTACCCAGAGAACAGAATAGTAGAAACTTAAAAGAGGCTTCTTTTCTTCACTGGTCTGTCTAACATGATGGGTGCTATTGATTAGACACATGTCACACTGGTGCCACCTTATGAAAGGGAGGTGGACAACCAACATTGAAAATGTTTTCATTCCCTGAATGTGCAAGTGGTTTGTGATGTGCATATGAAAATGCTAAATGTGGTGGCAAATTTATCAGTGTCCTTTTCTGATTCCTATATCTATCATTATTCTAGCCTCTTTCAGCTATTTAAGAAGGGCAGGGAAACAAGCAAACAGGACAATAAAAGAGAGTCTAAGAGGTAGTTTAGAAAAGGGAGTTACAGAGAGGTTTTTTTTAAAGAGGGGCTTTTTTGTGTTGCTGTAGTTCCTAATTTACTGTAAACAAATGGAAAGAGTATCTTTGCTCATAGACTCACCAACCTAGTAAGGGTGGCTTTAAACTAGGTCCTACAGGGAATAGTAACATAATCCCACAGGTAAATAAGATATATATATAAACCATAATGGAGTCATGAGTCAGATAGTTCCTTACTAGCTAATGGATATAGTGAAGCAGTGGTAAATTGTAGCCTTCCCCGAACTTTGATGGGCGCGGCATATAAATTCTTTCAAATAAATAAATAAATACATTGGAAGGCTTGTAAAATACCAGATGGAAAATGGAAAACTGAGAATTGGTGACAGCAAGGGATGATTGATATAATTCCTAGGAAGAAACATATAGGAAACAAGAGAAATGGAGGTAGAAAAAAAAGCAACTTAGAAAGTCATGTGTACAAATGTAGTTTATCCAACAAACTCATTGACCTAAAAGCCACAATAATCTAGCTGAAGTAACTGAATGATGGTTCAATGATGATCAGGACTGGGAAGCAAATATATCAGGATACACACTTGCTGGAAAAAATAGGTTAAATTGTGGAGGGATAGCTTTATCTGGTAGAGACAAAATAAAGGCCATGGAGATACCAAGTGAGTATGGGTTGTTTTGAAAAGATCTAAGGAGTTTAATATCTATGCAGCTTTAAGCTCTAAGCAACTATGACAGGGAGAAAAGGGAGATATAGACATGACAGAAGCAATCCTAATTATAGCATGCAAAGGTGCAGTCTGTTAATGAAGGATCTATATCTACCAGACGAAAGTTAGAATATGCCAGCAGTTGGATCTATTAGAAGTAGAGGGATACTGGACTCCTTGCAAGAAGTCATTTTCAAGAAACTAGTTGAGGAATCCACTCATTTAGAGGTGACTTTGGTCCCAATACTGATAAATGGAGACAGTATCGCTAAGATTACGGCAGGGAAAAATCTGGGGATCCTGTATCATCATAAAGTGTGGTTCAGTATAAACACTGAATCAGAACCAAACTGTAAAAGAATAAGGATCCTGTTGAGGGAAAGGTGTTTTAGTGGACCCTTGGGCCAGCCTGCGGGAGACTGAAGGAAGATGGACTATAGTCTCTCCTAGCGACAGGCCGGGAGGCAGATAACAGGCAGGAGGTGGCGACGAGCTTCACCCTGGAAGCCAGTACTCCCCTGGGAGGAGCCCGTAGGAGCCCAGCCACTGGGACTTAGGGGGTTCACCCTGGAAGCCGGTACTCCCCTGGGAGGAGCCCGTAGGAGCCCAGCCACTGGGACTTAGGGGGTTCACCCTGGAAGCCGGTACTCCCCTGGGAGGAGCCCGTAGGAGCCCAGCCACTGGGACTTAGGGGGTTCACTCTGGAAGCCAGTACTCCCCTGGGAGGAGCCCGTAGGAGCCCAGCCACTGGGACTTAGGGGGTTCACTCTGGAAGCCAGTACTCCCCCGGGAGGAGCCCGTAGGAGCCCGGCCACTGGGACTTAGGCAATCGGAGTCTGGATCCAACGCAGGGCGGATACTGGAACTGGGCTGGAACTGAAGCGAGACAGGTACTGGAACCAGACTGGAACTGAAGCAAGACAGGTTACTGGGACCGGACTGGAGCTGAAGCAAGACAGGTACTGGAACCGGACTGGAGCTGAAGCAAGACAGGTACTGGAACCAGACTGGAGCTGAAGCAGGACAGGTACTGGAACCGGACTGGAGCTGAAGCAAGACAGGTACTGGAACCGGGCTGGAACTGAAGCAAGACAGGTTACTGGGACCGGACTGGAGCTGAAGCAGGACAGGTTCTGGAACCGGGCTGGAACTGAAGCAGGACAGGTACTGGAACCGGGCTGGAACTGAAGCAAGACAGGTTACTGGAAGCAAGCAGGAACAGAGGCAAGACTCGAGAGCCAGAGCGCAGCGAGTCTCAGGCAGGAACAGAGTTGCTAGGGCAAGCACACTCCGGGGCTCGGAGCAACTGAGAACCGCAAGGAACCCTGTTGCAAGGCAAAGTTCTGGGATCCACGGCGGCCTTACATAGGCCGCCGTATCTGATGTCAGGCGTGAGGCAGAGTCTTCAGTGGCGGGAAAAGGCCTTCATAAGTGCGGTTCTTGCGCGCACGCGTGCCTAGGAAGGAGGCATCCCGGAAGGGCTTCTTGGCGGCGTCCCTCCCAAGGGAACGCCGTGGAACAGGCCATTGGCTCCCCAATACGGAACGGGACCATGGAGGTAAGGGCCAGGTCGTGTCACTCGCGACCGGGACCGTAACAGATCCTGGGGGAATTCTGAAAGAAGATGCCCTCTCTGACTTGTCCATTGCCCGCAACCAATGCGGCTCACTGGGACAGAGGCACTGATGTCATCAGAGCACTGGCGATATTTTAAGCAACATGTGGCGGCATTTATTTGGAGGACTTGCTGGAAGAAGATACCATTCCATTCTGTCCTCCTTGAATAGTCCATTGCCTATAACCAATGCTGCTTGCTGCAAACAATGTGGCTCACCTGGGACAGAGGAGCTGACATCATCAGAGTGCACTCTTCCCATCCAAAATACTTCCAGATCATTATCCTGACAAAGTAGCAAGGATACAAGCCACTAGAATAGCTACTGCTACTGCTCAGCTTCCAATGTTCTGAGAACCATGAGAAAGGCAAGAAGGGTTAAGCAGTTACAGGCACAGGCATGACACCCAGCTAGTCCATTCTCCACTTGCATAAACACATGCAACTCGCAAACCAATCTCAGACCATATATTGGATATTAATGGCTGCAGCCTTTTATTAAGTATCTGACAAGAGAATCTTATTTGGGTGCTTAAGCTTTCTTATGTCCACCTTTTATCCAATGTGAGGTGCTCTTGGACTTCTTTGAGACTATCTTCCACTGGTCACCAAAGGAACTGCCTCTGTTCCCACAGTGCAGAACCACACAGAGCAAATCTGCCAACCACCTCTCATAACACCAGTGAAACAGACCCTCTGGGTTTCTTCCTGGGTCTGTCGGCTGATGCAGTACCTGGGTCATTCAACTATGTTCCAAAGCCACAACCCTAGTTGTGCCTTTGCTTGAGCCTTGTGGTCTCTCTCCTAAACTGCCCTCCACCCACTAGGTGCTTAAGCAACCCCAGCATGACAGGGGTAACAATGAATAAATCTGACCATTCAATGATCTGGTAAACATTACCAATATTAACTACAACAGGGGTGGGCTTTAGGGGAAACTTCCCAGTCCTGGCTCATGCAGCAAAGAGGAAGATGTGGGAGCAAATGAGAAGTAAATCTCCCACAGGCTCCATCTCTCCCCTTGATATGACATCATCAGCCTCATGGCCAATCACCAGCTGTCAGCACTGCCAGCACATGGAGATGACATCTGTGCACCCCATGGCAGCCATTAACAGGGCATGCTGTAATTATGCTGCTGCCACAGAAGCCAGATCTTGCCAGTTGTGCTGATCATGTGCTGATCACTTTTTTGAAGAAGTATTCAAAGAAAATGTGCCTTGTGTACTGCAAAAAAGTATCCAAGTAAATTAATTTTCTTCAATAATTTTAAAACCGATGAAGCCTACAATATTAGTCAAGTGAATTCTTATCTTCTTTGACTGACATTGTGGGTATCATCAGTATTAAAATTATTGAAGACAATTAATTTGCTTTTCTCCAAAACTTATCCAAGGCACTCATTATTTTTGGACAAATGATTATATGGATGGGAGTCTTCACTTTTAAAAATCATTAGTGAGGCTCCACATTTGATGGCTTCCTTAAATTTTTTTCTAAAGTTTGTTTTGGTTTTTGTTTAATATATATTAAAGTTTTCCTATGTTTATCATTGTTTTTGTATACATAATACAAAGGTTCTAATGCCTCATTACAAACCTCATTTAATATGGGGCCGCATGATGCTGTTGTACCAATCCATTTTTGTAATCCATATGTAATAGCTGATGATGTTGAAGAAAAATGATTGTTTTACTTCAGTTGTTTAACTATTATATATAGTGTAAATGAGCATAGTCATATTATTATTCTATAAAATAATATAGAACTATGGACATTGAGACTGACTGGTAAGACAAGTAAGTACATATAAATTGTATTAAAGTACTTGACTCAAAATATATAACTTGGTACCTCCCCAGAGGCATTATGCCTTGTTTATGTTAGATTAAAGTATTTTATCCTTGCAAAGGGGTTATGGACTACAGCAACAGCATTTTCTTCAGTATGGGGTTGCAATATATTGCATCTCATTAAAAAAAAAAAGAAGGCAAATTATGAAAGTAAATGTAGATTAAAACTAGGGGTGAGTTGCAGAGTATTTATGAGGCCTGCCAGAAAGGAAATTTGAGATCTTTAAATCCTTTGGGAATCAGTGTGTCTTCTAAGTAATGAAAAAAAAGGATACATTTTATCACAGAAAAGAAACACAACTTTAAAGAAAGAAGGCTTGCTCTAAGAAAACATTACTAAGTCATCCTTATTTTAAATCATGTGAAAATGTTCCTGTGAACATTCTTTTAATATATTTTAGTGGTACAGTAAAATCTGCTTTACTAGGCTATTTTATTTATCATAAGGGGTTGCCAGAGTTCAAAATAAATAGTCTAATTCAGTGGTTGAAGTGGAAGACATTTCTTAAGAGAGTAGAATTGGGGCAAAAGAGAAAATAATTATTTCACAAGATTTGAAGACATAGGTGGGCCTGCGCCACATGGCCAGAGCCCACCCTTGACGGACGTATGCCCCTGGGACGGAGGCCTGAGGGGGGGCTGGGGGGTGCAGGAGGAGCGGCACATCTGTAAAGAACACCCCTGCCCGTCCTACCTGTTTCTGCAGGAAAAGCGCTGGGAGGGGAAGAAGCGACGTCATAGCCCAACCCCGGGGCTACGACGTCGGAGGGGTGTGCCGGCCATGCCGGCGAATGACGCAAGCGGCCATTTAAAGGGCCACAGGAAGCTCAAAGCGATCCTTTTCGGATCACTTGACAAGAGGAAAAGGAAGGCAGCCCAGTCGAGGCGTAGCGTGGCGGCCCTCGTGGAAGCGCAAGATCGGCGGGGCGGCCCTAGTCGAGTAGCTGGATCGAGTTTTCTGGTGAAGAAGCAGCGATCGGGGGTTTCCCGGTGTGGTTTCCCGGTGAGGAGACAGTGATCGGGTGGTCTCCCGAGGGCCTGGCTCAGAGAGATCTGGCAGTGCGGCAGAAGTCCACGTTTCTGACTGAAGGAGGGAGCCGATCATTGGAGGCGGCCCAGATAAAGGCCGGATATCAGCACAAAAACTGCAAGTATAAAATAAATAAATAAATAAATAAATAAATAAAATAGAATTTGAAATTTAAAAATTACTTTAAAAAAATTATATATATATATAATAACTTGTTTCTTCAATTTCATGTCCCTCTCCCCCCCCCCCACCCCCATTCCCTCCCGCAATCCGAGGTGTGAGGAGAGGGGAGGGTTTGTGATGGTGATGACTCAGCCTCGCTGCAGTACTAAATGAAGTGGGACACTAAGAAATTCACCACCCACTCATTCAGAATTGCTGCGGGCACAAGTGCGGTGCAGGCTGGCCTTGAAACAGCTACAATAAAGAAAATTGAACGGTGGCTATCTAAGGCGGTCAATACATATGTACGATTAGATAGAGTGAACACTGCTAACAAGAATTGTTAATTTTCTCTTACAGATGGACTGCAGAGACAGAGTATAGCATAGATTATTGGTCACTCTTAACGTATGCTGGGTGGCTAAGAGAGCACACGGGCAGCCATACGGACAACATTTGGGTCTGGCGCCAAAAGGTTGGGTCGTCGAATGGATGGGAAAGCCAGGCATGCAATGGGAACAGTTATTTCCCTTTATACAGTGCCTGAGGCACGCGGGGACAGCTCCGGATGTAATAATATTGCATCTGGGGGGCAATGACTTGTGTTCATGGACATTTAAGCACTTTGTAAAAAAGATAAAAAGTGACCTGGCATCATATTTGAGCTATACCCGAGAGCCGTGGTATGCTGGTCGGATATCATACCCAGACCAAAATGGAAAAATTATGGGGGCATGGGAGAAAGAAGGTAAATCACCAAATCGGGATATAGATACAAAAAATGGGGGGACAGCAGATAAGACAGTGGACTGTTCAGACCAGACAGAATACACTTGTCGGATATTGGATATGACTTATTCAATAATACCCTACAGGATGCCATTGAGGCACAAGACAGTAAGGTTAAAAAGCTTATATATTAGTGGGGGGACATGAGGCAATGGTCCTCCCTTCCTCTTGTCTTGGCGGGTACCAGAGCCGGTTGGGCCGGATTACAAGTGGTGCTGGTGACATCACATGATGGCGGGGTTGCCATCAGTGCCGGGAGGTGAAAGGCGAGGACGTGGAAGGCGCTGAAGGTATGGCCCCCTTGCTTGGGAACATGGTAGGGGGCCTCACTGAGTAGGACGGCCTTGCTTGGTTCATGCGGCGGGCAGCAGCCAAAACATACTACCGGCTCAGGTATCCAGAAAGTTAATATGTTGTGTTTAAAAATAAAATCTGCGGCCATTTTTATACCAAAGACAGAGTATGTGTGGTTACTATTAGAGTGGACACCAACAGATGATTGTTAAAGTATGGGCAAGGTAAAACCGAAGGGACGACGGACAAAGGAGTAAGTGGCAGCTGCTACCATTATAAACATTTCCACAGACTAAGAATGTTGCAAGGCAAAATTTAATTTTAAACTGCACACTCATATTCAGGCCGATACAGAAAAACGCGTGGGAGAGCTGGCGCACACAATTCAGAAAGCCCAGATATGTAATTAGGGCCCGCAGTAAAAGGAGGTGCTAGGGACACTAGCACGTCCCTAGTGCCTCCTTTTTGACAGAAGCGGCGGCTGTCAGCGGGTTTGACAGCCGACGCTCAATTTTACCGGCTTCGGTTCTCGAACCTGCTGACAGCCACGGGTTTGGAAAATGGACGCCGGTTAAATTGAGCATTTGTCTTCTAACTCGCCGGCAGATTTTTAATTTTTTTTTTTTTTAATTTTTAATTTTTTTAAAATTTTGGGGCCTCTGACTTGATGTCATAGCGATATTAAGTCGGAGGGTGTACAGAAAAGCAGTTTGTTCTGCTTTTCTGTACACTTTCCTGGTGCCGGCCGATATTAACGCTTCCCTTTGGCAGGCGTAAATTTCTGAAAGTAAAATGTGTGGCTTGGCTGCACATTTTACTTTCTGTATCATGTGGCAATAACTAATAGGCTCATCAATATGCATTTGCATGTTGCAGGCGCTATTAATTTCAGGGGGGTTGGCTGCGCAATGGACGGCTGGCCAATGGCACCGAAAGACCCTGTTACATGGGAAGGGCAAAGGGCCATCGGCATAATTTCTTTTACTGGCAGCCGACGGCCCGAGAGTGGGAGATCACTCCTGGGCCACCGCTGGACCACCAGATACTTTAGAAATGTTTTGAAGGGGTTTTGGAGGGGTCGGGAGGGTCAGGAGGGTGGGGGAGGGTGGGGGATTAAATGATTTCTTTGCTTCAGTATTTACTGAAGAGGATGTTGGGGAGGTACCTGTAATGGAGAAGGTTTTCATGGGTAATGATTCAGATGGACTGAATCAAATCAGGGTGAACCTAGAAGATGTGGTAGGCCTGATTGACAAACTGAAGAGTAGTAAATCACCTGGACCGAATGGTATACACCCCAGAGTTCTGTAAGAACTAAAACATGAAATTTCAGACCTATTAGTAAAAATTTGTAACTTATCATTAAAATTATCCATTGAACCTGAAGACTGGAGGATAGCAAATGTAACCCCAATATTTAAAAAGGGCTCCAGGGGCAATCCGGGAAACTACAGACCGGTTAGCCTGACTTCAGTGCCAGGAAAAATAGTGGAACGTATTCTAAACATCAAAATCATAGAACATATAGAAAGACATGGTTTAATGGAACAAAGTCAGCATGGCTTTACCCAGGGCAAGTCTTGCCTCACAAATCTGCTTCACTTTTTTGAAGGAGTTAATAAACATGTGGATAAAGGTGAACCGGTAGATATAGTATACTTGGATTTTCAGAAGGCATTTGACAAAGTTCCTCATGAGAGGCTTCTAGGAAAAGTAAAAAGTCATGGGATAGGTGGCGATGTCCTTTTGTGGATTGCAAACTGGCTAAAAGACAGGAAACAGAAAGTAGGATTAAATGGGCAATTTTCTCAGTGGAAGGGAGTGGACAGTGGAGTGCCTCAGGGATCTGTATTGGGACCCTTACTTTTCAATATATTTATAAATGATCTGGAAATAAATACGACGAGTGAGATAATCAAATTTGCAGATGACACAAAATTGTTCAGAGTAGTTAAATCACAAGCAGATTGTGATAAATTGCAGGAAGACCTTGTGAGACTGGAAAATTGGGCATCCAAATGGCAGATGAAATTTAATGTGGATAAGTGCAAGGTGATGCATATAGGGAAAAATAACCCATGCTATAATTACACAATGTTGGGTTCCATATTAGGTGCTACAACCCAAGAAAGAGATCTAGGTGTCATAGTGGATAACACATTGAAATCGTCGGTACAGTGTGCTGCGGCAGTCAAAAAACAAACAGAATGTTGGGAATTATTAGAAAGGGAATGGTGAATAAAACGGAAAATGTCATAATGCCTCTGTATCGCTCCATGGTGAGGCCGCACCTTGAATACTGTGTACAATTCTGGTCGCCGCATCTCAAAAAAGATATAATTGCGATGGAGAAGGTACAGAGAAGGGCTACCAAAATGATAAGGGGAATGGAACAACTCCCCTATGAGGAAAGACTAAAGAGGTTAGGACTTTTCAGCTTGGAGAAGAGATGACTGAGGGGGGATATGATAGAGGTGTTTAAAATCATGAGAGGTCTAGAACGGGTAGATGTGAATCGGTTATTTACTCTTTTGGATAGTAGAAAGACTAGGGGGCACTCCATGAAGTTAGCATGGGGCACATTTAAAACTAATCGGAGAAAGTTCTTTTTACTCAACGCACAATTAGACTCTGGAATTTGTTGCTGGAGGATGTGGTTAGTGCAGTTAATATAGCTGTGTTTAAAAAAGGATTGGATACGTTCTTGGAGGAGAAGTCCATTACCTGCTATTAAGTTCACTTAGAGAATAGCCACTGCCATTAGCAATGGTTACATGGAATAGACTTAGTTTTTGGGTACTTGCCAGGTTCTTATGGCCTGGATTGGCCACTGTTGGAAACAGGATGCTGGGCTTGATGGACCCTTGGTCTGACCCAGTATGGCATTTTCTTATGTTCTTATGTTCTTAACTTCGCATATCCGGCTTATCGAGAGGGTGCCGGGAGTTGTATGGGAGTTACTTGCCCCAGATCGCCCATGGAGGCCGGGATGGCGCCTGGCTGAGTAGGGTGGCATCCTTGAGCCCGGGGCGGGGACAGCAGCGTAGGGTTCATGGGCCCTAATGCCTCGAGGCATTGGGTCAGACCCTGCACCGCAGAGACCAGGGCATCAAGGGTCTGTTGCTGATCTTTCAGACACTGGGTCATTCCGGGAATGGCCTGGTGGGCAGATATCTCCGCCGGGTCCATGGACTTGGCAATCTGTTATGCTCAGGCTTGTGAACCCTTGGGCCGATGGGAGGATGGAATACCTTAGGAGGTGATCCGAAGGTTCTCCTGTCGGGTGGCAAGGCAGGAGCAGAAGATGTGACCAGCTAACCCTCGGCCCTGAAGACAGAGGCGACTGTGGAGGCAGACGAGGAGACAAGACGTTTGATGAGAAGAAGTGTGTCTTTGCCACTGGAAGCCCTTGGTCCCCCCAGGAGGAGCCTGTAGGGACCCAGACCGCTGGGACTTAGGTGGACCTTTGAGAGGTCGAGAGTTCCGTGCAAGGGCTGACTGGAGCTTCACCCCTGGAAGCCTGCGGTCCCCCCGGGAGGAGCCCGTAGGGACCCGGGCCGCTGGGACTTAGGCGGGCCCTTGGAGACAATGGTCAAGAAGAGTCCAAGGTCAAGTGCCAGAGGGTCGTCATTCACCAGTCTGAGGTCACACACCGAGGGATCACCGCTTGCCAATCCAAAGTCACATACCAGACAATCACCGCTTGCCAATCCAAAGTCAATACCAGGAATCATTGCTAGCTGATCCGAAGTCAGGAACCAGGAAACCAGACGAAACAGGAACGAGGATCCAAAGCACAAGAACTCACCGAAGCAAGCAGACCTGACTAACCAAGAAAGTTGCCAAGTCAAGGAATGAGCAGAGGAAGCCGCCCTTTATACTTCCCCTGCTCTGGCTGATAGAGAACAGCTGAAGCTAGTTAAAGGGAACAGGTCCCTTTAAATGTGTCAAGGAGGCACGACCTCACACCTAAAGATGGCGCTGGCCTACCATGGCCGCTGAACACAACAAGAAGCCCTGGATGCATCTGTCTATCTATTTTATTATTAATCTTCCTTCCTCCTCTGGACACACTGTCCTCTTGGTGGTCATCAACCGATTTTCCAAGATGGCCCATTTTGCCCCACTTGCAATTTTACCTATAGTCTGATTGCATGGACTTCCTTATATCATCTGTGACTGTGAAATGCAGTTCACATCAAGGATTTGGCATACCCTCTGAGTAAAGTTGGATGTGACCTTGGACTTCTGATTGGCCTATCACCCTCAATGTACTGCCAAACAGAGAGGGTTAACCAGATTCTTGAGACCTTCCTTAGGGCCTACATATTGGCCAGGCAGGATAACTGAGTGCAATTGCTCCTTTGGGCTTCAATAATTTAGTAAGCAAATCTTCTGTATCACTTCTATTCTATGTTGTGTACAGGAGACATACAGTGTTCAACAAAATGAACATATTTCTCCTGTATTATGCACCCTTCACTAACTTCCATGATCAAATATAAAGTTAGCTTACAAATCTACAAACTCTTACAGAATGATTCCTCAATATGGCTAAATAACTCTCTCTACCTTTACAAGCCAGAAAAACAGCTACGCTCTTCCAATAAGAATCTTCTTGAGATTCCAAATTTGAAACTGGCAAGACTTAACATCACAAGGAATCTCGCCTTCTTTGTTGCCAGCCCATGCCTACGGAATGATATTCCAGAAATGTTAAGAGATATTTCATCTTTGAAAGATTTTAAAAAGCCCTGAAGACTTATTTTTCACATTAGCCTTTGCTTAAGCTATGTATATACAGACTTTTTCTATCCTTGGTCTAATGTTTATTTGACTGTATCTCTCACATGTTTTATAATTGATGCTATTTTAAATTATGTATGTCTATCATTGCTAGCCACCTTGAGCTATTGTAGAATGCAGGATACAAACTTTTAAAATAAATAAATAAAATATCACTGCCTCTCTAGTTGTCCTTGCAGGCTCTCACAGCAGACCATTTCTTGTTTAATTTACAGGAGATTTAGGAAAATACCTAGAGACTCCTCAGGAAAGCAGAAGAATGACACAAAAGGTGAGTGGACTGGAAACATAGACAAGTACCTCAATTCTCCCCTGATCAGGTGTGATTTAGTACCAGAAACATCAGACTCAGGGTACCCTCCTTCAAATTTGCTCAGATTTATTGATCCATACCAGGATATACAACAATTTAACCCAGTGACTTATAAAATTAACATTCTCCTTTCCCTCCAAATGCTAACTCCTTCTATGTCTCTTTACTTAAACCCCTGATCTTCAACAGATACTCCAAGAAAGTCTCTCCTTCCACTCCTATTTCATGTACCGCTGACATGAAACAAGATAAAGGAGCTCATTGCCTGTTTTAACTTGATCAGGATCTGAGCTCTGCATATAGGTCACCGCAGCTAAGAAAAAATCTGCCATTATCAGAAGGTAAACTTAAATAGGTAAATGTTCTGTCTGAATTCAACTGTAGAGACCTTACTTTGAAATGAGATATATTTTATTAATAGCTTTTTGCTCTTTTATGTTTTGAAAAGAGATTTTTTTGCATTGCTTTTTTAATTATTTTTTTAGGAATTCTTTCTACTTAGCTTTAGAAAGAAAGACTTGAAGGGAAGAGGGTCCTTCCCATTCGCCCCTACCTTCAATTCTAACTTTATAGACTAACCTGACCTTGGCTGGCAGAGTATAACATGGAAGTAATTTAGATAAACGTAATTTTTGTGGAATCAAAACACTTAAGTAAAGTTCAGGAGGAGCTTAATTAGTAATACCTTAGTAAATATGTCAAGTAATTAACTTTCAGAATAAAAGAAAATTACTGCTTGGTACCAGAAAGAGAAGTGAGAACAAGTGAATTAGCTCATTTCTACAAAGAGAACAAATGAAGTAAATTTCTTGTGAGCTGATTGGTAGCATCATATTAGAACTTGGGGTAATAATTTCTAGTTACTGAGGTTTATTTTTATACTTTCAACAACAAAAGTCTACCAGGGAAACAACCCAAAACTACTACATAGCTCATATGTTTATACATATATTTTGCAGTCTAAAAGAATAAGATAAGACACTTCATACTTCCAAGCATCAAGTGAGATTTGAACAGGACAGCAACAGGGACACTGAATGAGAGGTATAAGTTAGATTCCACAGACAAGCAAATTTTTTTCCAGGACAGTTGAGGAAAAGGTAGGGACTTTGGCAGGTCTTTCTTATTTCTTTCAACAGGTACCAGAAGCTACCAGCAACCAAAGGATGTTCAGGAAACATCATACTGCAAGAGCTTTTGTTGCTGTTACCAATTCCACTGCTGTCCAGACAGATGTCCTGATCCACAGTGAGGAATCACTTCAGTGTGAAAGATGTCTGTAGATCAACTCCTTCAGGAAAGAGGTGGTGGAACTCAAAGAGGAGGTGGTGAATCTTAGAAGCAGCCAGAAGAATGAGAACTAACTTGATGAAATGCTAATCAAGGCATCTAAGACAGAGAACTTAAGCAGAGTGGAAGGTGAAACTGGTCCATGAGTTGACACCAGGACACAGACTACTATAGCTGCTAGACCCTACACTATGGCTCCTATTGCCAAAGAAATTCTGAATGTTCGTAAAAGAGGCAATACTTTTGAATACCTTCTAAAGTGGGAAGGGTTTGGCCCCGAAGTAAACTCTTGGGAGCCTCAGACCAATATTCTGGACAAAGAGATGCTTCGTCAGTTCCACCTCGCGCATCCTTCACAACCTAAGCCTGGTACCCGAAGAGGAAATCACCCTTTGAAGGGGGGTACTGTTGTGACCGTTGCTGCTCGATGTCTCTACTCCGCCCTCCTTACCTCCTTGGTGACTCCTTCTTGCTGAAGTGGAAGGTTGGCTGCCACGGCTTCTTTCTGCCGACTCCTGCCGGCATCCCCAGAGCGGCTTGATGCTGCAATCCGCTATGATACACAAGAGCCTAAGGGTGCGCGCGGCCCCGACTGATGTACCAGCAGTGGCGCGAACCTCAGGGGCGTCCCCCTGAGATGACGCCATCCGTACCAGATATTTAAGGTCTCAGAAATCGCTAACGTATCGAGTTAGCAAGGAGTTGGATTAAAAAGGAGTTGGACCAGTTTCGCACTCTCCTAGCTACTCTGCCTCCTTGGTCTTACCAGGGGTACCCGCTCCTCGGGGGCCTCGCTCTCTCTTTGTTTTTCAGGTCACAGACAGGAACCGGTACTCGCTCCTCGAGGACCCATGTTCCCGGACTGGTTGCTGAATACTTATTCTGCCTGGAAGTCATCGCTGCCTACTACACCAGTGAGTTACCATCTCTCTCTCTCAGAGCTTTCCCTGGAACCAGGTACTCGCTCCTCGAGGGCCTAACTTATTCCAAAATCTGGACTACTTCTAGAGACTGTTGTGTGAGTGTTACCATCAAGGTTCTGTTCCTGAACTCTGCATATCCTGCCTACTTATTATATTCAGTTTCTCTACAGCTCAGTTATCCAGGATCACTACTGCCACCTCTGGTAGATCAAAATATTGTTTAATAGGGATGTGAATCGTTTTTGAATGATTAAAATTATCATCAGATAATTTTAAAATCGTTCTAAATCGTTAGAGTGCACGATACAATACAAATGCCCCCGATTTATCGTCAGGGGCATTTGTATTGTATCGTTAAATAGGGCATGGGAATTATTTGGGGGAGGGCGGGAAAACCGGTACACCAAAACAACCCCTAAACCCACCCCGACCCTTTAAAACCAATTCCTTACCCTCCCCTACCCTCCCGAACCCCCAAAAATGTTAAGTTACCTGGTGGTCCAGTGGGGGGGGGGGGGTGTCCCGGCGCGATCTCCCGCTCTCGGGCCATCGGCGCCATTTTGGCTGCCACTAATTAAAATGGCGCCGATGGCCCGATTAACCCACCCGACCCTTTAAATCGACCCCCCTTAGCCTCCCCCACCCTCCAACCATTTTTTTTTAGGGAGGCCTGCGCCGCTAAAAAACAAACAAACAGTTGACCGTTTAAATCGACCCCCTCTCCCGACCCCCCCAAAACCTTTTAAAATTACCTGGTGGTCCAGGGGGGCCTTGGGGGGCCTCGGGGAGAGATGCAGGGGGGTTTCTGGGAGAGGAGAGATCCAGGGGGGCCTCGGGGAAAGATTTCCCGTTCCCAGGCATCAGCTGTTCTTAAAAAAAATGGCGCCGATGCCCATTTGCCCTTACCATGTGACAGGGTATCCGTGCCATTGGCCGGCCCCTATCACATGGTAGGAGCACTGGATGGCCGGCGCCATCTTTAAAGATGGCACCGGCCATCTTTACTCATCAGCCCCTATTATATTATACTCTATAATAGGGGCTGATGAGCAACGATGGCCGTTAATTTAATGTGGACAAGTGCAAGGTGATGCATATAGGGCAAAATATCCCATGATGTCAGGTCTCATATTAGGAGCTACCACCCAGGAAAAAGATCTAGGCGCCATAGTAGATAATACGTTGAAATACTCAGCTCAGTGTGCTGCGCCAGTCAAAATAGCATACAGAATGTTAGGAATTATTAGGAAGAAACTGGTGAATAAAATATAAAATGTCATAATGTCTCTGTATCGCTCCATTGTGAGACTGCATCTTGAGTACTGTGTACAATTGTGATTGATGCATCTCAAAAAAGATATAATTGCACTGGAGAAGGGACAGAGAAGAGTCACCAAAATGATTAAGGGGATGGAATGGCCCCCTATGAGGAAAGGCTAAGGAGTTTAATATTGTTCAGCACTGAGAAAAGATGGCTGAAGGGGGATATGATAGAGGTCTTTTAAATCATGAGAGGTTTAGAATGGGTAAGTAAATGTTATTGTGTCATGCAGTTTGTACTGTTCATATTGTGAGCTTTGTTACAGCATGGTAATGTTTCCTTACCAATATAAATTATTTTGAGAAAAAAAAAAAGAATGGGTAAATGTGAATTGGTTATTTACTCTTTCAGATACTACAAGGACTAGAGGACAATCAATGATATTAGCAAGTATGTCCCGCTGTTCGGGTCTTTGTAATTTGGGGGACCTGAATTTCGGGTTAGTGCACACTAATGGGAGTTAGTGCACGCTAACTCCCCATTAGTGCATACTAACTCCCATTATTGCGCACTAACTCACGTTAGCATGCACTAATGAGAGTCAGTGTGCACTAATGCAGAGTTAGCATGCACTAATATGAAAACCGAATTTTCCAGAAATTTCGGGAACATTTTGGTTCGGTTTTCGGGTTCTCCTAACCATGATGAATTAGGCAATTTATTATTTATTTGTTTATTTATTTATTTATTTATTTGTTTTTATATACCGAAGTATTGGTGTTGGCCTTCAATCCGGTTTACATTTGAACAACATTATACATGAGAACTCAAGAACAATATACATAAGAACTCAAGAATATTATACATGAGAACTCAAGAACAGTATTATACATAAGAACTCAAGAACATTATACATAAGAACTCAAGAATATTATACATGAGAACTCAAGAACAGTATTATATATAAGAACTCAGGAACATAATATATAGCAATTATGTGAGGAATGTGGTAACTGAGAATATAAGAATCCGGGGGTAACTGTGACAAGAGATAATAACTTAACAGGAAATGACGGAATAACAAAGGGATAAAACTGATACAGTTGTTCTGGCACGGTGATCGAGGTGACTAGTGTCGCGAGACTGGAGAGGGGGCAGAGCTGGGAATATAGGGTGGATAGAAGGGACATCAGTGGGGGAGGGCTATGGAGGGGAGAAGGGGGATTGTGCTGTGCAATGGATAGTTTAGCCTATCCTGTCCTTGAAGGCTTGTTTGAAAGGCCATGTTTTGAGCAGTTTTTTGAAAGATATTGTATTTCTTTCAGATCTTAGGTGTGTTGGAAGGGAGTTCAATAGGTGTGGACCAGCTATTGAAAATGCTCTTTTCCTGGTTGTGGTGAGTTTAGCGGTGGTTGCAGATGGGATTTCAAGACAATCTTTGTTTGTTGATCTGGTGATACGTTGAGAGTGTTGTCTTTGGATTAGGGTAGGGATGTGAATCGTTTTCCATATCGTCTTAACGATAGAAATCGTGTGGCAGGGCAAGAAAATCGTGTTAGGCACGATTTTTTAGTTAAAAAATCGTTAAAAATCGTTTTTTCCGATTAACGGAGAGTTAGTGCGCACTAACTGAAAATGATACAATTTGACACTTTTCAGGTCAGTTAAGGTCAGTTTAGGAATGAATATGTATTCCTATTGGCTGCCCTCTTATTTATTCATGTTACCAAGCTTCCCACTGACAGTATATGGGGGATGGGAAATGGAAACAGTTGGTAGCTTGACAAAACAAGTAATGTGATCAGTCAATGTGACTAGAACTTGTGCCCTAACCCTGATACCAGGGGTATTGTGATCTTCCTGCACACAGTGCCCTATTCCTGATACCGGGGGTGTTGGGATCTTCTTGCACACATCCCGGTATCAGGGATAGGGCACTGCATGCAGGAAGATCACAACACCCCTGGTATTAGGGATAGGGCACTGCGTGCAGGAAGATCACAACACTCCTGGTATTAATAGGGATAGGGCACTGCATGCAGGAAGATCACAACACCCCTGGTATCAGGGATAGGGCACTGTGTGCAGGAAGATCACCCCGGAGGAGTGAGGGTCAGGCAGCTCCCCCCTGTCTGTGAAGCCAGCCTCTCACTAGTAATGCAGGGAGGGAGCTGTCTCAGACTTCACCATCCTCCTCCCCCCCCCCCCCTCACCCACACACCATTCACTAGCTGGGACATGGGGGAAGTCAGGAGTGAGGGTCAGGCAGCTCCCCCCTGTCTGTGAAGCCAGCCTCTCACTAGTAATGCAGGGAGGGAGCTGTCTCAGACTTCACCATCCTCCCCCCCCCCCTCACCCACACACCATTCACTAGCTGGGACATGGGGGAAGTCAGGAGTGAGGGTCAGGCAGCTCCCCCCTGTCTGTGAAGCCAGCCTCTCACTAGTAATGCAGGGAGGGAGCTGTCTCAGACTTCACCATCCTCCCCCCCCCTCACCCACACACCATTCACTAGCTGGGACATGGGGGAAGTCAGGAGTGAGGGTCAGGCAGCTCCCCCCTGTCTGTGAAGCCAGCCTCTCACTAGTAATGCAGGGAGGGAGCTGTCTCAGACTTCACCATCCTCCTCCCCCCCCCCCCCCCTCACCCACACACCATTCACTAGCTGGGACATGGGGGAAGTCAGGAGTGAGGGTCAGGCAGCTCCCCCCTGTCTGTGAAGCCAGCCTCTCACTAGTAATGCAGGGAGGGAGCTGTCTCAGACTTCACCATCCCCCCCCCCCCCTCACCCAAACACCATTCACTAGCTGGGACATGGGGGAAGTCAGGAGTGAGGGTCAGGCAGCTCCCCCCTGTCTGTGAAGCCAGCCTCTCACTAGTAATGCAGGGAGGGAGCTGTCTCAGACTGGTATCAGGGTTAGGGCACTGTGTGCAGGAAGATCACAACACCCCTGGTGCCAGGGTTAGGGCACTGTGTGCAGGAAAATCACTTAAAATCTACACTTACCAACAATCAATTACATATATTTGAACTGTGTACAGTTCCAACCAGGACCACCTTTCTAAAATGCACAGTGATTGGCAAATTCAACATGCACTAGCATTTCAGGTGCCTGCTAACAAAAATAATAAACAAACAAGTTCTAGTCACGTGAGTGCTGATCATTACATTACTTTTTTTGTCAAGCTTCCAACTGTTTCCATTTCACATCCCCTCAACCATTACCTCAGTGTTAGCCTTGGTAACATCAATAGATAAGAGCACAGCCAGCCAATAGGAATACATATTCATTCCTAAGTGACCTTTACTGACCTGGGAAGTGTGAACACTTTGTTTCATTTTCTGTTGGTGTTCGTTAGTTTCCAGTTCCATTTCCCATCCCCCCAACCATCACCTCAGTGGTAACCTTGGTAACATCAATAGATAAGAGGGCAGCCAGCCAATAGGAACACATATTCATTCCTAACTGACCTTCAGTGACCTGGAAAGTGTTTATTTGTATCATTTTCAGTTAGTGCGCACTAAATCGAGTTAGTGCGCACTAACTGGGAGTTAGTGCGCACTAACTCCCGTTAGTGCGCACTAACACGATTTAACGATTTTTAACGATAAATCGTTAGAATTTCTATTGTATCGTGTTCTATAACGATTTAAGACGATATTAACATTATCGGACGATAATTTTAATCGTTGAAAAACGATTCACATCCCTAGATTAGGGTGCTAATGCTGTTATCGTCATTGTGGTGAGTTGAATTGTGTATGATTGCTAGAGTTTTGTATTTGATTCTTTGTTCTATCAGGAGCCAGTGTAGCTCTTTTAGGATAGGGGTGATGTGGTCTGATCTTTTGTGACCTGTGAGAATTCGGGCTGTGGCATTTTGTAATATTTAAAGAGGGTGTAGAGTTGATTTGGGGAGTCCTAACATGAGCGAATTGCAGTAGTCTATGCTTGAGAAAATCAGGGCTTGAAGGATGGTTCAGAAGTCTGAGTGGTTTAGCAGTGGTTTTAGGTGCTTGAGAATTGATAGTTTGTGGAAACCTTCTCTTACTTTTAAGGAGATATGCTTTTTAAGGTTGAGCTGTGGGTCCATCCATATTCCCAGATCTTTAGCGTTTTCTTTTAATTTGATGGGGTTGTTGTCGATGTTAATGGAGTGGTTATGATGATCTCCTGTGTTGGATTTTTCAATTAGCATACATTCTGTTTTTTCTGTGTTGATGCATAGTTTCAGTTGGTTTAATAGGCTTTTAATTTTGTTGATGGTTGTAGCTGCAAGTTGTAGTGCGTTTTTGATGGTGTTTGTGACAGGGATGAGGAGTTGTATGTCATCGGCATACAGGAAGTAAGTGACACTGAGACTGGATAAAGGGGTATTAGGTAGATGTTGAAAAGGATTGCAGATAGCGAGGATCCTTGAGGGAGTCCTGTTTCAAGTGGGATGGCTTCGGAGGTGTGGTTGTTGAAATTTACCTTGTATGTTCTGTTTTGGAGGAAGGAGATGAACCATTCTAACATTTTTCCAGTTAGACCGATTTCAGATAGTCTGTTGATTAGACTGTTGTGTTCGACTGTGTCGAAGGCGGCCGATAGATCAAGAAGGATGAGGATGTATCGTTGTCCGTTGTCAAATCCTCTTAGGATGGCGTTTGTTATGTTAATGAGTAGTGTTTCGGTACTGTGATTTTTTCTGAAGCCGTGTTGGTGGGTATAGTATTTTGTTTGTGTCAATGTGATTGTTCAGTTGTTTGAGGGCGGCCTTTTCAGTAAGCTTGGCGAGGAGCGAGAGGTTTGATATAGGGCGGTAGTTGCTTAGGTCAGTGGGGTCGAGGTTCTTTTTTTTTAGGATGGGTTTTATGGTGGCGATTTTTAGTTTGTCTGGAAGTACTCCTTCTTCAAGTGATTTGTTTATAATAGCTGTGATGGTTGGAGAGATGGTTTGGGAGATTTATTTGAGTGAATGTGTTGGTATGGTGTCTAGATCATGACGGGCTGGATTTAATGTCTTGATGAGCTTTTCCTTTTCAGTGATTGATATAGGTTTGAAGTTGGTCCAGGGTGTGATGTCTTTGCAGCTCAGTTGAGAATTGTTGCTTGTGGTCTTAGTTATTTTTTCGGATATTTTATTTATTTTGTTTTTGAAGAACATTGCGAGCTCTTGACTTAGGTGTTTGTTGGGGAGGGAGTTGTTGTTATTCGCTGAAATTAGGTTGTTTACTAGATTGAAAAGGGATTTCGGGTTGTTTGAGGAATTAGAGATTTTTTTGCTGTAGAATTCTCTCTTTGATTTGTTTATCTGGCTTTTATAGAGGGCAAAGTAGGTACAGTATCTTTCCAGGGTTAGTGGACATTTGTTTTTTCGCCATTCTTTTTCTTTCCGTCTTAGGGTGGCTTTTATCTCCTTTAGATGTGAGTTGAACCAAGGGTTGTTGTTATGTCTTTTTGATTTGATTATATTGGTTCTTTCTGGGTTTATGGTGTTGGCTGTTTCGGTGGTGATTTGATGCCATGATTGGGTGGCATTATTTATATTGGAGAGATCTATGTTCGACAGTTGTTTTTCCAGTTCGAATTGAAGTAGGTCGGGTGAGAAAGGCGGTCTGTATTAGGGATGTGAATCGTTTTAGGACGATTAAAATTATCGTCCGATAATTTTAATATCGTCTTAAACCGTTATGGAACACAATACAATACAGATTCTAACGATTTATCGTTATAAATCGTTAGAATCGTGAGCCGGCACACTAAAACCCCCTAAAACCCACCCCCGACCCTTTAAATTAAATCCCCCACCCTCCCGAACCCCCCCCAAATAACTTAAATAACCTGCGGGTCCAGCGGCGGTCCGGAACGGCAGCGGTCCAGAACGGGCTCCTGCTCCTGCATCTTGTCGTCTTCGGCCGGCGCCATTTTCCAAAATGGCGCCGAAAAATGGCGGCGGCCATAGACGAAAAAGATTGGACGGCAGGAGGTCCTTCCGGACCCCCGCTGGACTTTTGGCAAGTCTCGTGGGGGTCAGGAGGCCCCCCACAAGCTGGCCAAAAGTTCCTGGAGGTCCAGCGGGGGTCAGGGAGCGATTTCCCGCCGCGAATCGTTTTCGTACGGAAAATGGCGCCGGCAGGAGATCGACTGCAGGAGGTCGTTCAGCGAGGCGCCGGAACCCTCGCTGAACGACCTCCTGCAGTCGATCTCCTGCCGGCGCCATTTTCCGTACGAAAACGATTCGCGGCGGGAAATCGCTCCCTGACCCCCGCTGGACCTCCAGGAACTTTTGGCCAGCTTGTGGGGGGCCTCCTGACCCCCACAAGACTTGCCAAAAGTCCAGCGGGGGTCCGGAAGGACCTCCTGCCGTCCAATCTTTTTCGTCTATGGCCGCCGCCATTTTTCGGCGCCATTTTGGAAAATGGCGCCGGCCGAAGATGACAAGATGCAGGAGCAGGAGCCCGTTCCGGACCGCTGCCGTTCCGGACCGCCGCTGGACCCGCAGGTTATTTAAGTTATTTGGGGGTGGGGGATTTAATTTAAAGGGTCGGGGGTGGGTTTTAGGGGGTTTTAATGTGCCGGTTTTTCGATTTTTCGATTTTTCGATTTTTTAACGATTTTCACGATTTTTCACGATATTTTACCCCCCCAAACGGCAACAATACGATTCCCTCCCCCTCCCAGCCGAAATCGATCGTTAAGACGATCGAGGACACGATTCACATCCCTAGTCTGTACTTGAATGATAGTGGTTTGTTGGTTTCCTTCTTGTTGATGATGTCACTAATGGTCGTGCATTGAAGGAGAAGCTGGTCTGACCATGGGACTTCGGAGTAGGATATTGTTGAGTTTGAAAAGAGGTTGTCATTGGTGAAAATCAAGTCTAGGGTGTGTCTGGCTTTGTGTGTTGGGTTGTTAATGAGTTGAGTGAATTGGAGGGTGGTAAGGACGTCCATCAGTGTTTGGCAAGATTGGGAAAGTGGGGAGACGTCGGCGTGGAGGTTAAAGTCTCCTAGGATGATTGTTGCTTTTTTGCTGTTGATATTATGTTCTTATGTTCTTATATGTTCATGTAAATTTTATGAGGATCTAATGCTAATTTTGCCATATATGCAACATTTACTTTTAAATAGGTTAATTAAATTAGTTTGGTGAACTCGTCGATTTTTCATATGTTTATCAACCTGGGTGGTCAACTCTTTCTATAAGAGATTCATACATCTTAGAAGCACTCAGGGCAGGATAAATAGACAGAAGGTTGCAATCTATATTGCTTTTCCAGCACATCTAGGTAGAGTGCACCTTTCAAGATGGTTTGTGGTCTCAGCTATCAGTGATTATGATTATGATGCAGTTGCAGAAAATGATTCAAATCAGGCCATAAGACAATAATGAACACACTTGATCCTAGCATTTTTTATATTTGCTTGTCTTGTTGAAGCACTGGTTATCAATGATTGCTCTTTCTAACTTAATCTGCCTGTGCCTACCTGGGCCCTTTTAAGAATGACATTGTGCACTTGCAGAGAGTCCCAAAAGTTAGCTAATGAAGGGATAAAATCATACAGATGTTAAGTGGAATGCCCTGTATATGCTATGTTCATGATGATATAAAAAAGAAAACCAGTTATGTTAAGTAGCGTCATAGGGAAGTTAATTTATAATTTAGCCACTGCATTAATTCTTTTAATTAAAACTTGTAAAGCAAACTGCAGTGTTATTTGTTTCCTAATCAAGCTACATATTCTTTGCTTAACACCAGCTTCTTTTACCCAGGGGAAATATAATCACCAAATGCTAGTCTTACATACTTATGATGGTTGCTGTGAAACCACAAAAGTCTTATATTGGGAAGTTTAATTGCCTTAACTTAATGTTCAGTATTGTTGTTAGATAGTATGTTCCTATTTTCAATGGAAATAGTTTCATTTCACTGTGTTGCAAGAGTTTTGGTCTTAGTGGGTTTGTTTTTTAGCATGCCAATATCTGCATGCTAGAATTAGAATTAGGTAGGAAATGAAGGGAAAATGGGAATGAAAATTCATTGAAAAGAAGTGAAAAGGTAGTTAGGGGTAGACAAGACACTTATGACTGGGAACTACAGGTGCTAAAAATTATGATCACATAACCTCTATAATATAGAAACTATGCTGGCGTCCTTCTTGAAGCTCACATAAAATTTAATATCTTGTGTCTGCCTTTTAAGTGTCTGCGTAGGGGAGAACCAAAATATCTATCAGCTCGCTTGTTACATTATAGGGGTATACATTCATTTTAAATGAACACCAAAAATGCATCAAATTAGGCCATTTTTGGTTTGTTTCAAATAGAATCAACCAAAATAGCCTCCTATGAAAATTCCCTAAATCTTTCAGGTATTTTTCTATCTGTGACATTTAAAACATTAGGTGAAATGGGTCTCTTGTGGCCTTAGGGGGTGGGAGGGCTTTCCTGGCACTGAAACCTAGCCCCAGTGCTGAAGCTGGATAAAAAAGGCTAAGGCCAGGACTTGCATCAAGGCTTGTGCCCAACACTGAAGCCTATGCCAGGTCCTGATGCTTATGGTCCAGGCCAGATCTGGTGTAGAGACCTATGCCTATCACAGAAGTCTAAGCCAGGCAGGATTTGGGGTCCTTCCCTTCTATAAGGTTGCTGGGGCCGGGAAGCTCCCACCCCTCCCACCCCTCCCACCTACCCTCTTCCCATATCTGCTAAAAACAGGCAGGAGTGAAGCCCATTCTCTCCTGCCCAAGGGCACTTTAAAAATGATGCCATCTACCTGGAGGATGATACCAAAAGGCCATCACTTTGGTTCCTTCCTCCAGTTTAGTCAGCACCATTTTGGTGTATACCTATAGAAATTTACAGCCATATTTCAAAATGTTGCCAGCTGCACAGGGGGATGGCATCCAATTAATGTCATTTTGGTGCCATCCTCCAGGCAGATGGTGTCATATTTAAAGTGCTGAAATTCCTTGGCTCTGGACTTGGCCTGGGCCTAGATCTCAGCACCAGATCTAGGCCTTGATGTTAAGCATTTACCTTGACTACAGGCTTGGATCTCTGCACTGGGCATGGTCCTTAGCCCTTGGCCTTGTCTAGGCCTATGCCTCAGTGCCAGGCTAAACCCATGCCTAGGCCTTGAAAGCCAAGTCTGGCCTGGGCCTATGCTTCAGTACCAGTCCTAGGCTTTGGACCTGAGCCTTGGTAATAGAGCTAGGTCTTGATGCTGGACAGAGGCCGTGGTGCCAGACCTAGGACTCGGTGCCCAGCCCCAGCTCTACCTAGGTCTCAGCATCAGGACTGCCCAATCTGGGCCACCAAAGGCCTATTTTTTAATTCAGTTTTTCTTTTTTTTTTTTTTGGGGGGGGGGGGGGTTATTTTTCATGCTTAATGTTTTATTTTCATTTGGCAAATTAACCAAACTGAAAAAAAAAAAACATTAAAGGCCCAAATTAAAATGAACTCCCAAACAAAATAAAGAGCCAAACAAAAAAATTGGGGGCTACTCATCCCTTTTACATTTCATTCAGGGTAAATTACTAAAATCATACCAATAGGGATTATGATTCCACCATTATCTGTAGTTCATAAGTCTAGCACAAGACATTCAGTATTTCATTTGTTTGGGTCTAATTTCTGGCGCTCAATCCCAAACTTAATATTTTTTTATTTTTTGCACCATTGTAACATTTTAATTTTTTATTTTAATTTTAATTGTATGTTGTTTATTTATTGTTTTCTGATTTAAATTGTGTATTTTATTTTGTTCACCACCTAGGCCTTTTTAAGTGTTAGGTGGTTTATAAATTTTAATAAATGTAAAGGTAAATCCAAAGGACATGAAGGATGTGCTTAACAATGTTCAGTCTAGGAATAGAATAAAATTGTGGCTTTTTACGGAGTTCTAAGGGAGATTTCTTGAAAAATAAGAGACTTTTATGTCTGTCTATGGATTGGATGAGGTTCCATAACATTGTTAGTGTTCTATATTTTGTATTGTATGGTCATGTTTCCATGTTTAGCAATTTTATATTTATGACGTTATTTACAATTCAGTTATTTTCCTACATATCTTGATTGATTGTCATGTTATTAGATATAAATAAATAAATATACCTCTCCTTATTCACACTTGCTTCCCTCTGGCTCTAGCCACTGCCTTGTCATAATATTTTGGTACTTAGAATTCATCAGATATAATCACCTAGAAGTATATTTCCTGCTTGTTGGTCATCAAAATTTTAATCCCCCTCCCCCACCCCCATGTACCTGCCCCTACATTTTCTACATGCTAAGGCCCGGATTTTAAAAGGCCTACGTGCGTAAATCTGGTGGATTTATGCGTGTGAGTGGGCTTATGCATGCTGGGCCTATTTTAAAAAGGCCCGGTCATGCACATAAAGCCCTGGGACGTAAGCCCCGGGGCTTCGGAAAAGGGGTGGGGAGGGACATGAGAAGTGGGATGGGCAATCCAGGGGCGGGGAAGGGTGGGGTAGAGGCTCCCTGCACAGCGGTCATTTGCTGCTGGGCTGGGGGATTGCGTGCTGGCAGCCTGCTGGCGAGTGCAATCAGTGCTTGCCTCGGGGCAGGTGCAGAAGGTAAGACAAAGGTCGGGGGGGTCTAGGTTAGGGCTAGGGGGCAGGGAGGTTAGGGGAAGGGGAAGGGAGGTTAGTTTAGGGGGTTGGGAAGTTCCCTCCCAGGCCGCTCCAAAATCAGAGCGGTCTGGGAGGGAACGAGGGAAGACCATGTGCATTGGAGCGGGCAAGTTGCGCTAATATGCACCCCTTGAAAATCTACCCCAAATGCATAATCCTGTATATTTAAATTTTGAAACTTAAAACCAAGCAGTCAAGCAGTTCTTGAGTGTTTTTATTTTCTCTTTCTCTCAACTCCCTCAAACATGTCCACTTTGATACAGATCTTGTCAACAAAAAAGATTTTTTTTTCTCCTCATCCCCTCATTATATTTCTCACAAGGATATTGAACAGAACCAACCCATAACCAATTCCCGAGGAACTCCATTTATTATCTTAAGAGTGTAAGAACATAAGACATGTCATGCTGGGTAATAACAAAGTCCATTAAACCCATTATTCTGTCTCTGACAGTAGCCATTTTGGGTTACAAGTACTCAGCAAGTCCTAAAAAACTGATCTGTTTTTGTAATGTACTCCCTAAAATTAGTGATGGCTGTCCAAAGTCTTCCTGGCTAATAATTGTACAAGCCTATTTCAAACACCACTATGCTAACCTTGATTTTGCCCTTTGGTAAAAATTTCCGTAGCTTAATTGTGTGCTGATTGAAACAAGACTTTCTATGATATGTTTTAAATCTACTGGTTTTTTGTTTCATGGAGTGTTTCAGTGATTTTATAAATTCTTATCATATCCCCTCTCAGTCTTCTATTTTCCAAGCTGAAAAGCTCTAACCTGTTTAATCTTTCTTTATTAGAGAGCTATTCCATCCTCTGTATCAGTTGTGTTACCCTTCTCTGTAACTTTTCTGGTTCTGTTGTGTCTTTTTTGAGATGGGATGATCAGAACTGAACACAGTACTCAAGGTGTGGCTGCACTATGGATCAATACATAGGCATTATGACATTCTCAATTTTATTCTCCATTCCTTTCCAAATCACTGCCCTAAAGTGAGAGATAGCAGTAATTATGGTGACTTGGTGCATCAGGGAAATGATTGTCCTGGTTGATCAAGGAAAATTTAGGATATTCGTGGCTGTTGCACCACTTAGTACTCAATTACAAAGTATCCTCCCAGACAACATTTTGTACTGTACTTGCATGAGGATACAGCTGGTCAAGGTGATGGCGATTAGCATCCATTTTACTAGTGACATCTCATCCAGCCAGAATGCAAAGTATGCCTACTTCTTCCTGATGGCACATGATTAGCAGTTGGCTGAGGAAGGGGCAGAAAGCAGCTCTAGCAGGGGTGGACCAGTAGAGATTAGATAGGCTGTTCTGCACACCCAGTGATGGATATCAGTCATATCTCAGTCAATGTCTTAGCAGCAATAAGGAACATAATGAAGGGCTGTCAGCTAGATCAAAGTGACAGGACTGTTGTTCCTGTTTTGTTTTGTTTTTGTTACAGATATTGTTTGCATAGACCAACCTACCATGGTAGCAGTGTATGTTAAATGGAAGGTAGATATGTGAAAAGTATGAGTGTGTAAGGTGCGACAAATTGAATGTGATAGGGTAAACAGCTCTGACTGAAAGGTTTTCAATAGGATAAGACATAGTGAGAACATTGTATACGGTTATATAGGAAACAAGATAGGCCAAAGAAATGTTTAAATGGTAAGTGCAATGATCACCAAAATGTGGGCCTTTAAAAATGACTTTAGCATGTCAAACATGAATTGATTTTTAAAAACAAAAGAAAGGTGTTATAATATGCCTAAGGATTTTAAACTAAGAAAACAACTTTCAGATTGAGTTCCTAGTAAAAAGACTACAGGCAATTTTTCAAGTTCTATTTTTTTTTATTAGAAATTTCAGGAATACAAACACAAGAAAAACAAATACAAGGTAACAATTAACAAAATGAAATATATACAAGCCATATATACTTCATATGTGCTACAGCATGAACTGCAAATCGTGCAAGAATAATCCAGAGCAATGGGTACATGAAGGAAATGGGCGAAGGAGGAACAACAGAAGAAAACCAAGATGAAATGGAAATTAAGTATCAAATTAAGTATCAAATTCCACATGCAGAACCATGAAGCAATCCTATTATGATGTATCTGATGGCAGCTAACTTTTCATATTTGTAAAGAAAACATATAAAGGTGAATTTTAAAAGCCTGGTGTGCTCCAAAACTTGGAGATATGCGAATATGTTGGGCCGGCGCACCAAGCGGATTTTAAAAGCTGCCAGAGTACATGTGTTTCTACTGCTATGTGCACAAATGAAAAGTTCCAAAAAGGAGTGGGGCATGAGCATGGTACGGGCAGGGCATGGGCATTCCTGGATTTCAACTTCAAATTAGCGCATAAACACTTACGTGCACAGGCACGTGCCAAGGTCTCTGCCGTGTAACTTCACTTCTGCTATGGTGGATGTATATGCAACAAAATAAGGATAAATATTTATTAATTTACTTACTTATTTTGAAAGCATTTATTTCCCACCCTTCCTACATTCGGGGCGGGATACATTATGAACATACATAGGTCAGATGAACAAAATACAACACATTACATATATCTGAGAAAGGGAACATTACCTATTAGATGGAAACATATTTAAAGGGAACATTGCCTATCAGAAGATCACATTTTAAAAACATAGGAATTGACTCCAGCATGACGAAAAGCTAAAAGGGGGACCAATAAAAGGTTATAACAGGCTCGCTGAAGGGGAAAGATGCCAGGGTATTATCCATTTCCGCTTAGGTTTGGAAATGCTTTTCTGAAGAGGAAAGTTTTTAGTGCTTTTTTAAAGAATATTCTTTTTTGGAGATATCTTATTTCCTTTGGTAAGCTGTTCCATAGGAGAGGACCTGCAAAAAAGAAAGCATGCTCTCCGGTTTCATTAAGATGGGTAAGCTTAGGAGATGGAACATCTAATAGCAATAGGTTTGCTGATCTGAAGGACCGGGAGGGAGTGTGTGGATTTTTAGAATCAAGGAAATCCAGGGGGAGTGTAATTTGTAAAAAGCAGAGTGTATGATCGTAGCGAGCTTGTATTGTATATGGTATGTGATTGGCAGCCAGTGTAATGTTTCAAGGATAGGAGTGATATGTTATGAATGGGAATACCTGTTAAAGTCCTGCTACTGTGTTTTATATGATCTGCAATGGATGGATAGCTTATAGTGGGAGACCTTTTAGGAGAGAGTTACAATAATCAATACCAGAGACTAATAGAGATTGAAGGAAAGACCAGAAATCAGAGTGTTCAAGATGAGGCTTGAGGTGATGGAGTAAATGTAGTTTGTAAAAGGATGAGTTGGTAATGGTTCTTATATGGTCGCAAAGAGAGAGAGAGAAAGGGGTCAATAGTGACTCCTAAGATACATACCGTTTTGGAGGCAATGATGGAATGAGTGTCGAATAGGAAATTATTGGGTGTGTTTTCAATAGGAAAATGTGATAGGAAAGTGATTTCTATTTTAGAAATATTGAGAGCTAGTTTATTACAGTGGAGCCATTTTTGTATGGTTATGAGACAGTGGGTATGGAATGATTCTGTCAGGGCCCATGTTTCTATCAGAGGGAAAAAGAATTTGATATCATCAGCATAGATCTTATAATGAATTCCAAGTCCAGCAAGGGTGTGGCTTAAAGGTGTTAAATAGATGTTAAATAAGGCAGCAGAGAGAGAGCAGACCCTTGGGGTACCCTAGAGCTAATGGATGTCATGGAAGTGGTGGAGGAATCAATATGTTGGCTCCTATTGTTGAGATATGAAGAGAACCAAGATACCACAGATCCAGTTATACCAATGGAACATAATCTAGAGAGTAGGATGAGATGATTTACTGTGTCAAATGCTGAGGAGATATCTAGGAGACATAGGAGGAATTTTGAACCCTGGTAGAAACCTTGTCTCACCATGTCAAAGCTGGAAAGTAACAGCAACTCAGTGCTATGGTGTTTCTTAAATGCAAATTGATATTGATTAAGGATATTATTAGAATCAATAAAGTTCCACAGTTGGTGGAGGACTGCTGTTTCTATGAATGAAAGGGAAGAGATTGAGCAGGTGTTGGAGATAAGGGTAGGATCAGCTGATGGTTTTTTGATTGTGGGCCAGACTGAGGACTGTTTTAGTAGGTCAGGAACAATTCCGTGTTGTAGTGAAAAGTTAATGAAATTAGTAATAAAAGGAGCAAGGTCAAGTTTAATCAATTTAAGTAATGTAGAGTGACATGGGTTAGGGGAATAAAATGATGGTTTCATGTTGTCGAAAATCTCGATAGCATCTGATGTTGAAACATAATCAAAATGTTCCCAAACTGGGCCATCAGTGATTGGTTCATCAGCATTTATTTATTTTTAAATATTTATATTTTGCTTTTCAGCACTTCAAAGCAGATTATATTCAGGTGCTGCAGTTATTTCTCTATCCCCAGAGGGCTCACAATCTAAGGGGGTCATTTATCAAAATGTGCTTTCCCATGTGTTAAGGGCTTATTGCATGCAAAAAGCCCCATTACAACATGGGCTTGCCAGTCTGTGAAGTGCTATTGCACAGAATTAATGCTGTGCATTTAGTATAGCTGTGTTTAAAAAATGCTGTGCATTTAGTATAGCTGTGTTTAAAAAGGAATTGGTTAACTTCTTGGAGGAGAAGTCCATTACCTGCTATTCACTTAGAGAATAGCCACCATTAGCAATGGTAACTTGGAATAGACTTAGTTTTTAGGTACTTGCCAGGTTTGGCCACTGTTGGAAACAGGATGCTGGGCCCTTGGTCTGACCCAGTATGGCATTTTCTTATATTAACTACACCTTTTTCAGTAGCATTAAGCCATATGATAAGGTTTTAGTGCATTTTGTGATGTCTCCTGAAAGGCCTGTTTTAGTAGATTTGATGTGTAGAGAGAGAGAGAGAGAGAGAGAGAGAGAGAGAGAGAGAGAGAGAGAGAGAGAGAGAGAGAGAGAGAGAGAGAGAGAGAGAGAGAGAGAGACTAGCCATAATATCCTCTCCATAGATTAGGTATTTGTATCCCTATGGGTGGCCCACCTAGTAACTCGAGGTGAGGTTTAGGTATTAGTATTAGGGGTTAGGGACCACTTTGACATTGAACGTGAGACGTACGAATAGAACATTGGCCTCTTGTGAAGACTGGATGACCTACGGAGAGAGGAACTCACCCAAACATGAGATATGGGCAATGTTCTCTCCACCTAGCTTGATGTTACCCAGATAGAGAGTCCATTAAGCTAGGTTGAGAAAACTTTGCACAAATATATCATCTTGGAGTGGTGGGCCTCCCATAGGGATACAAATACCTATCTAGGGAGAGAACATAATGGCTAGTCTCTCTCTCTCTCTCTAACAATGGTCCCCCAGTGGTTGAATGCAGGAAATACAACAGGTATGGCACTTATCGCAGTCTGAAAATGTTATTGCAATTTGCACTAACTTAGCTCTTCACATAGGTAATTAGCGCAAATTGTGATAAACTGTATATTAACATAAAACACATCCCTTTTACTATCGCATGCGATACTTATCGCATTTTGATAAATCCAGGCCTAAGTTTGTACCTGAGGCATCTTCAGTAGGGGCATTATTAAAGGTATTAATTACAGTTGATGTCTTATTGCTAAAGTATGATGTGAATGTCTCCGAGATATTTATCCCAGGAAGCGTGGATGGCAAAATAAAAGGAGCTGAACTGGGGTTAATGGACTAGGGGGCATTCCATGAAGTTAGCAAGTAGCACAATTAAGACTAATCGGAGAAAATTCTTTTTCACTCAACACACAATAAAGCTCTGGAAATTGTTGCCAGAGGATGTGGTTAGTGCAATTAGTGTAGCTGGGTTCAAAAGAGGTTTGGATAAGTTCTTGGAGGAGAAGTCCATTAATGGCTATTAATCAAGTTTACTTAGGGAACAGCCACTGCTATTAATTGCATCAGTAGCATGGGATCTTCTTAGTGTTTGGGTAATTGTCAGGTTCTTGTGGTCTGGTTTGACCTCTGTTGGAAACAGGATGCTGGGCTTGAAGGACCCTTGGTCTGACCCAGCATGGTAATTTCTTATGTTCTTATGACTTTCTTAAGAGTATAATTTTCTTGAGTTGTTTAGTGTAGATGCAAGTTTCATGTAAATATATGTTTTCTTAGCAGAGATGATGGCATCTTGATATGCTGCAAGATTACAATCATAGAGTATTTTGTTGTCTAGGTGGGGTCTTTTCACCACTTCCTCTTATATCAACTCAGCTCGTATTTTTTTGGTTTGAAGCATTATATTGAACCATGGGGATGAGTTAGCTCTCTTGGTTGATAAAGGTTTCAAAGGAACCAGTTTATTATGAGTCAGTGTTAAGAAGGTGTTCCAGAGTTCTAACAATCTTTCAGTTGAATTACAGCTTTTACTGTCTTGTAGAGGTATAATATTAGATGCAAGGGTCTCAGGATCTAAATGCCCTCATTTAATGACAGTGGTATTATTCTTATAAGGAATTTGCTCAAGGGATTTGGATATAAGTGAGAAGGAGACAAGGAAGTGGTCACTCCAATGATTTCAGTTATGGTGATATTAGCTTTGTTTATAAGGAAGCCTGAGGGGTTAATAAATACCATATCTAAGCAATTTCCTTTCTTGTCAGTGGAAGAGGAAATAATTTGCTTCCAGCCACAAGAGAGTAGGGTATCAAACAAGGTTTGGGTAGGGGATTAGAATGAGGAGGACTGGGGGTGAAGGTTAAAGTCACCTAAGATTATGATCGTAGCGGGATTTAAATTGAGATTTAAAATCAATTTGCAAAGTGGTAATGAGTCACAGGCAAGCAGCCCTGAGGGGCAGTAGGTAAGCAGAGATTAATATGTTAAGATTTCAGTCATAACAACTCATATGGAAAAGGAATTGAGATATCAACCATAAAAAGTTTCAAGTGGGATTTAAAGAAAACAGCTCCTCCTCTTCACCCCTACCTTGATTTATGGAAGTAGTAGAAGTTTGGCGGGCAGCATTGATTAAGCACTGGGATGTCGTAGTCTTTCAACCAGGTTCCAGTGATACATAAACAATCATATGTTCTAGAAGCTAGAAGGTCATAAATAACAGATTTTCGTAATATAAATTGTACATTGATAAGAATTAAAAGCAGAGCAGTAGATGCAGTAATGGGATTCATGGTGTTTAAAGCAATGTTATTGAGCTTTCTTGCATATGGAGGACAGAAATGCTGACAAATACCACATGCACCATAGCATTCTTGGCCTGTAACAACTGGGATAGGGAAATTAGCTGGATTAGATGACAGATTGTACTCACAGTTGTCTATCAATGCCATGGTAGTCCAGTTGGCAGATTCACCCTCCATTGTCTCAGGTACAAATTTAAGCCTGGATTCACCATTCTTTTGCAGAATGGTGAATCCTGCAAAAACGGGTGGCGGGGGGCAAAGGGGGGATGGGGTTGCGAAAGCCCGCTTCCTTCACACCACTGCAGTGCGCCGGCTGCCAGCTTTTGCACTGAATAGCGACACCATAAAAGGAGTAGTTATTCGGCATGCTACTGCCGACGATACTGTTAGTAACATTATCGCCAGCAGAGAAAACACTGCCGACTCCTCCCCTCCCCACCCCAACTCCTCCCCTCCCCCTAATTTGCATCAGATCACATGTGAAATGGCCCTTTTGCATGCGATATGGCCTTATCGCATGTGTTAGGGCCCTAACGCACGCGATAAGGGTTTAGAAAATAACCCCCTTAGATTGTAAGCCCTCTGGGGATAGGGAAATACCTGCAGTACCTGAATGTAATCCACTTTGAAGTGCTGCAAAAAGTGGAATATAAATCTAAATTAAAAAAAAAATTCGGATGAGGCACACATGAAGGGGAGCAAAACAGGGCATGCTCCTTTGTTGCGTTCCTTCATGCACGTGACAGAGGCGTGTACTCTACAGAGCAAGCACCTCTGGCATATGTGCCTCATTTAAGATGCCTTGCGTCCATTGATGATGTCAGCGGTGAGCGAGGCACGGGAGTCCTTTGCCACTGGAGCAGGGCAGCGGAGGTGATGTGCAGCAGCTGGGGAATGGTCTGGCTGCTGAAGATGGCCAGATCAGGCAGTCGTAGCAGCAGAGTCTCGGACGATGGTGTCCCACACCCATTGATGATGTCAGCCGTGGGCAGGGCAGAAAGGTGTCCTTTTCCACTGGAGCAGGGTGGCGGGGGTGACGGGCGGCAGCCGGAGAAGGGTCTGGCCACTAAAAGAGGCCAGATCAGTCAGTTACGGTGGGGTTTTAAGTGTTAGGGCTAACAGGGGAGAAGGAAGGCTTTTAAATTGGGGGCTTGGAGGTCCTCCTATCCCTTACCTGGACAAACTGGCAAGGCACTGGGAAAACTGGAAATGGCGTTGGCATGTGTGTCTATTAACCCCCCTCCTCCACTTATGCGGTAGAAGATGCACTTGCACATATAGGTTCATGGCCACTTAATGGTTACAGGACTCCCCCCTACCCTGTCTCCCACCCCAGCATCAGGACTCTCATTTTTTGTGTCTCTACAGTGATTATACAAATATTTGGCAGGGCAAAAAGCTAGAATCAGTCTTGAATCAGCAGACTGCTGGAGTGAAAGGGAGAAGCCTTGTTTCTCAGCCACCTGGTGGCTCTATGGAAGAGAAGCTGAGCAAGCAGAAAAGGCTTACTTGCTCTTCCAAGCTCAAAATTGCAACCCTGCCCCTGCGGATCTGAATTAGTCCTCAGGGATTCAAAAGGGGCTTCTGGGGATGTTATTGTATTTCTGGCAATTCAGTTGTTAAGACCTGAATTGTGAGAACCTGGAGGAAACCTGTGACTAATGTGTAATTATAGAAAGTGTATCAGTGTTTCTAAAGTGAAGTAGTGAATTTCAGTGTTAACCATTTAACTTGACCTGAAGTGAAATAAACTGTAAGTTTGCCTTTTGAATTGACATAAGTTCCTATTAAACCTGAATCCCCTAGAGGAGAAGGGATCTTAAACTTGTTACATAAATCTGTAAAGTATAAGCCAGGATGTGCTTCTATTTTATTCTCAGATTGTGTACCAAAATAAAGCCTGGTTGTAGAAACTTGGATGGGAGTATCTTTTTTACAGACGGCCCCAATTACCTGACAGTATTGCATTCAAAGTTTTCAACCTCACCATGCCTCCCATAACACCAATTCATTTGTGCAGCTACATTAAATATAGTCCTTTATTAAAATTAGGCAGCTATATTCATTCATTCAGCAGGATGTAATTTTCAACACAGTAGTTCTAGCCATCTACTCCTTAATTAGGCAACTATGTCCCATGGAAAACTGATCACCTTTTTTCTTGACGAATGTCTTATTCATTCTACAGAAAATAAAATTAATTTAGGTGAGCATAGCCAAATGTGTACAGACACTAAAAAACATTCGGTTTTTCCAACCACGTATCATAAGTTGAACAAGAGGCTAGAAAATGTCATATCAAAAAACAAATAAATATGAAAAATGTGAAAAAAGAGAGAGTTTAAATTTGGGGAACAGTTTTGAATGTTTTATAAATTCAAGATAGATTTGATATTTATACAGGAGATTCAAGCAGATTGGGGGAAACCTCCAAATCTATAGGTCTTTTTATAGCAAGAAAATAGATTCAGATATGCTAGATTAAATCAAAAATTCCTTGGAAAAAGCTAACAAGTATGACACACAGTAGAACTGGAAAAAAATTATTGAAGAGAAAGGAAAGTAGTTCAATTATTGGAGAACGGAAAGTAGTACATTTTTAGTAAAAAGAAAATGCCTTTTTTCAGTTATTATCAAAACTGTGCAGTGTGCCATTTGCAAACTAAAATTTATTATTTGTTAGGAATTTAAACTGCATAGAATCCTGCCTAACTTATGCAATAAATACCCTGAGCACATTGGGGCAGATTTTAAAAGGGTTACGCGCATAATATACGCGCGTAACCCTTTTAAAAGCCTCCTGCGTGCGCCTCGCTTATTTTGTATAGGCTTGGCAACGCGTGCAAGCCCCGGGACATGCGTATGTCCCGGGGCTTGAAAAAGGGGGTGGGGCATGGGTGGGGTGGTCCAGGGCGTGGTGGGGCCGGAGCCTCCAGGCACAGCGACCATTTGCTGCTGTGCCCGGAATCGCGGGCCGGTTGTCGCCAGCATGCGCAACCTATGCCTGCCCGGGGGCAGGCGCAACTTCAAAATTAAAGGGGGGGGGGGGTTTAGGTAGGGCTGGGGGATGGGTTAGGTAGGGGAAGGGAGGGGAAGGGAGGGGAAGGTGAGGGAACGGAGGAAGGCTGCGCGGCTCGGCACGCACAAGTTGCACAATTGTGCACCCCCTTGCGCGCGCCGACCCTGGATTTTATAACATGCGCGTGGCTGCGCGCGCATGTTATAAAATCGGGTGTAGATTTGTGCGTGCCGGGTTGCACGCACAAATCTACGCCCGCGCGTAGTTTTTAAAATCTGCCCATTGTGCAAAGGAAACATGAACATTTTTGAGCAACTTAACATAATAATATATTTGCAAGTATGAATTCAAACTCCTGCTGGTGACTAGATTGTCAGGTTTTATATGCTTAACACTGTGATAGTTTATGTAAAATGTCATTTAATAGTTTAAAAAATAGCAAGTTAATTAATGCTAGGGTAGGGCTATCACACCAAGGCATATCTAACTACACGGTATCCTGGTATATGCTATACATTATCAATAAAACGTCATAATGAAAAGTATTTGCAACAACCTCAGTGTATACAGTAGATATGTCTAAGTGATAATCTATATTTTGTTGAAGAAGGTCATAGATTTCCTATATGGAATATAAATGATTGTACTAATTTGTGATATATACATCTTTTTTTTATTGCTCTTAATCAAATAAAGAGTTACAAACATAGCCATCTACTTTTTAAAAATCATGTCACTCCTTGCTCTTTGCCACCTGCTAAAGTCATATGCCCTTAGATGTTCTGGGAGTTGGGCAGCTCTTTGTGGACACGGACGCGGTACAGAGATGTATACTCATTATGCCCCCAATTGCTAAGCACTTTGAGCTGGATGAAACGATAGGAGCTTTCTCCCTGGGAAAAAAAGAGAATATGCCATATTAATGATTAACGGTTATTTTTCCCAGCTAGCCATATAAAGATGACGAGGAAGTCTTACCCATCTCTCCTACCCATACTTTGGATTCTTCAAGGCTTTCGATATCAAGCAGAACCACTCGCAGAAGTCATTGAGATGGAATTTTAACAGCAGTGGAGTCAAAGACTAAATAAAAATTGTATCTAAGTTCCTCCTCTAACACTGAACTATGAGATCTCCCAACTCTCTACCTAGATATACTTCTTTTATTCCACCACATAATCTTGAGGGCAATTTTCAAGGGGATTTCCAAGGGTAAAACAATGTTTTATGTTCAGAAATGAGGTCTTAGGAAAATTGCCTACCCACACTGCATGTAAAAGTGCACCTGCATGTCAGCACACATGTACTTTTTCATGCAGAGGGAGGAGGTGATCCTGGGCGTAGAGTCAGGGAGAGGTTAGCACTTACCTGCATATGAGCACAGTTATGCACTTATGTGTACGTGCATGATTTTGCTGGAAAATGTACCTACATGAATAGTGGATATGTGTCTGTGCATGTACTATTTCCGACTCAAAATTTAAAAGGGCAAATTTTCCCTTTGAAAATTGACACAGTCTGTATGTAAAAAGTACCTGTAGCCTTTATACTTGTGCACATAGTTTGAAATTTGCTTTCTTGGAGGGCAATTTTATAACCACATATGTTTGGGTAAAGTCTGTTTATACCTATTGGGTATGATTTTAAGACCTGCGCACATGCGTTCATGTGTGCGCGACTCCTGGCGCACACACATGGATGCGCTGATTTTATAACATGCACGTGTTGTCGCATACATGTTATAAAATACAATATCCGTGCGCACGTGCATGCCCGGTTTTTAAATTGGCATGCATATGTGTGGGCGAGTGCCCCATTCACATACAAGGGGGGGGGGAGATTTTTCAACTACAAGCGGCTGCACGATCGGCCTTTTTCCAAGTTCCCTAACCCTAACTCTATCCTTCCTCCCTCTTCCCCTCTCCTCCCCGACCCCTAAACCTACCCTATCTATCTGCAATGTTTTTGTTTTTGTACTTACTGCTCCTCCGTAACAGAAGTAATTTCCGTGTGACAGCCAGCTGCCAGTATGTACTTCCCTGGTACAGCGTCCTATGGCGCTGTCCTGGCACTCCTCCTATCCCGCCACTCCCCACCTAGACTCTGATCCTTGACCCACCCCTTTCTTCTGGCCTGGCACTTATGCGCGTATCAGGGGTTATGCGTGTGGCCGCGGCTGGACCCTTTCAAAAATGTGGGTGGTGCGTGCAGGGGCCTGTCACGTGCATAACCCCTGAATTTTGTACGTGTGGGCCTTTTAAACTTTGAGCTTTTATGTGCAGACTTCATTTCAAACTTAGCGCTAGATTCATCATTTTGCTATAAATATAGCAAAAATAGTGCCCATGATTTAAAAAAAAAAGGGCCATGGCTAGGCAAATTCTCATGATACTGCCTTTCATAGGTATTATTACTGCAAAGTGTGATACCATTATCACATTGTATGTTATTTTCACATTGCACACTGAGCCTATGGCAGCTGTGTTACCAGCTAAAAAGATTTTTTTTGTGTGTGAATGGTGGTTTGGGCTGCTGATGATCAAGTGAGAGAGAAAGAGAGCTTCTATAAAGGGTCCCCAAATAGTTAACTATTTATACCACTGAAAGAGGGGGCACTAATAACTCGGGGTGAGGTTTGTGGGGTGGTGTGGGCTTTGGAGGCAGTTTTACATGCGCAGCAATAAGTATGAACAGCACAGTTACCATCAGTGAAGATTTTATGTGATTTGGAGGGATGAAAGATAGGTTTTTACCATGTTCTCTCTACCTAGCCTGATTGTAGCTAGATAGAGAGAATCTTCACTGATGGTATCTGGGCTGTTCGTTTGTATGACTGTGCATGTAAAACTGTCCCCCCAAAACCCACCCCACCCCACAAGCTTTATCCTGAGTTCATAATGCCCCCTTTTACAATGGTATAAAAAGTTCAAATATAAGTGAGCCTCCACAAAGGCTCGCTCTCTTGCTCTCTCTCTCTCTCTCTCACTTACCTACCATTATTTGCAATAAATACCGGTTTGGCCAGTAACGGCATAACACACAGAAAAAAATGTAATTAAACCCTGTGATAGTGTGTGTTACTTTATCGCACACTATGTTAACTGACCCTCATTTCCATTTACTCTGCCCAAACTCCTCCCACTTGAAAACTAATTTTAAATTTGCATACGCATTTTGCGATGCAGTATTTAGCATGTGCATTACAATGTTATTGTGGGCATTAGGGCACTATTGCATATGATAATGCAGAAATGACCTTGATATGTACACAATTTTGATTTGAAAATTCACATGTAAATGGCTTGGAATATGCACAAACTCACCCCTAGAAAATTTCCCCTGCTTTTCATAGGGCTTGACTTCTACAGGTGAATTTTTGCACGTGTTTTTGAAAATCAGCTGTGCCTCCCTGGAACTCCCCTCCCCAATTTGTATAAAAGGGCACGTGTACTTTTAAGGACCAATAGAGTCTCATTTATGCACATGAAATCATATTTTATGTGTGTAAATGGCTTTAAAAATTCAGCCCTTGAAGTACAATAGCCACAGTTCTCCTTACCCAAAATCAACTACTTCCTCCAGTTGCTGTAACTATACCTTCAGGTGAAATGTCTGTATGGGTTTTCCATTTGCATCGTAAGTGAAGTTTCCTAGAAGGGTCCCTTCAGTGTCATCCTGGTTTTTCAGTCCCTAAAGGGAAAAGAATCATTAAAATATATGTAGTATCACAAACATATTTCATGGCATTTATCTTTAGGGGTGAATTGTCAAAGTCATGCTGGGCTTGTGTATATAAAATTGGCATATATGCATGTAACCAGCTTTTGAGTAAGTCAGGCGCATTTTCAGAAGGACAAATGTAGGTGTGTATTTATGCTGCTGCATGGAAAAGTATGCATGGAGAAAGAGGGTATTCATTCAGAGGGCATTTCAAGGGTGGGCTCAGAAAGTACATGCACAGTCACATATTTTATACAGGGGTTATGTGTATATGTTATCAAACGTGCATACATACTTTTACGCTTGCCAATCAGGACACAGAATTAAATCTGAGATCTCTTTTATTAGCAGATATTGGGTGAGAGGGTCCTAGGGCAAGTGGTGGAGGGTGTGAGTGAACCAGAGGAGAGCTTATGCCAAGTGTTGGAAATTTGGTGGGGATCTCTGCAAGTACCTGCACAAGTAAGTATTTTCATAAGTGAGATACTTGCATACATCATCCAACTTTATAAATTAAAATAGCTGCCTCCATACATAAATTGATGGTTATTGCATGCATGTTACAATTATTATGTATATAAAATATGTGAATACCTGCATTAAAAAATGTATATTTTCTGACTTATGCCCATCTGTGCAAAACAGTTATAGAGATACTCGCAGGTGATGACAAAGGATCATACATAACAAAATTTGAGTCAGATCTTACAACATAATTTAGTGTAGATGTGCAAAGGAAAGATAGATTATTGCATTTATTTTGTTCTTCTCATTACTTACATAGACAGCAAAGTCACGGGGAGCACTACTTATTTCACCTGTCGGTGAGATTGCCTTGGGAATGTGCTGTAATGTAACAGCTTTTGGTTGTATTGATTTGACTAATTCAATTACAGTCTCACCCTGAGACCCTGGGAAGGACCAGCAGTTACCTGGGTAAACATCTGGCTGAAACCAGATCAAAACACAAAACAAATTAACATTAATATGTTAATATGGATGGCATAACAGAATATAAGAAAGTACTTCTTTTCAGGACAGTTTCCAATTGCATTTTAGGAAGAGCCAAGAGGACTTCAGACTAGGAGTAGTTTAAATCAATATATTTTAAAGTAAAACTAAAGGCAATTGATGTGCAATCCAATCCAATACAAATATTTTGTTACTCATGGATGTAACAAAGTGCTGAAAGCAAGGTACAACAATAAAACAATATCAATCAATATATCCATCAAACTGATATAGTAAATACAAATAAGCTAATAATAACACTTCAAAGTATAAAAATTAAAATAAGAACTGTAAAACAATAGTCTGAAATTACAAAGTTATAAATAAGCAATAAAACAATTATACATAAATACAATCACTTCACCAATTAATCAGTAAAAGGAATGTTAGAAATTCTGAATTCATCATCTAAAAGCAAAACCATAAAAAGCATATTTTTACTAGAGATGTGAATCGTGTCCTCGATCGTCTTAATGATCGATTTCGGCTGGGAGGGGGAGGGAATCGTATTGTTGCCGTTTGGGTGTTTAAAATATCGTGAAAATCGTTAAAATCGTGAGCTGGCACACTAAAACCCCCTAAAACCCACCCCCGACCCTTTAAATTAAATCCCCCACCCCAAATGCCTTAATACTTCAACTTTGGGAGGGAAGTACTTACTTGCCCTAAACCAAAGGCAGGAAAACCGGCACACTAAAACCGCCTAAAACCCACCCCCGACCCTTTAAATTAAATCCCCCACCCTCCCGAACCCCCCCCCCCCCCCCAAATGCCTTAAATTACCTGGGGGTCCAGCGGCGGTCCGGAACGGGCTCCTGCAATTGAATTGTGTTGTCTTCAGCCGGCGCCATTTTGCAAAATGGCGGCCGCAAAATGGCGGCGGCCATAGACCAACACGATTCGACTGCAGGAGGTCGTTCCGGACCCCCGCTGGACTTTTGGCAAGTCTTGTGGGGGTCAGGAGGCCCCCCCCCCAAGCTGGCCAAAAGTCCCTGGGGGTCCAGCGGGGGTCCGGGAGCGATCTCCTGCCGCAAATCGTTTTCCGTACGGAAAATGGCGCCGGCAGGAGATCGACTGCAGGAGGTCGTTCAGCGGCGGTCCGGAACCCCCGCTGAATGACCTCCTGCAGTCGATCTCCTGCCGGCTCCATTTTCCGTACGGCCATACGCGTATGGCCGGCGCCATTTTGAATATTGGCAATGTGGCCCGAGTGCAGGAGGTCGCTCCCGGACCCCCGCTGGACTTTTGGCAAGTCTTGTGGGGGTCAGGAGACCCCCCCAAGCTGGCCAAAAGTCCCTGGGGGTCCAGCGGGGGTCCGGGAGCGATCTCCTGCACTCGTGATGTCAGGTGACAGGAACCAAAATGGCGCCAGTGCTACCTTTGTCCTGTCATATGGTAAGGGCAAAGGGCCACCGGCGCCATTTCTATTAACGCAGCCGTGGCCTGAGAATGGGAGATCGTGCCAGGACCCCCCCGCTGGACCCCAGGTAATTTAAAACATTTTGGGGGGGTTCAGGAGGGTGGGGGATTTGTTTTAAAGGGTCTGGTGGGTCTTAGGGTTGTTTTGGTGTGCCTGTTTTCCCGCCCTCCCCCGATTTACGATTTTTTGACGATAAATCGGGGGAATTGCTATTGTTACGCGGCTCTAACAATTTTTGAGGATTTAAAATATATCTGACGATTGTTTTAAATCGTCAAAAAACGATTCATATCCCTACAAAATAGCATTCCATAAAAATGGCCCCTTACAAGAAAAGGACCTCACTCGAGTCTTTGTAAGTGTTATAGATGAGAATGCTGTAGAAACAGAGAAAATAGGGGGTGGCGGTAGGGGAAGGAGTACATAAAAATGGATTTTCTCTTTCAAATAAGGTCTCAAATATCCCAAAGCTTTGAATACAAGAGTCAATATTTTGAATTGTGTCTGATATTCTACCAGAAGCCAAAGAAGACGCATTAAGCTTGGTAAAACTTTCCATTGATGTTCAGCACATGTTTCCCATTGAATATACTTGGATAAAGCTAACAGTGTAAATGTATCCAGGTAAATTTAAGACTGCTTTTTTCCTGACCAGACTTCAGCATGGAACTTTTGCTAAAGAGTGATCAATATGGGTCTGTTGTAATAAGGTGCATTGACCTTAGGGCTGTTTTTTAATCCTGTTCTAGCATGCATTTTCCTGTACTAACTTAACTCTGGTATTTATCAGGTTTTTTTTTTTCTGCAGAAAAAAAACTGTGCCAGGAGTTAAAATTAGCATGGGTATATACTAGAGATGTGAATCGTGTCCTCGATCGTCTTAACGATCGATTTTGGCTGGAAGGGGGAGGGAATCGTATTGTTGCCGTTTGGGTGTGTAAACTATCGTGAAAATCGTTAAAATCATGAGCCGACACACTAAAACCCCCTAAAACCCACCCCCGACCCTTTAAATTAAATCCCCCACCCTCCCAAACCCCCCCCCCCAAATGCTTTAAATAACCTGGGGATCCAGCGGTGGTCCAGAACGGCGGCGGTCCGGAACGGCCCCCTCAATTGAATCCTGTTGTCTTCAGCCGGTGCCATTTTGCAAAATGGCCGCCGCAAAATGGCGGCAGCCATAGACAAAAACGATTCGACGCAGGAGGTCGTTCCGGACCCCCGCTGGACTTTTGGCAAGTCTTGTGGGGCGGCGGTCCGGAACCCCCGCTGAATGACCTCCTGCAGTCGATCTCCTGCCGGCGCCATTTTCCGTACGGAAAACGATTCGCGGCAAGAAATCGCTTCCTGAACCCCGCTGGACTCCCAGGAACTTTTGGCCAGCTTGGGGGGGCCTCCTGACCCCCACAAGACTTGCCAAAAGTCCAGCGGGGGTCCGGAACGACCTGTGTCGAATCGTTTTTGTCTATGGCCGCCGCCATTTTGCGGCGGCCATTTTGCAAAATGGTGCCGGCTGAAGACAACAGGATTCAATTGAGGGGGCCGTTCCGGACCGCCGCCGTTCTGGACCACCGCTGGATCCCCAGGTTATTTAAAGCATTTGGGGGGGGGGGGTTCGGGAGGGTGGGGAATTTAATTTAAAGGGTCGGGGGTGGGTTTTAGGGGGTTTTAGTGTGCCGGTTTTCCTGCCCTCCCCCTTCCCCCGATTTACGATTTTTTAACGATAAGTCGGGGGAATTGGTATTGTATCGTGGCCCTAACGATTTTTGACGATTTAAAATATATCGGACGATATTTTAAATCGTCAAAAGATTCACATCCCTAGTATATACAAAACCCTATATTAATTGATGCATCAGCTATTCCCCATCAATGCAAGGAGCTGCATTAAAAGGGCAGACAGCTTAAGGCACATTTTCTGAACACTGGAAATTTAAGTCCTGGGTTTGAGGTGGAGTAAAATTTAACTCACTTTCTGGTAACCTCACTTTCTGATAACCATGTTATTCTATTGCTGTGACCATGTAGTAGTGTCTAGCTGCTTCTACACAGTGAGCACAGCAATAGTGGCCATCAGAAATTAAAGGTTAATCCACCTCAGACCCAGGAATTACATCTCCAGCTCTTGAGATGGTTAACTGCATCTGAACAAAGGGTATGCTCCATGGAATAGGTACCAATAGCTGAACAATTGGCATTTTCACACTGTGCATCCCAATTTTACATTCTGTTTAGCTGTAGTGCTGAACAGTTTGTGCTCTTTTATGACAAAGTCAGGATGCACAGCATCAAAGTGCATACTCTTCAGCTTTAGGTGCCCACTCCAAAGAGCTTACATTTGATTTCACTTGCCATGCCTTGTCCAAATGGTCTTGCATGTGAGATTATGCCCAAGTCAGGATGCTCAGCACCAGTCTTGCATGCAAAACCATTTTGGTAAAACTCCTTCCAACCTCCAGGAACTGCCACCCCTTAAGCCAGTTTTTAATGCACTTTTCTGCATTAGTGCAGATTTTCAGGTTAACTCACATTTTTAATGTGTTTTCTCCATTTAATGTGGTTATTTTTTACTCCTGGTCTATTTGCATTGCAGTAACTTACTACTTCCTATGGTACTATGAGTTTCTTCTGCATGTGTAAACTAAAGCCCATGCTAAAAATTAGCTATGATTTTAGCACAGGTATTATTACATCGGCCCCCATGCATGCTCATTAAAGCTTAGCCCTGCCCCTGGAAGGCCTCCTTTGATGATTAGGACTCCTCAGATTCAAATAGTGGAGCAATTGTGAGAATCACTTTTGGGGCAGACTCAGTAATCTACTATAAGGCTTATAGACTGCAATTTCCAAAATTCCTACAAGGTGCAAAGTCCATTGGTACTCTTGTACTTAGTTTTCAAAGGGAAAGTATATATGCACTTTCTCTTTGAAAATTTCAATGAACCCCATAAACCTTTCACCTGCTTTCTCTGTGGGTAAAATTTCTACAGAAAATAACACACATAGATTTCAAAATATATTATTCTCTAATGCTCTACAAAACAAGATCCCTGCAACCCCCCCCCCCCCCCCCCCCAACACACACACACTATGGCAAAAATTACAAACATTATGAAACCCTGCACATACTTTTAGTTAGATTGAGTAAGGGCAATTTTGAGACACTTATTTTATCTGGCTAAACTGCTATTTACCCATGTAAATAGCTGTAAGAATCACCCTCAAAATTTACTAAATGAAGCCTCAATTCATAAATATTTACAAAGAAAATAATCTCAGTTGTATAGCAGATCATGCAGTTATCAGTATTGGATATTTGTGTGTGCCAACTGTGCATTATCAAATGAAAGGAACAGGATCTCCATAAGGTGAATAATATCATCGCGTAAAATGCCCTTTGTGTTACAGCAAATTCTTACCTGCAAAATGGAGTCAGGGTTTGATTTATATGCCCTGAAGTTTAAATGGCGCTGCAGAAATGATGTGGATTCTCTCATGAAGCTCTGACTTGTTCTAGCTAAAACAATCTTGGCACCTGAAAATTACATATTCACAGTAAGGGAGGATGGTTTACATCCTGCATAATTCTGAAGGCACAATACATTGAGCTGGGCATAGGGTTTCTGGTTAAACTATCAAGTTCCTGATGCCAGAACTAGGCTGGGATAGCCCCTAGACAGTATGAAGAGATCCAAGGCTTCACTATGCAGATTTCGGAGTAGCTCATTTTGGGGCTGATATAATAAAACCTGTGCTAAAACTGGAGTAAAATGTTTGTAACATGCACATTAAAAACAGGGATCCCTGCAGGATGCAGTAAACTAATGGGATACAAATCAAATAGGAGTTAAAAAGAGCACATGGTTTCTGGCATGGAAGCAGCATCCCTTAGAGATGTGAATCGTGTGATCGATCGTCTTAACAATCGATTTTGGCTGGGGGGGGGAGGGAATCTGATCGTCGCGGTTTGTTTTTTTAAAAAATCGTTTAAATCGTAAATCGGGGGAGGGCGGGAAAACCGGCACACTAAAACAACCCTAAAACCCACCCTGACCCTTTAAAATAAATCCCCCACCCTCCCGAACCCCCCCAAAATGTTTTAAATTACCTGGGGTCCAGTGGGGGGGTCCCGGTGTGATCTTCCACTCTCGGGCCACGGCTGCATTAATAGAAATGGCGCCGGCGCTACCTTTGCCCTGTCATATGACAGGGCAAAGGTAGCGCTGGCGCCATTTTGGTTCCTGTCCCCCGACGTCACGAGCGCAGGAGATCGCTCCCGGACCCCCGCTGGACCCCCAGGGACTTTTGGCCAGCTTAGGGGGGCCTCCTGACCCCCACAAGACTTGCCAAAAGTCCAGCGGGGGTCCGGGAGCGACCTCCTGCACTCGGGTCGTATTGCCATATTGCAAAATGGCGCCGGCCATACGGCCATACGGCCGGCGCCATTTTGCAATACGGCAATACGGCCATATGGCCGGCGCCATTTTGCAATACAGCCCGAGTATTGCAAAACGGCGCCGGCCGTATGGCCGTATTGCCGTATTGCAAAATGGCGCCGGCCGTATGGCCATAAGGCCGGCGCCATTTTGCAATATGGCAATACGACCCGAGTGCAGGAGGTCGCTCCCGGACCCCCGCCGGCGCCATTTCTATTAACGCAGCCATGGCCCGAGAGTGGAAGATCACACCGGGACCCCCCCACTGGACCCCAGGTAATTTAAAACATTTTGGGGGGGTTCGGGAGGGTGGGGGATTTATTTTAAAGGGTCGGGGTGGGTTTTAGGGTTGTTTTAGTGTGCCGGTTTTCCCGCCCTCCCCCTTCCCCTCCCCCTCCCCCGATTTACGATTTTGACGATAAATCGGGGGAATTCCTATTGTATCATGCCTCTAACGATTTTTGACGATTTAAAATATATCGGATGATTTTTTAAATCGTCAAAAAATGATTCGCATCCCTAGCATCCCTAATAATCAATGGAAATCCAAAATAGAATATCTACTACTTTTTTCCCCAGTTGGTATCATTCCCTGATACAGGGCACTTTTCATTCATGAGCAGATGAACAAAAAATGAAAGATGATGATACATGAAGGAAGGGAATTAGGAAGGGTAGACAGCAGGAGAGAGCAGAAAGGGATGAACAGAAAAAAGATTTAGAGGGAAATGTAAAAATAGATGCGAGAGGGAGAAAGAGGAAATGGGAGGAAAAGAAAAGATAGGGAGGATAAACATGGAGTGTCAGCTTTTTAAATGTTTCTTATATTTTGTAGGGGGTATGCAAACAGAAAATATTTGTTTAAATTTTCCCCATTTGTTTTGTTGATTTTTTGGGGAGGAAAATTATTGTTTCCACTTAGTGCACACTATTTCAATTTAATATGACTATTTCAATCTACCCAATCCCCATTCCTAATATTTTGTAACCATGTGTTCACATACCTGATGATTTCAGGGCATAATCTGCTACCTGCACATGATCTTCAGCTATATTTTTAAGTAATTTATTAAGCATCTCTGTAAGTTTCTGTGAAGAAAAAAGAAACAGAACAGAGGGAGAAACATATACAAAGAAAGACACAAATAGCATGTGTTAAAGTACTGTAAGGCCCATTAATGAAATAGCAAGGGGTTATGCAGGTCAGCTTCGAGATGCTTTAGCAGAACTGAGTGTGGAGCTCCAGTATAGGAACAGAGGAGTGGGTGCACTGCAAAATGACTTGGAAGGAAGAAGAGGAAAGAAGGGATTGGAGAAAAGTGTGAAAACCTAACTTAGTATCTGGCCCTTACCTCCCTGGAAATGAATTCAGCAGTCTCAGCTTTTTGCATTTCATTATGAATAGACTGGAGGACAAAGTCCTTGACATTATTTTTTATAGTCACAATGTCTGCCTTTAGTTCTGCCAGATGTTGTTGCAGGGGCTGAATTTGTTGGAGAAGGAATGCCAGCTCCTCATATTTCCTTGACAAAAGTAAAGGTAAAATGAATGGAAATTCTGTGAAAAAAAATACATTTTGCTTTTGTGCAGTCTTGCTGAGCACTGCTGATGAAAACTGCCTGCAAATTATAGCAAGGAAAGTTTCTCAGGGGGCAATAAGAAAGAATGCCCATTTATTGAAAGCACTGCACAACGTTCTTAGCATTTTGGAGCATGCAGCTACACGGAGGAGGTGGGGCGCTTGTGGAATTGAATCAGGATCAGGCGGCACACCCAGGGGAAAGGGAGAACAGGGGCATCAGCAATGGCCAGTCAGTGCACATGGTAAAGAGGGCAAAATTAGCTCTGTGTGAATATGGAAGGGCTTCAATGCATAAAAATTAAAAGGTAAACACAATATTGCCTTACTTCTCAGTCTCAAGGTCACTTTGGCAGCTCTGTAGCATCTGTGCTGTTCTCACGTTAACAATTGCGTCGTCAATGCCTTGTAAGTTAAATTTAATCATTGGATTTGATAAGACAAACCAAAAACCTGTAGGTGATGAAAGCAAAAGAAATCGAAAGTAATGCAAGAGTGCATCTAGCTAAAACACAGTAACAAAGCCCCAGGGTGAGTTAGGAACTGGATTTCAATTTCATATGAAGTTAGTTTAACTACACTAAGCAAAATGTCACTGAAATTCAGATAGGGGGTGGGGTATTTGTTATATCATTGGAAAATGAATCTGGAGAATTTTTGAGAGAATACTTCCAATATTTTTTTAATTTGAGGGTAAGTTAAATTATTTATCAAACAAAAAATACAGTATATATATTTGAAACAGACACTGTAAATCAGCAAAGCTGAATTTAGAGCTCTAGCAGCTTCACCCTGATTCAAGAGACAGATCTAATGTGGATTCCTGAAAATAGATAAATCTATGGCAAATCCTCATCTGCTCAGATATTCTCCAGATTTGCTTGGGCAATTGTTGCTAGAAAACACTTAAAAAAATACCCATTGAACTGAAAACAGCCTGAAATTCACCAGGTTTGAGTTTCACCTTCGGTTTTCCATATATTTGAATGCTTGGTAGAGGAGTTCAAGCCTTTTCTGTCACTGGATCTGAGTAAACTAAGCCTGCCATTTTATCTCCATGTGCCCCAAGAACCTAGTTACATTTGCCTTAATTAAGATTTCCATATCAACAAATAAAAATAGGGCAATTTTCAAACAGATCTAGTTCACTAAGGAGTTAACCGGCAAGATTCAATGGTATTAATATTAGCCTGTGTACAGCAGCTAAATAAACTGGGCATTTTGGGAAGTGGAGTTGGATCAGGGGAATAAACTATGCTTATGCTGTATATAGAAATTTCAAATATGTACACATAATTTCACCTGCCTAATCCCATCAACAGACATAGTTTCCTTTAGAAAATTCATAATACTCAACACTGATACAAAAGTATCTGAGTACCTTGTCACTAAAGCAGCTTAGTGAACATTGACCCCATAATTATTATAGAAAGGGAAAGACTGGAATTTATACAATTGCCATTCTCTTAAATGTCATGAACACTCACCAAAAAGAACCATCAGCCCTAATGAAGTTCCACGCATAATCTTTATCAGTCTGCAAGAGAGCAGGGAGATAGAGAATCCAGAGTGATTGCAGCAATTCTAGAGATTTTGTCAACAACAATCATTTCTAAAAGTGTTCTTTTTCTTTTTTTTTTTTTAAAGCTTTAAATATTCCAGATCTACATGTTCTTGACTGAGCACTTTCCTTTTCTGGGGAAGCAGAACACCTATTACCATATCATGAGACTCTTGGAAGTCAATTTGCCCTTAATTTGAAACTTAGAAAAATGTATGGTCAAAATATATTCAGCCACTAGGATGAATACAAATAATCATGCCCTATGTTAAAAACACATCACTGAGGCTCTATGGATCTCAAAGAAGTAGGCCAGATCCCACTTCTAAATATGTAATATACAATAAATTGTATTATAATAATCAATAACAATAATATCACATGTAGGAATCGTATCCCTTATCTGATATGTAGCTACTTTTATGACATCACTAACTTCTGGAATTGTGCAGAAGGACCCATGTGCTCTTTCTGTGATGTTACTGCATATTAAGGGCAAGATTCCAAAAATACCTGTTCACACTTCAAGCTTCTCCTTGTCTTATTTAAATATTCTCTGAAACACTTACATGTCCATACTGCATAGAAATAAATGACGAAAAAGGAGAAAAATAAAAATACCACTATCAGATGTAGAAGGACATTTTTTAAAATGTTCTTGAGATAAGAGTCAGTCATATGTATATGAAATGAAAACCAGAATATGCATAAATATTTCATAAGCCCTAATTTCCTTCTTTGGTGCATAAATTTGCATATGGTTAGGACTACCCATAATGGCTGAGTAGCTTTCAAATACTCAGTGTTGACCAATGCCACAGCAGTTTTTAAAATGTTCAAAGACATGGCAAAATGCTTTGACCTTTCTGAGATTACAACTGAACCAATCTTTTGCCTTATACGCAAAAAGCCAGACAGCTTTTTAAAGTTTTTGGGGCATCATGTCATATGAAAAGTGTGAACAGGGGGCCTCTGTGTGGCCTACTATCTGTGTCAGAAATCTGAATGCATTTGGATAAATGATTCAATAGTTATCAGAGGAGGATATGCTTAAAGAGAGGCAGAGAGACAGGTACACAGACAAGATGATTTTCTAAGACCATTTTTTCCCGAGGCAAACTAGATTATAAAAGAAATCCTGTCTTAATCCTGTTAGTAAACCTTGCATTAGCCTCCCTGCTTTCTTAGCCATAACTGGGGACATTGAATTCATAAAGAATACATCTCACCATTTTACATGTAATGACCAACAATCCCCATTCACACACTTTGAGGTCGATTTTAAAATAGCGCATGTACCCATACACGTGCATATCAGCATGCGAGCAAGAATAAACTAGAATTTTTAATCATGCGTTCACTTATGCAGGAATGTATTAAAATGCACCAACTACGCGTAAGTATGCTCCTAATTTTAAGAGATTACTTGAGCACAGCTAGCACTCATGTGTCCTCAAAAGGCCCATGTCAGCTTTTATGTGCATATGGCAGCGAAGTTTAAAAACAAGCTCACATAAGCCACATTCCCAGTTTTCCAATTAGTCCTCCACTTTGTCCAGTTAATAGCAAGGACTTTCAGACTCCTCTGGTTCTTTATCCTGCACACTACCCAGTTGACCCAGACCTCTCGCCCTGTACTATAAGTACTAATACTTAGGATCTACAGAATTGCTCCTCCTCAGGAGCAGAAATAAAGTTACACGGATATGCGCACTGCGGCTTCTGTTTTTAAACTTTAGAGTTACACACATAAGTATTGTCCCCACCCCAAAATGTCCATGGCCTGCCCATGCCCTTTCCTGCCTCCTTATTGCTTATGCAATTACGGGTAAATACCCATGCATTTTGCAGCTTTTTAAAACCTGCATTGCTCATGCGCAGCCCACATATGCCTATATGTGGCCATTTTTGCATGAGCAACACTTTTAAAATAGAGCTGTAAAAGTATAGCAAGTACCGATAGCTCAAAATAGCACAATACAATAGCAATGTGCATTCATTTAAAATGAATGTGTAAAACATAACAATGGAGTCTATTTGGTTTTATTCATGGACCCCCAAAATGAATGGAGGGGTCCCACAAATGAATCAAATTGTTTTGTCTCATTTGTTTATGTTTCTTATTCAAATTTATGGCACATTTAAGTCTATTGTAATATACTGCTGAGCAAAAACCAAACAATTGGTAACTATAGCAACCAATGCTTGCCTGTGTGGCATATGAGCAGAGGCAGGACAAGTTGGCATGGAAACAGAGAGAAGAAAAATCATGATGCCACATCTTTCTAACTAGCTTATAGCTGCTATCTGGATCAAGTGATGCTGACCACTCCCACTGCAAAGTCTGAGCATGTATAAGAAGCTTTGTATTTCTTTTCTAACAGTTGGCAGACAAAGTCATGTGCTGAGAAGCTGTCTCTGAGTTTAAAATAAAAGCTAGAAACTTTTGGATTTGTCACTGGTAAAGGGCTGCTTCTGATCTTTTCTGTTGTAGTAGTCTCACTCACTATACTAGAAAGACCCAGAGAGTGGCACTGCTGTTTTTCCTTTTCACTGGGAGGGTTCAGGGTAGGAGTATGGAGATTGTAGCAGTACTACAGATTTTTTTTTTGTCCCTGTCTTGTCTGAGTGTCTGAGATAAGAGAGCAGTGAAGGTAACAAACTGACAGACTGAAGGGTCTTACCAGGCTGCAAGTCTTTTTGGTTCTTTTTCAACTAACAGTTTTGGGTTTTTTTTTTTTATGTGTGTAGGTGTGAAAAAGAAGTCAATCAGCACTGAATCACATACAGCACAGCACACATATACTGTATATATGTGTGTGAGACAGACAGTTCTCCACACAGTAGAGTGGCACTGTGAGTGAGAGTACAATCTCAATAAATACTGCATTCTTTATGATTTCCAAATCTTCAGCAGGCAGTCTTGTGACTGAGAGAAAAAGAAAAAGGAGGGAATGGCAGTTTTAGCAAGAGTAGAGAATTTGCTGGAGAAGTAACACAGCATAGCAACAGAGATAAAAAAAAAAAAAGACAGTCTAACCCCAACATTGGAAATATACTGTTTTAGCAGGAGAGGATGACAGCTCAAAGCAGACATTTGGAAGCATGTAACAAGACTGCCTGTTCCTCTCCCTCTAGTTTTGGAGCAGAAGGAAAATGTGAGAGAACTATCCAAGGTTGGCATTAGTAGGGCAGCAGAAGTACAATAGCAAAAAACACCAGCATAATCTGGTATAGTTACTGCTTATAAGGCAGTATATTCACCTATTGATTCTGATGAAGAATTTTATCAAGGATTCCTTGAATCAGTACTTGAAGAAAACTTTTGTGGATTTGTCAGTAGTATTTTAGCCTCCAGCACAGTGGTGAGGGCGTTGATGATACTGATGTTGTTGAGAGCACCCCCAGGAAGAGCAGACAATGCAGGTAGAGAGTGTGAGTGATATCCCTGACATTTCTTCTCAGGGTCAACCCTCGACCTCAGCTCTTGTGCCAGTATCAGCCCCCAAGGATATAGAGAAGAGATCTCAAAAGACATCCCTGTTCTGGAGGCACGTTAAAATGAGGGACGGCCTATGTTTTGTTCAGTATATATACAGCAGTATGGATATCAGTTGAGGGAAGCAAGTGGAACATCTGACAAATGTAGCTAGTTAATATCACCCACAGGAAAAGCCCCTGCTAGCACTGGCATCAGGGGAGGGTGGTAGTACCAACCTGAGTACCCCTTCTGCCACTCCAAGAAAAAGCCAGGGGAAAGAGGTGGAAAAGGGGAAGATTTTTCCCTAAGCTGATCCCACAACTCCTTCCACCAGTCAGGTAGCAGGCCAGCATCTCCCTTCCATTCATTCACAGTGGCAACCCACCATACCGAAAATGGATTGGCTTTCATTACCATTGTCCTGGGGCAAGAGGAAGATAGCATCTAAAGTAGTAACAAGGAGCATCAGGGAAATGATTTCCCTGAATGACCAGCCCCTGCAGTTAGTTGAGTAAATGGGCTTTAAACATCTGCTCCATGTGCTAGCCCCCAAATATAATATCTTGTATAGGACTACATTTAATAGACAGGATATCCCCACTCTGTACAACCAGTGCCCTAGTTATGTGCAGACTCTGCTGGCTAAGTCAGAGGGAAATAGCGTGCATTTTACCAGCAATATCTGGACCACCATGAACAAACCACATGCAATTCTGATCACCGCATCTCAAAAAAGATATAGTTGCACTGAAGAAGGTACAGAGAAGAGCGACCAAAATGATAAAGGGGATGGAACGACTCCCCTATGAGGAAAGTCTAAAGAGGTTAGGCCTGTTCAACTTGGAGAAGAGATAACTATGGTGGGATATGATAGAGGTCTATAAAATCATGAGAGAACTAGAACAGGTAAATATGAATCGGTTATTTACTCTTTCGGATAATAGTAGAGATGTGCATTTGTTTATCATGAATTAGGCAATTTCAACAAAATTGCCTAATTCGTCGTGGTTCGGGGGACACGAACCACAAAACGGATTTTCCCCGAACTTCATGGAAAATTTGTTTTTTGGGTTAGTGCGGGGGGGAGGGGTACATTTATTAAAAAAAACAATCATTCCAACCCTTCACATTTACTGTATTAACCCCCCCCCCCCCCACCATCCCAATCCCTCCCCAAGACTTACTAAAAGCCCTGGTGGTCCAGCAGGTCCCTTGAGCGATCTCTCCCTCCGGGCCGTCGGGCTGTCGGGCCTGCTATGAATCATAATGGCGCCGATGGCCCTTTGCCCTTACGATGTCACAGGGGCTACCGGTGCCATTGGTCGGCCCCTGGATTGGGATGGTGAGGGGGGGTTTAATACGGTAAATGTGAAGGGTTGGGATGTTTTTTTTTCTGATTTGGGGTTTGTTTGTTTTTAATTCGTTTTTCCAGTTTCAGGTTCCAGCTTCATTTTTGCCGAAAAATGATCCGTGGGAAATGAGTTTTCCCATGAAGCGCCTGAACTGAAAGCCGACCCAAGCCAGAAAAATGAAGCTCATCTCTAAATAATAGGACTATGGGGCACTCTGAAAAGTTAGCAAGTATCACATTCAAAACAAATTGATGAAAATTATTTTTCACTCAATGAAGCTCTGGAATTTGTAGCCAGAAGATTTAGTTAGGGCAGTTAGTATAGCTAGGTTTATAAAAGGTTAAACAAGTTCCAGGAGGAGAAGTCCATAAACTGCTATTAATCAAGCTGACTTAGTGAATAGCCACTTCTATTACTGGCATTAGTAGCAAGGGATCCATTTAATGTTTGGGTACTTGCTAGGTACTTGTACCTGGATTGGCCACTGTTCGAAATAGGATGCTGGGATTAATGGACCCTCAGTCTGAACCAGTATAACAACTTCTTATATTCTTACCTCTTCTTAATGGCACACTGGCCAAGGCAGAAGCAGGCAGCAGCTCTAGTAGGGAATAAACAGCAGGGTGCAAGTGGGTTGTGCTGCAAACTCAGGTGATAGAAACCCCCATAACTCATGCAATAACCTAATAGCCACAAGAAAGAATGGGAGTTGGCAGCTATACTGGAGGGCAGGAATCTTCAGCACTTTTCTTTGTGAAAGATGGCCGGCGCCATCTTTAAAAATGGCGTGGGGCATGGCCATCCAGTGCTCCTACCATGTGACAGGGGCCGGCCAATGGCACGGATACCCTGTCACATGGTAAGGGCAAAGGGCCATCAGCGCCATTTTTATTAGTGGCAGTCGATGGCCTGAGAGCGGGAGATCGCTCCCCGTGCCCCCACTGGACCACCAGGTAATTTTAAAACATTTTTTGGGGGGTTGGGAAGGTGGGGGAAGCTAAGGGGTCGATTTTTAAAGGGTTGGTGGGGGTTTTTTATCGGGCCATCGGCGCCATTTTTATTAGTGGCATCAAAATGCCGCCAATGGCCCGAGAGCGGGAGATCGGTCCCGGGGCTTCCACTGGACCACCAGGTACTCGTAAAAAGTTTTGGGGGGGTTTAGGAGGGTGGGGGAAGGTAAGGGTTTAGTTTTAAAGGGTCGGGGTGGGTTTAGGGGTTGTTTTGGTGTGCCGGTTTTCCCGCCCTCCCCCCAAATCCCCGATTTACGATTTTTCACGATAAATCGGGGGAATTTCTATTGTATCGCGCACTCTAATGATTTTTGACGATTTAAAAAATATCGAACGATTTTTTAAATTGTCAAAAAATGATTCACATCCCTAATTCATACATTTCAGGGAAAAAAAATGAAATCTGAAAATGAAGATCCTTTGCTCCTCCAAAGTCCTCCTTTCTTATATTCTTACCAGTGTATGGCCTGGATTCACCATTCTATCTCAGAATGGTGAATCCAGTGAAAATGGGGGATGGGGGGGTGGAGGGGGAGTGGGCCTGTGAAAGCCCGCAGCCTTCGCACCACCGTGGTGTTTTCGCTGCCGGCTTTCACACCCAATAGCACCACCATGAAAGGTGGTGCTGTTGGGCGTGCTACTGGTGACGATAACATTCCTAACCTTATCACCACCAGTGAAGACACCGCCGAGTCCACTTCCTCGCTGCCCAGACTCCTCCCCTCGCCGCCCCGACTCCACCCCCAGCATGCTATCACACGCGAAAAGGGCCTTTTCGCGTGCGATAGAGGCTTATTGCCCGCGATAAGCCTTTGAAAATGACACCCTATATTAGTAATACAGTTACTTCACATCTTAAAGGCAAGGAGTTGCACGTCTCTGCCCATTTCTAATTCATTGGCAGTTTGTAGCCAGCATTGAGGAAGAGAAATTTTCTGCAGTTTTTTTATTTAATTTAAAAAATGTATATCCCGCATCTTCCAGCATGCATAGGAGGTTGCAGGTGAAAAACATATATAATCAATAAATAAAACATAATAATAAATCAATGGCTCACCTATCTCTTACAGTGGTACATTTTATAATGGCAAGGTCATCATGCCTGTTCCAGCCTCCTATCCAGGATTAATCTTGGGTTGAGTTATTCAAATTCTCTCCCCTTTGCCCAACCCTGAACAACAATGTCTTCCCATAATTCTATTTGATATAATGATGTTACCTACTTTCCCTTCAACATACCACTCTGTTCCATAGAATCCACACTTCATGCCTTGAAAGAGTAATGACAATTCACTTATCTTGCACAAAATGGAAACATTATACATTCATACTCCACAGAGGATAAATCCATCACACACTTACCTCACAATCATGGTCATAATATGTACTGTCACACCTTTGATGCCAAATATGAGGCATGTCAAAGTGTAATCTGTAAGAACAATACCAGAATAAATTGAAAGGTTAATTTAAATTAAAATGAGAACATGCCATCCTCAAATAGAAGCAAACTGGAACTGCAGAGGAGGTGCAAAAACAGTGATAATTTTTAGAATTCCTTGAACCTTTAAATGAGCTAGAGGCATCTGTCCATTTATCTTGGAAGGAACAGCCATGAAATTTGTTTTCATTCCAACAGATTTATATGCATAAAAGTAGCATATATATCGTAGCAATTTACAGAAGCCTATTTATGAATGTAAAGTGCATTTACACACAAAACCTTTGGACAATTCAGCCCTATGGAGTGAATTTTCAAAGGAGTTACACATGTAAAAGTAACAGTTTTGAAAAGCCCACTTACGTGTGTAAAACCTTTTGAAAATGACCTTTGCACACACAATTATCAATTTGCAAATTAATTTGGTGCATGCTATTTGTTTTTTACGTACACAATTTGTAAATTGTGTTTACAAATCAGAAAAAAAATGAACAAAAATGAAAAATAAAGAAACAAAAAAAACCTGAACCTTCCCTACCAAAGCAAAGCAAAACAAAAATGAAAATAATCGGGATGTAGAGCCCTAAAATTTAGCCAGCTAGATTTAAGTTGCGTGCTCTACTGAAAATCACCCTGATAAACTTTAGCTATATAATGATGATTTCCCTGTCCTTTAACATATACCTGTAGGATGTATGTTGATGCTAGCCACTTTTCACTAGAATGGTACAGGTTTTAGCTATGTTGCAAATCGGTGGTGCAATTCTAAACTCCTGCAAGAGCTACAATCCTAGGGCCTCATTTTCTAAAGTATCGCACGCCTGCGATACTTTAGGGAATGAGGGGCGAGGGGTCGAAACGGGGGCGCGCCTGCGCTAGCCGGCAGCGATCGCACCGTCGCGGTGCGATCGCTGCCGGTTTCGCACCCAATAGCACCACCATAGAAGGTGTAGCTACTGGGCGCGAACTTGGACGCGAAAAGGGCCTTACCTTTTCATCATCCGCGGCGTCTTCGCGGAGTCGGCCCTGGTGACGCCCCGACTCCTCCTCTTCCCGGGTCGACTCCGCCCCCATTTTGGTATCGCACGTGATAAGGGACTTTTCACGTGCGAAACGTCCCTTATCGCATGTGATCCGGATGGAAAATGAGGCCCCTAGTCTTAGTAATGATGACCTTAGATGATAATTGGTAACCCAAATATTTAAGCCATATAAATATTTTGCATAGCACTTGAGCAGCCAAACTTTCATTCTATCATTTACAGAATTGATTCTAGATCATTGGTTGCTTTACATAATTGTGAAAACAGAGAAAGACAGTATCTGCCTACCAATTTTTTCTGTCCATTGTTTATGCTTTACGGGCATTGCAGGGTTTGGAAGATCTACAGGATTGGTAATGTTCATTTGAATGCTGCTGCTGCTGGTACTACTGCTGCTACTGCTGCTGCTGCTACTGCTGCTTGTCTTTGCATCTGCCCAAAACATGGCATTTAATTAGCCAGGAACTAAACAGCTGCCATGATACAAAGGAAAGCATGATAATTAACTGATATCTATGAGACAGAATCTCTTTGAATATATATATATATAGATATATGTATATAGGGTCTGGAATAAGACAAGATAAATTGATTCAAGCAAATCATGAGGTTATTTCAATGATCCTGCATAAGTTGATTGACACATGCATTTTTTTTTTCCATTTAAGAATGAGCTGTTATAGCTTCTGTGAAGGAGTATATGTTCCAGGGTTGCTATCTGTCACTACATTTTCTGACAGTAAAAGAAAGGAAAAGAACAAAAAATGACATGTCTGTAAAAAATAATTTCATGTCAGTAAAAATGTCATGAATGACAAGGTTTATTTCAAGTGCCATGGGCTGCAGCACTGTGAGGCTGCACTGTTTGAGAGTTGGGGATTAGATCGAGGTGAATAAAGAGGTAAATCTTAGCACTGTATATCTGCCTGTGATCCGCTATGATGTTTCATGGAATAGAAGACAATCAAAGTAATAAATAAATAGTAAGTTCAGCTATGCACAAAATGGCAACAATAAAATTATGGCCATAGAAAAGTTAGCTTACCAGTAAAACTCTGGAAGACCGTTAGTAAAAATAGTTTCATGAATTGGCAAGTCTGATGTTTTCCTAACTGTAGACTCTGTTTCTAGGGCCCTTGCTTTTATTAAAACCAGAAAGGAATGTAGTGAACCTTGATCCAAAAAAAGAACCCCCTGAGTAGCCCCTGTGCCCCTAGCAGCCTCTCTCTAGAGCTACTACAGTTGTGCTGAATCAGCCTACAATTCAGACCTATTGCCAGACTCAGGGGATGTCTAATAACTGGTCTGCAAAGAAACATTAACTTTGCAGAGTCATTTCCTCACTCAGAGTAAACCAGGTAAAAAAGCTCTGTAGGAACAGGGGCTGAGAGAGAACGCTATGACAGTGGTTCTCAAACCTGTCCTGGAGGACCCCCAACCAGTCAGGTTTCCAGGATATCCATAATGAATTTGCATGAGATTAATTTGTATGCACTGCCTTCATAGCATGCAAATGTTATCTCATGAATATTCACTGTGGAAATCCTGAAAATCTGATAGGCTGGGAGTCTTCCAGGACAAGTTTGGGAACCTCTGCTCTGTGAGTAAAGTGAGAATGAGGAACAGAAACTTGACTGAAGAAATGGCAATATTTTGCAGGGAAATCCCCCCCCCCCCCCCCCCCCCCCCCGACCATCATCAAACCTTTGGAAGCCTGACATCATAGCCCCAGCTTCATAAAGATATTCCAGCAGGGTCATTGGACTAACGTTTCTTGAATTTTCTGTTTTTGAAGAGGGAAAGATGTGAAGAAAATGGGCCCACTGGCTTAGTCTGGTCCTTAATAACAGGGAGGAGGGGGCAGGGATGGCTGCTGATATAGTTAAAGCTTGAATAGAGCTATGCTTTAGATTTTCTGTATCACTCTTCTGTTTTATATATCCCTCCTTCCATCCTTCTATTGTAAACCTCAAACTGGGGCCTATGAAGGTTTCATTAGTTGCTGATTAAGAAATGGCTACATTTAAAATGCTGGCACTTATACATCAGTGCTGAGAGGAACAGGACCCAAAGATCTAGGTTAGATTATTGGAAGTTCCCTTTTTAAATGAAGTCAGAAAAGCTCTTTTAAAAGCTAGAATATGTTCTGTAATTGCACCTGCTACGCTGTGTGAGCAATTCTTAAATGTAATGCCTGCATTGGAATGGGGTCAAGTGGTTCATGGCTCCACTCATCAGTGAGGCCACATGCTTTTATTTATTTATTTAAACACCTTTTATACTATTTATGCAAAGTTCAAAGTGGTTTACATTTGATCTAATCTTTCTTAAATTGCTTATTTTTCTCTATAAATCCCTCTCATCTTATAATAGGGAATGTGCCATGATCTGATCATCACCTTCTGCCATTATGTTGTCTTTTACCCTCTACATCATGGTCACACTTTAAAGATTCTCATTGTGCAGTGAAAAGAGGACACATACATCCCGATCATTTACTCCTAATTCCTTAGTTATCAAAGGTGAATATTAGCAGTATAACAACTGCAGTTTCCGACTGGTGAAAAACTCACCCCGTGTGTCCAGGTAATCAGCAGTGCCCTAAGAATGTCCCCTGGTATGTGACTGCTTTGAAGGAAGCCAGGTGTATGTTACTTAGAGCCAAACATCACTGGTGTAGGTCATGCCTTCCCACTGAGCTAGCAGATTTATTTATTACAAAATAAACTATATCTTGATAAATGTAGAAAGATGACCAATGAGGCCAAAAAACTTTACTATTCTACTTAATTTCATTGGGTTGGAAATAGTCCACCAAGCTCTTCCGATTAACGGAGAACCTCACCAGGTACTCAGATCATGTTTTGTCATGTAATAATGCAACTTTGGTTCCATCTCACATTGATGAATTTCCTCTTTATTTTGCAAAGAAAATCGACATTTGCATACATTTTCCTGTCATCACTAATTAGTTTGTTGCCAGTCTAGAAAGTGCAGAGACTAAATGGGACAGTTTTAATTTGGTGACCAAACATCAGATTATTCAGATTATTGAGGCAATGAATTCATCTTCTAGCCCTCTAAATCCCTATTCAAGTGTTCTCTTAAAGGTTCTTAAGGAAGTCATCGCCAGTGTATTTTCAGTGATTATCAGTCTTTCACTCTCAGAAGGCTGTATGCCTTCAAGTTTGAAACAAGCCTCGGTCCAACCATTATTGAAAAAAATCTCCAGATCCTGCTGTTTTGGCAAATTATCAGTCTGTCTCCTCTTTACCCTTCCTGCTAAAATGATTGAAATGGTAGTATTTATACAGCTTGATGATTTTATTGTGACCATTTTTAATTTGACTTTCATAAGGACCTCAATATGGAAATCCTGCTATTATCTAGTATTGACACCTTTAGATGGTGGTTTTGACAGCAGTCAGAGTTTTGTTCTTGTTCTTGTTCTCCTCAATATTTTTAAAGCATTGCATTGATATTATTAACCATCAAATCTACAGAAATGTAAAATATCAGGTTCTGTGTTAAACAGGTTTATTTCCTACCTTGCTAGCCGATCTCAGTGCATTAGATTTGGCTCATCTATTTCAGATTGGCACTCAGTGACCACTGGAGTCCTTCGAGGATCAGCTTTGTTGTCTGCACTTTTTAATATCTTTTTGGCCCGATTTGTAGATTACTTGTTAGTCTTTGTGAGGATATTGAATATACTCAGAAGATATACAATTCTTTGAACCTATAATGTATACTTGGACAGCTATATTCAAATCAGCCTTGTTCTGCCTTTCAGCAGTGAAGCAGTAAACTTGCAGAAGACTGAGATTATCATTCTTCAGTGATCCTCATCCAAGACTGATCCTACCACTTTTGATTTTGAGGGTCATCAAATTTCCATTGCATTGCAAATAAGGAGCCTTGGGGTCTCACTAGAATCAAGTTTCTCTATGCACATTTATGCAAAATCAATCATCATGGCAGCATTTTTTAAACTACAACTGCTTTGGAGATTGTACAGATTTTCGCACTGTTCTACAAGTACTGTTATTTTCAACCCTTGATTATTGTAATTCAATTTATATTGGGATATCATTGAATGCTGTTAGGGCTCTTCAAATTGTTCAGAATGCACAGCTCACATTCTGACTGGCATAAAGTTGACAGATCACAATACACCTATTTGGTAGGGATGTGAATCGTGTCCTCGATCGTCTTAACGATCGATTTCGGCTGGGAGGGGGAGGGAATCGTATTGTTGCCGTTTGGGGGGGTAAAATATCGTGAAAAATCTAAAAATCAAAAAATCGCAAAACCGGCACATTAAAACCCCCTAAAACCCACCCCCGACCCTTTAAATTAAATCCCCCACCCTCCCGAACCCCCCCCAAATGACTTAAATAACCTGCGGGTCCAGCGGCGGTCCGGAACGGCAGCGGTCCGGAACGGGCTCCTGCTCCTCAATCTTGTTGTCTTCAGCCGGCGCCATTTTCCAAAATGGCGGTGAAAAATGGCGGCGGCCATAGACGAACACGATTGGACGGCAGGAGGTCCTTCCGGACCCCCGCTGGACTTTTGGCAAGTCTCGTGGGGGTCAGGAGGCCCCCCACAAGCTAGCCAAAAGTTCCTGGAGGTCCAGCGGGGGTCAGGGAGCGATTTCCCGCCGCGAATCGTTTTCGTACGGAAAATGGCGCCGGCAGGAGATCGACTGCAGGAGGTCGTTCAGCGAGGGTTCCGGCGCCTCGCTGAATGACCTCCTGCAGTCGATCTCCTGCCGGCGCCATTTTCCGTACGAAAACGATTCGCGGTGGGAAATCGCTCCCTGACCCCCGCTGGACCTCCAGGAACTTTTGGCCAGCTTGTGGGGGGCCTCCTGACCCCCACGAGACTTGCCAAAAGTCCAGCGGGGGTCCGGAAGGACCTCCTGCCGTCCAATCGTGTTCGTCTATGGCCGCCGCCATTTTTCGCCGCCATTTTGGAAAATGGCGCCGGCTGAAGACAACAAGATTGAGGAGCAGGAGCCCGTTCCGGACCGCTGCCGTTCCGGACCGCCGCTGGACCCGCAGGTTATTTAACTCATTTGGGGGGGGTTCGGGAGGGTGGGGGATTTAATTTAAAGGGTCGGGGGTGGGTTTTAGGGGGTTTTAGTGTGCCGGCTCACGATTCTAACGATTTATAACGATAAATCGTTAGAATCTCTATTGTATTGTGTTCCATAACGGTTTAAGACGATATTAAAATTATCGGACGATAATTTTAATCGTCCTAAAACGATTCACATCCCTACTATTTGGTATGATCTTCACTGGTAGCTACTCAAATGGCAAATTATATATATAATGGTCATGCTGACCCACAAGCTTTTGGGTAATAATACCCTACTATGGCTTAATGCCATGCTGCATATTTGCAACCCTATATGCATGCTGAGTTCATCCCAGAGTGGTCTTTTCTATGTTCCTTCAGTACAACTGGCTTGTCTTGCAGAAACTAGGGAAAAGCCTTTTCTGTTGCGGCTGGCAGCTTCTGGAATATGTTCCCAGAGCACCTATGGTTAACTACTTGTATTAAGACTTTCCATAAGAACCTCAAAGCATTCCTGTTTCTATACACTTTTGATGGGGTCAATGCATGCAGTATTCAGCATATGTATTGTATAGTCATAAATGTTAGGTCAGGTTTCAAGGATGTTAGTAATAGCGCCCCTAGAAAAGAAAAGGATAATATTGACAATTATGTTTGTAGATCTTAGCGATGACATTATGAGCAATTCTATCTGACTTATTAAGTTTGTTAGATTTTTATGATTGTTTATATTGTACACAGTCTTGAGCATTGGATTTTGTGTGGGTTATACATTTTTTTTTTTATAAATATATAAGATCTGAGGTAGATTATGGCACATTTTTTTAAGAAATTAAAAACATGGTTATAACCTGTTTAAGATTTGAGCCTATGGGGGACAGAGGTTGGTTGATTGTCTGCTGCTGTAGTAAGGGAAGGGGGTTGAGTTTGGTGCAATGTTTGGAGTGGGTTAAGAGTTGAGGGAACTGGGGAATGAAGGGGTAGGGGAACTGAGGTGTAAGAGCTATTATTCAGGATTATTTCTTTTTCTCCTGCTCACAAATGTTTTTAATATTTGTAATACTATCATATTTTGTCTATATTATGATAGCTATTTTTATAATGATAATTGTTTTACTTTCTGTATGTGTATTGATATTGTATACTTCATAGGGCAACCACTGATATGATTGGGGAACAGGTTTATAAAACGTACAAATAAATAAATAATAGGAATGTACAGACCCAAAATATTTCTAAATTTGGGGGGGGGGGGGGGTCAGTTTTATGTTTTATTTTCATTTTGGTTCTTTTGTCAAACCCCCCCCAAAAAAACATTAAACAAGAAAAAAACCTCCAAAAGAAAAAAAGAAAAGAAATGAGTCAATTAAAAAAATGTACTTTCAGCAGCCCTGGCTGGGAAAAAAGATGCCAGAGACCAGTGCTGGGCTTAGGCTTAAGCTGAACTTGGTGCAGAGTATAGCACCAAGCCTGACCAGACACTGAGGTCTAGCCCTGAACTGGTGTCTATTCAAACCTGGCTAGAGCCTGGGCTCTCCTCTAGTGTAAAAGTACTGGGGCCAGAGATCTCCCACCTCATCCCGCAATAATCTTCTTCTCAGATCCTGCATGCAAAAGGTCAAGAAACATGTTTAGTCACTCCTGCCTGGGTGTAGACATTTTAAAAATGGCACCATCCACTTGAAGGATGGTGTTGTAGAGAAGTTACTTCGGAACCTTCTCCCAGCACTGGTCGCACCGATGGAAGGTGCAAAAGTGATGTGACTTCAGCACCATTCTCCAAGCAGATAGAATAATTTTTAAAGCATTGCAAATTGGCATGGAGTAACTGAACATAAGAACATAAGAAAATGCCATACTGGGTCAGACCAAGGGTCCATCAAGCACAGCATCCTGTTTTCAACAGTGGCCAATCCAGGCCATAAGAACCTGGCAAGTACCCAAACACTAAGCCTATTCCATGTTACCATTGCTAATGGCAGTGGCTATTCTCTAAGTGAACTTAATAGCAGGTAATGCACTTCTCCTCCAAGAACTTATCCAATCCTTTTTTAAACACAGCTATACTAACTGCACTAACCACATCCTCTGGCAACAAATTCCAGAGTTTAATTGTGCGTTGAGTAAAAAAAACTTTCTCCGATTAGTTTTAAATGCGTGCAATGCTAATTTCATGGAGTGCCCCCTAGTCTTTCTACTATCCGAAAGAGTAAATAACCGATTCACATCTACCCGTTCTAGACCTCTCATGATTTTAAACATCTCTATCATATCCCCCCTCAGCCGTCTCTTCTCCAAGCTGAAAAGTCCTAACCTCTTTAGTCATAGGGGAGCTGTTCCATTCTCCTTATCATTTTGGTAGCCCTTCTCTGTACCTGTACTCCTGCCTTTTTGCAAGAAGGATCCAGGAAGTGGGAAAGTTAGGTCAGGATGGGAGTTCCCTGGCTCTGGCAATTTTACACAAGGGAAGGCCCCAGCTCCGGCTCCCCTTGGGCCTAGGTGCTGAGCATAGACACTGGGCCTGTCATGGAACTAGGGCTCTGTGCCAGGCCTGGGCCAAGCACTGAGTCTGGCTTAGGCCAAGGCCCTGGCACTGGACCTGGCTTGAGCCAAGGCTCTAGCATCAGGCCCAGATGAGGGCTAGGCCTGTCACATGCCCAGGCTTCAGTGCTGGGCAAGGCTTGGGCCTAGGCTTTAGGGCTGGGCCAACTCAGTCCTAATTCTGGTGTCTAAGATTGGCTTGGGCCTCAGTTCCAGTGCAGGCCCAGCTTCAGGGCTAAGCCTCGTCATCAGGCCCAGCTCTCAAGCTAGGCCAGAATGGTCTTTTAGCCCAGGAAAGTCCAGTCAAGGCTGTTGGCCTTTTTTTTTTTTTTTTTAATTGTCACAAATATGAAAACACCCTAATATATTCAGAATTTTTTTAGAAGGCTATTTTTTTATTTGTTCCATTCATAATGAACCAAAATCGGCCTCATTCATTGCATTTTTGGCACTTGTTAGAAACAAATACACGTCTCTAATAAATAAATACAGGAATAGTCTATGTTGAAAGGCTACCCCAAGCTAACTTTGGTAGATTACCTTAAGAGGCAGGCAGGAAATACTGCTGACTCACTGGACATGGTCCATGCATAAAAGAAAAGCACAGGGAGCATAGGAACCAGAGACAGAAGCAGGCTGGAAAAGGATCATGAAAAGCAGTTGAAAGGCCATACAAGGATGGCAGTACAGAACCCTAAGCAGCCATTTCAGAGAAGCTTCAGCATCTTTTAAGCATATTTCAGACTAAAGACTAGTAGGTGAAATCCAACAGAGACAGTGACTGGACTGCAGTGAGATCGTCCTGATTATATATATATTTTGCTCTTGTTTTGTTATTGTACTGCTTAGATCAAAATCATGTAGAGAAAATAACCCTCCATTTAAATCAAACTTGCAGTCTCACCCATCATTCTCTAAATAGACAACTCCATACATTCTTTTCTTAGGTTGGCACTCAACATACCTTACCTTAGGCCCCATGCCAATTAATAAATGTTATGGTCAGATATATTTACATCAAAGTCTTTTAGTTACCTTGAGACAAATTCATGGTCCTTATTTAAGTGATTGGGAACCCTGTCTGGACACTACATGTTCAAAATGAAATGCTCACTTTCTCATCTCTACAGCTTTGCAAGCATGTTTCCCATGGTATGAAAGTACCTATAGGTTTCAGTAATTTGTCTTTAGCCCTATTGGTGCCATCATCTGCTTCAACAGATTCGCAACAAGTCTGGAAAGATTAACTATTAAGCATAATAAGCAAGTAGAAAATCAAAATGAGAGAATTCATATGAAATGATTATGTGTCTGTATATTTTGCATATACCTGATACTACATACATTGGTTCTTCTAATTCATACTAGTACTCAAGGCTACGGACACTCTTCTGATGTCACAATGTTAATCGTTCCCTCTCAGTTAGGGACTCCATTTGTACATATAGGGGCAGATTTTAAAACCTTGCGCGAGCGCGTACTTTTGTTCACGCAGCAGGCGTGAACAAAAGTACGCTGGATTTTATAAAATACGCGCGTAGCCGTGTGTATCTTATAAAATCTGGGGTCGGCGCGCGCAAGGGGGTGCACATTTGTGCAACCTGCGCGCGCCGAGCCCAGTGCGCGCTGCATGTTCCCTCCGAGGCCGCTCCGATTTCGGAGCGGCCTCGGAGGGAACTTTCTTTCGCTTTCCCCCCACCTTCTCCTCCCTTCCCCTACCTAACCCACCCCCTCGGCCCTATCTAAACCCCCCCCCCCTTACCTTTGTCGGCAAAGTTACGCCTGCTGAAAGCAGGCGTAACTTTGCGCGTGTCGCCGGCAGCCCCGCTCCGTCCTCCGGTCCCAGGGGCGTGGTCCAGAGGCCTCGACCACGCCCCCGGGCCGGCACCTCGCCCCCGGGCCCGCCCCCGAAACGCCGGGGCCCGCCCCCGAAACGCCGCGTCGTTTCGGGGACGCCCCGGACACGCCCCCTCCCGCCCCTTTTCAAAAGCCCCGGGACTTACGCGCGTCCGGGACTTTACGCGTGCCGGCGACCTATGCAAAATAGGTGCGCCGGCGCGCGAGGGCCCTGCGCGCGTAAATCCTGAAGGATTTACGCGCGTGGCCCTTTTAAAATCCGCCCCATATTGTACTGTTTGGATTTACCGGAGGATCAATAAAATTACAAAGTACCCACAGGCCTGCAAACACCACACATAACTTGAAACTTGGCCTCCTTATGATTTCCAGTAGTAAACCCATTAACTCTTTGAAATTGGTATCGTGCCTTTTAAACCTACCCTAGCTAAAAGGTGAATTTTAAAAGTCAGGTGCATGCCAAAATCGGGAGATGTGCTCACATCTAGCACATGCACGCGTCCGCCCAATTTTATAAGCTGCTCACATGTGTGCACAAGTACAAATACATGATTATCCCAATGTAGGGAAAAAAGGGGAGGAATGTGGGTGGGTCATGGGTATTCTGGGGCAGAGCCAAGAGATATGCATGCAAGTAGCTATGCATATTATGAACACAAGTAGCGCACGCATATTATAAAATTCTGGGTCAGCGCACACAAGGGGGGGTATAATTTAGCAAATTCACGCGGCGACGCATTGGGGCCTTCCCCAGTTTCCTCCCAGAATGCTCCAATGAAAGAGCGGACTGGGAAGGAACTTCCCAACCCCCTACCCTAACCTCCCTTCCCCTTCCCCTATCCTACCCTCCCCCTATCCCTATCAATGCCCCCCATTTATTTATCTCACGTTTTACTCCTGCAAAGGAGGAGGAGCAAGTTGCGCATGCCGGTACAGTGGCAAATGGCCGCTGTACTGGGCGCCTCTAGCCCCACCCTGCCCCCGTACATCCCACTGTTAAGGCCCCAGCATTTACACTCATCCCGGGGTTTATGCGCGTGGCCAGGCCCGTTTGAAAATTGGCCCGGTGCATGTAAAACCCGGCCACATGCTTAAACCCCGGGATTAACACGCGCCAGGGTTTTAAAATCCAGCCTTTAGTTTCTTTTTAACCTCCATTCTTTTATCCCCCTTCCAACTCAGACTATCTATCACAATAACAGTCCTTTGCCAAGGGCACAAACCATGGCTCCCTGCAGAACACTGTAAATTTTGACTCTAAAAGGTAAATTTCCAAAGGAACAATAGGTCAGATTTTAAAACCTTGGCGAGCGTAAATCCTGGGGTTTATGAGCATGGCCGGGTCTTACGTGCGCCGGGCCAATTTTCAAACCTCAGGATGTGTGTAAGTGTCGGGGCCTTAAAAGGGGGCAGTCCGGGGCGGGGGGAGGCTAGAGGCACCCAGTATAGCGGCCATTTTCCACTGTGCCAGCGCACGCAACTTGCTCCTGCTCCTTTGCAAGAGCAAAAGATGACTTAAAAAATGGGGGGGATAGGAAAGGGATGGGGGAGAGTAGGATAGGATAGGGGAAGGGGAAGGGAGGTTAGGGTAGGGGGTTGGGAAGTTCCCTCCTAGTCCACACCTTAATTGGAGCGGACTGGGATGGAACTGGGGAAGGCCCCAATATGTCACACATGAATTTGCTAAATTATACCCCCCTTTGCGTGCACTGACCTGGAGTTTTATAACATGTGTGTACCAGCTTGTGCATATTATAAAATCATGCATCCATGTGTGCGTGCCGGGTAGTGCATGTACATGGATGTGCATGCGTATTTTTTGAAAATCTACCCCATGTGTGGAGAATTGGCATATACATAAGTAGACTATATTTGCATATATTCTATTTTATAAACATCAAAAATATGCATGCATTTTTGGTTCCATGTATATATTTACCTGTGCAAAAAGGGGTGGTCTAGGGGCATTCCAAGACGGGACAAAGAAGTATGTGCAGAACTTGCTATTTTATAAGAGATTTACATGAATATATTAACAAAGTGGAAGCCGATCTAATATTGCTAGTAAGCAACGAGACGAAGAAGATCGGTGTAAAAAATGGTTTATTAAAGTTGCCCGACTCTGGCCGAGTTTTGCTCCCGCAGGAGCTGCCTCAGGGGCTGTTTCTATCCTGTTGATTTTGAAAAATTCAGTGGAAAGTCATCACCAATTGCCTATATCAATCTCAGTGTTGTTAGTACAGTCAGTCCCGCATGTGTTGTTATTTATTCGAAATATGAAGTACATGGTTAAGTCTCCTGCCGATGTTGACAATGACCGGCCGAACACAAGGAATGTGCTATCTTATTTTCGCTTTTACACAAGGCATTGAACAAACTGGAATGTATTAAGAATCATGCCTGTTTGCCAGCTTGAGATTTTGAATAAATAACTTAACACATGTGGGACTGACTGTATTAACAACACTGAGATTGATATAGGCAATCGGTGATGACTTTCCACTCAATTTTTCAAAATCAACAGGATAGAAACAGCCCCTGAGGCAGCTCCTGCGAGAGCAAAACTCGGCCAGAGTCGGGCAACTTTAATAAAGGAAACTTTAATAAAGGCATTTTTTACACCGATCATGAATATATTAAGCAACTGCTAATTAACTAGTTCAAATAATATAAGACTAATATGTTCTCTGCTATTTTGGGGTGGGAGACGTGGGTGAACGGAGGGGAGTTCAGGGTGAAGTATTAGGAGCGTCTCAGTGAACTGGTGATGGACTGGGTAAACTGGCAGAGGCATCAGCAAACTGGTGATTTCAAGTATAGAGCATATTTTAAAATACACTTGCCTCCATGTATAAATCAGGGTTTTACGTGTGCATGTTATATGCATATGCTTATAAAACAGGTAATACAGCAATAGGTAGGAGTAAAGGTGTATACCCACAACAATATAAATGAAGAAAGAGGGTATCACAATGGAGGTCAGATCACGGTAAAAAGTTTGATAGTTTTTAATTTGCAAATGTACCAAGCGGTGTCACTCAGCATGCAACAAAATTCGAAAGTGGCTAGTAGAGAACGCAAACTCTGACACAAGCTGTGTTCTGCCACAGGGCTTTCTCAAGACGGGGAAGTAACCATCTACAAAGTAAAATAAAAACAACGAGATAAGGCAAAAGAACGATCCCAAATGTAAACAAGAAATTAAAAAGCAAAAAATTAAAAAGCAATGGAAATGCACTAACATGCATAAACAAACAAGGGTTTATATATACTGGAAGCCACAAATGGAGAATTAGTAAAGGGATTTTGCCATCTGTAATGGAAAAAGGAAAATATAGGAAAAATAGCCAGTGAGAAGTTTAAAAAGTGGAGTTATAGGAGAAAATTTACAAACATGAGTGGCAGCATCAATCTTCAGAGAATGACTTTAAAAGTGAAGAATGAAAGCTGTTGGGTTTTTTTTAAAGAAGGAAAAAGGGCACCAAAAGAACATATGATGTCTAAGGACCAATCTGGTGACCGAAAAAGAGAACCATTCGGAAATCAGGAGAACTCAGGAAAAATCAGAACAAGTTGAGTGCATGATAACAATTCAGTCTCATGATTGAGACCGATTGGGTACAGTAGAAAAGCAGTGTGATTACCACCACAACAGCAGGGGGATTGGGGGGACATGATTCCAGAATAAAAAACTTCAAATCAGTTATGAAATGTTTAGATTGGAGCCAATGAGATATTAAAGGAGCTGTGGAGCGAGAGGGTAGGATTTTACTGCAGTTCTCGAAGATGCACATTTTAATCTTACGTGTAGTTTGGCTAACGTAAAGGAGAGTACATGGACAGGAAATTACATAAACAACCCCAAAAGAATTAGAGTAGGCATTATTTTTCAAGGGATATTTATTCTGAAATAGTGAGCGAATGAGCACAAGTGGCACATGAGCTGCATGATTGGTGGCAGGTAGTATTAAGAAAGTCCCGAGATGATAATGAGAGTAAATCTGAGGAAACCAGAGAGTTGCGGAGATTATACCTACATTTAAAGGCAAAATGGGGAGAGTTGTGGAATATCTGTAGGGGAGTGAGTACTGACCAGTGACGGCATAAGAACATAAGAAATTGCCATGCTGGGTCAGACCCTTTTTCCAATAGAGGCCAAACCAGGCCACAAGAACCTGGCAAATACCCAAACACTAAGAAGATCCCATGCTACTGATGCCAGTAATAGAGGCCATTCCCTAAGTCAACTTGATTAACAGTAGTTAATGGACTTCTCCTCCAATAACTTATCCAAACCTTTTTTAAACCCAGTTACACTAATGTCACTAACCACATCCTCTGGCAACAAATTTCAGAGCTTAATTGTGCATTGCTGTTGCAAATGGCATTTGATAATGAGAGAAAAGAAGGACACAGATAGATCTATCTGTGACAGCATCCTGATGACGTATAAAAAGAAGGTCATTATTAATGAAAAGAGCATGTTTAAAGGGTTTTTTAATCACATGGGGTGGGTAACGCTGTGAGAGAAAATTAGTCAACATGATCTGGACTTTAGATAGAAAATCATTATGGTATGAGCACAGCCGATGAATTCAGAAAAATTTCCCAGTAGGGATGTTTTGTCTGAGAGATCAGGGATGACAGCTATTATAATGGAAAAATTTGTTTTTATCAGTAGGTTTTCTACAGGTGGATATTTGGAAGCAATTGTCAATAATGGAAATGGTAATATTTAAAAATGTCATCATGGAAGAATGGTAATGATATGAAAAATGGAGGTTGATATCACATGTGTTAAGTCAGTCAATGATAAGAAAAATGGACACAATCCAAATCATAAAAACATCTAAGCATCGGTACCAAGTGAGAATGAAAGCCCAAAAAAGAGAATCATAAAGAAAATTAGACTCAAAAGCTATAACATAAAAACAGTCAGGGGCCATGGTAGCCCTATTACTGTGCTGAATATTTGTTGGTAATACTGATCCTGGAATCTAAAGAAGTTTTGAGTGAGTGCCAGACAGGTGAGTGAGACCAAGAATGAAATAGGGACTCAGGAGTCTGAAGAATGGGAATCCAAAGTGTTATGGACTAAATCAATAGCAGCTGCCTAGGGAATGTTTGAATAAAAGATTTAATATTGAGAGTGATGAGAACAGAAAAAGAAGGGAGATGAATAAAGGATAATAGAGAAATCATATGGCCAGAATCTTGTATGTATGAGGGAGCACGACTTACAAAAGGTTGGAGAAATTTGTCTATGAAAATATATAGTGATTCTAGTAAGGACCCAATGCCCTCTATGATGGAGCGACCAGGAGGGTGTGTGAGAGATTTTTCAATTTTGGGTATCACATAAAAAACTGGTGTGCTCGGATGTTTTTCAATCAAAAGAAATGTTTGCATGCTAGGTAAAACTGCTTTGTACATTTGCAAATTAAAAACTATCAGACTCTATAGTGATCTGACCTTTATAGTGGTACCCTCTTTCTTCATTTATAAAATAGGTAAAGAAAGTATGTGCTTTGAATGCATTGCAAAAATATTTGTGCAGATTGAAACATATGCATATACTTTCAGAGCTGAACTATGTGGTAAAATTGTGCAGCAATACTATTTTAAATCTCTGTGAGTCCACTTACGTGCAAATCCAGTAAAGTGAATAGGATTGAAAGTTATCCTCCCTGTCTCTTCCTATTGAGCAATGGCTGAATCTCCTCCCCCTAAAGCTGTGGATGCTGCCTCCCAGCAACCCACACCTGGCAGATCTGCTAGCAGAAGCCAAACCCACACGGGATGAAACAAGTGTTTCACACATACAAAAGCAGCAGGCAGATCAGGAGAATTGGATTTTCAGGAAGACAGAGGAAGCCCTAGAGGGAGTTCAAGCATGAATGCTGCCTTAAAAGGAAAGGAAAAAAGAACAAGGGTTGCCGGGGGCTCATAAAGACAGAAGGAACCGGAGGCAAACATCTGGTGGGAAGTATAGTTTGAAGGCTTTCACCAGAGAGCCATTTGAGAAGAAGGTTGTGGTCCTTCATTGTGCTGGAAATAAGCGGGGAACACAGATAAGGCTAATTATAGAGCTACTATGAGGAATTAGGGTGTCTTTTAAGGGCAAAGAGAACTGGTGGAGAGATGGGTTTACCAATACCCAGATTAAGAGATGTGCTCAGCTTTCAGTTAGGGATTTTGAATCAGCTAAGCTACAGTTTGGGAGGAAACTAAGGACTCAATCAAAGTGGATAATCCCACAGCTGAAGAATTTGGAGGACAATAGATTAGACAAAAATTGCCTATAATACATGTTACTATCATGATTTGAAACATCTTGATGAGTTTCTGTTGAACAATCAGTTTAGATCGCTGCCAGTCTGACCTCAGTGCCAATTATAGAACTGAAATGCCTATGGTGAATTTGATAGACCATAGCTTGGATAAGGGGATTTTTTTGTGGATCCTTCCAGACCTATCAGTTACTTTTAACACCATTGAGCACAAGATCCTGTTGTCCAGGCTCCCAATTCAGTGTCAGAGGCAAGGTTGCAAAATGGTTCATTATACTTAATCAGTGATTTGGAGAAGGAAAATTTCCCCCTCTATATTTTTACAGTGGAATGCCATGGGGGCAATTTTGTCACCAATGTTGTTTAATGTTTATATGTGCCCAGTATTGAACATTACCAGATCTTTTGGTTTCTAGCCATAATGCTATATAGGTGATTTACCCTTCTGTTGTCCACAGAACCTTAATTGACTGAATCTGTGAAATCCATCAGCTGTTGTCCTCAGAGTATATATGACTGGATGAGGAGTAAGTGCCTGTCTTTAAATCCTGGTGTTGAACAAGGTAGAGGTGAATCTCCCTGATTTCCAGATTATATTAGGCAGTAATTATCTTCCATTGCCGCCCACCCTACCCCCGCCCCCAGGTTAAGAGCCTGAGAGTGATTTTGAATTCACAAACCTTTTTGAGGACCATATTGTTCAAATACTATATGTAGAACAGCCTGGTTTAAACTGTGGTTTGAATGAAGAACACTTTTTCCAGACAGCTTCAATCTCTTGTACAATCCCTGGTGCTATCTCCATTGGATTATTGCAACTCCTTTTAGGTAGATCTTTCAATTAAAACGTTGAAAAACTTACAACTGATCCAGAATACAGCTGCAAGATTCATTGTGGGCTGTGGATTAAGGGAACATGCTTTGTCATTTTTCTTCCAACTTCCAACCTGTTACTTTGGATCACAATTTAAGATCCTCTGTCTTGGCTTTTGGATGTTGCATGGTCAGGCACCCAGTTATTTATTGACTATGTTGTCCAAATATGTTCCTGGTAAAATTGTTCAGTCCTGTCATGATTAGTATCTTAATATTCCTTTTTGTAAGAAAACCCGAATAGTTAGAATAAGATCATATTCCTTTTTGTTTATGATTCAAATCCTTTGAAATTCCCTTCCAAATGAATTAAGTCTGGAAGATAAGCATTTGAAATTCACATGACTGCTGAAAGTACTTTTTGTTCAGTTAGCTTTCCCTGATTTCTTTTTAGGTTTAAATGATCAGGTTAGAGCATACTATGTATTGCATATCGTCTAGAGCTAAGGACAGGCAATTAATAAATCCCAGTAAACAATAGGTTAGTCACCATGAAAAAACATTGTATCTTTATAATTATTATTGTCCAGAAATGATATATCTCTATAAATTAAATGGTTTTCAAGAATAAAATGTTAATCTCCTCTAACAGATTATTTGAATTAAAGAATTAAACAGAGTATCCAGAAATAAAGGATTCATTTCCATATAGATTTACTTGTGTCCATTGGATCTTACTCGGGCTTAATTGTCCAGGTTTAAGAATAGAAGTAGATCTGTGTCTTCTTCTAAAATTCCTAGGGAAGAGAAAAGAGGGCCATGAATAAACCCCATGAAGCTTTCAGAACACTAAAAGAAAAAAGGATGAAAATGATTTTTATAAACTACCATCAGAAAAATTAATATTGAAAAATCTAAATGGCAGTATTATTTCTGAATCAGTGTGAATATAAAATTCATATATAATGCAACTAGCTTTATTAGTCCTGTAAGATCCAAAATATATAAAACTAGTCATTGATTTGTTCTCTCTTCAATAGGTACTGCACTTATTAAAGCAGTTTAATAGTATGAACCACTTCAATTTTTCGGAGTTCAGAACATTATATTTTATGCAGACTTGTAAAAAGGATTAGAAAACAGATATGAAGAAATGACACCAAAGTAGCCGTGAACTGTAGAAGACAGTGATGTCTATTTACTAAACCACACTAAAACTAGGCATTAAGGACCTACTTTAATATGGATTAGTTTCCATGGTATTCACTAAACTACAGTAATTTAGTGCCCCAGTTTAGTTAATAACAAAGTAGTTTGCTCCCATGGCCAGAAATGTGCAGATGTTATTAGTGGCAGTTACATTCATGCATTTCTACTTATGGGAATGTGTGGTCCCTCTTTACCCCAAGTAATGCTTAAAAGAATCTGAAGCCCTAACTTGCAACCCTCATCCTTCCCTTGCATCAAATCCCCCACCTCAAAATGACACCCTGTGGCCCCCTAGTGCACCCAAGTGTAAAATTGTAAGACCCACCCCCACCTAAAATGCCGAAAATATCCCCTCATGCTTACAAGTTCTCCAGACCATCCCTCTACCTCACAGACAATCCTTTCGCTGTTACCATAATCCAAAATGGCACCGGTTGACCTGGTCTCCCTTTTACCCCTGGATGTGAGGGACAAAGGGAAGCCTTGGGTCAACTGGAACATTTTTGGATGAAGGCCTCAGCAAGATAAAAGCAATCAGGGATTGTTCCTGCTCCTTTTTCAACCATGAGCTCCAACAAGTAGGGGGATGGTCTGGGACAGATGAGGGAAATGTGGTGTCTGGAAGCATGGGGGTAGGTATTTTTTGCATTTGGGGGGGGGGGGCAAGGTTGTATCTAGGGGAGTAGTGCTTATAATTTTACACTTGGGAATTTTGCACCTTTTTTCCCAGAAGGGGGTTAAGGGAGGGTCTGTGAGCATCAGAGCTATGTTATTCTGTCGATTCTCTCAAAGGTTTATCAACTTCAGCTTTTGAGGTCTAGTTAACTATAGTACATGAATGTTAGTGCGTATAGATATTAATAATTTGCTTTGAATGCATTGACATGCAACACAGCTCACTGGCATTTTCCACATTTTCCACATTGATTTAGTTCTGTGTTATCAGCAATGATTTTGACATTTAACATGCATTAACATGCTATTGCAGCTTAGTAAATTAACCCCAATGTTAGCAATCATGGGTAGGTTCCTTCCAAAATAATTCATCTAATTATTTTTTGGTTTAACATATATTTATTAGTTTTATATAGTAGTCCAATCAGCATATAGATAACACATGAAGACAGCATTTTGACATTGTACAAACATATTCAACTAAACAATCCAATATAAAAAGCAAATGCATGAGAATGCTTTTTTATTTGAATCCCCAAAGCCCTTCAACACCCCCACCCCTGGCTTGACCCACCTGCCTCTAATTTTAAAAGGCCTTCCTATAAAATGTGGTTAGCAAATTGGCTCAGATGAGGAATTCCAAGTTGCCTACCTCCCATTCTATTTTAGGGTTTCAATCTGCAGTATGAAGGTGACCAGAACTATTATAGAGCCAGACACTTATATTTTTTTTATTATTTCTATATTTCAGAATTCTGGTATTTTGCATGATTGGATAGTAAGTTCAGGATTTGTATAACAGGAAAGTAAGTTCAAGAAGGCAGGAATCCCCAGCTAAATGTAAAATAAATAACAGATAGAAACTAAGCACAAAAGAAGGAGAGAAAGAATTGGTGTCCTACCTGTTCACAGAATCCTCTGAGTGAAAAACAGCTGATAATGAAGTGCTGCTGCTGCTGCTACTGCTGCTACTGCTGCTGATGTTAACATAGTTTTGATAGTCTGACAGGGCCTTAATTCTTAAACTTCTGCGAAGCATCATTGTTTTGTGAGTTTTAATCCAGCAAAGAGGTAGAAATAGCAATGACCATAAATAAGTTACTCATAGCTGTGCCATCTCCTTGGCATGTGATGTAATAATATATGTCATAATGGTAAAAGGGTGTGGCTTCCAGAAGGTTATGAAATCTCTGAGAGCCAAGGTGAGACTGCAGGAAGGTGGATTAATTGCCTACATTGGACTGGAAGGAAAGAACTGTAGAAGTGCTCAATTTCGGTCTCTTCCACTGTTAATGGAAGCAGCATTCCCTGAGGCTGCTCTGATGGTGATCAAGATGGGCAGAAAACAGCAACATAATGTAATGCTTACTAAAAAAAATTTTGCCTCATACTCTGATTCAAGGATAGCAATTATTTATATTTAAAAAAAAAAAAATCTTCTTAGTTACATACTTTCAAAGCAATGAAAATATTGACATTTTATAAGGGGGTCACACAGCTACCACATCCAGATTCTGAACAAAGCAGCAGAAGATAGTGGGAGTCAGTTGATAAAAGAAATACACGTATTGTATGTTTCAAAGACATGAAACAAGTGACTGGCAGGCAGGGACTATTAGAGTACAAATAACTGGTACTGGGTGCATTTAACTGTTAGTCCATAGACATATTCTGTGCCATATGCAGCTGATCCCTCTCCAGCTCTGAACTAGTAAGGAAGATCATTCCTTTATTTCAGCTGCTCACTTTTGTAAAGTGTTTGATCCCATCTGAACTGAATTTGAACCTCTCAAATCCTTTTCACTAAGTAATATCTGAGAAGCTAGACATTAGGGTTTTACTAACAAACAGAATGAAATTTAAAGATCAACTTTGACCCACTAATAAGGTTATAGCAGTTTAATGCATATTGAATTTGCTAACACTTGTTTTTAATTTCCATAATGATATATACTAGGTACATGCATGCATTAGGTTTGGAGCAAAATGCTGTCACTAGTGTGTGTTTTAATGTTTTAAAGATTCATATAAAGTTTGTGTTGAATTAGTCTTAAAAGGCACAGCTGTGAATGTTAATTCCTAAGAAAGCATGCATATAACATTTTATTTTAATCTTCAACTATTGTCTTCAGAAGGTGGTCTCTGCATGATTTAGTAGTTTTGTTGCTCAGCACCCACAGCAACATGTGAGTCTATTCCTATTGTGTTTTCTTTTCAACGTAGGTTTTAAGAAAGTAGTTGTGAGGTCTCTTTCCTTCTAGTCTACACAACTCTGACCTAGATTCATCATTTTGCTCTAATGTGCCCAGAAAGGCCTTTGCTATATTTTGGGCTGCTTGTGGAGAGAGAGACTTTTTATAAGGCACTTATAGTAGTCAACTATTTATACCACTGTAGGAGGATCAGCTAGTAACTTGAGGTGAGTTTTTGGTAGTGGTCTAGGGTTTGGGGAGCAGTTTAACATGCACAGTCAGTGGTATGAACAGCTCAGTACACATCAGTGAAGATTTGATGTGATTTGAAATGAGGAAAGGTACACAAAGATGAGATTTGTACAATGTACTCTCGCCCTAGCTTGATTCCTTCCAAATCACATCATATCTTCACTGATGTGTACTGTGCTGTCCGTACCTCTGAATTGATGACATCACAAAGAACTCACAGGGTACTAATCACCATTGCAGGGTTCTGACCATCATGGGAATTTCATAGCTGGCTCTGACTTCAGCACAGCTGCAGTATGGATTGGAAGAATGGCTTTGCAAAACCAAGAACAATTATCATAATTATCTAAGTTAATATTCTATGAAGCTTGTTCCTCTAATTGTTGCTTTGTGCAAGTTTGGACAAGGAGTTCTCTTCTGAGAAGAAACAGTTTTATGCAGTAACTTAAATATCCTGGAAGTCATATACCTGTATTAGAAATCACCTAATTTCAAATGTTTAGGTATTTTGGAAGATGTGAGTTTACAAAAAAAAAAAAAAAAGTCTCTTGTCGAAGTGAAAGGTTCTCCTGCTGCTCATGGCAATAGAAATTGCATTGTGTGAGGTTAAACGGGGGGGGCAGCCAATCAAGTAGGATCATTCACTCAGCACACTTTTTGTGCTACAAAATAAACAATACAAGGTCTGATTTTGGTTATTACTGTAAATGTGTTAATTATATGGTAAATAGTTTATATGAAGGATCCATTGTTACAAACTTTCATTAAAACACCGCCTGCACTGAATATTCCTCAGTGTGGTTATCATAGTAACACTGTAAATGATGGCAGATAAAGACCAAACTGACTCATCTAGTCCAGCTGAGATTTGTCCACTTTGGGTAGATGTGTATTTAAATTCCCATATGCAACCCAGTATCAAGTCTCCCCTCCCCTTTGTCTTTCACCTGACCTCTCTTTTTCCTACCATTGCCCTCCATATCTGTCCCAAACATGTCAGGACATCTGTTACAGTGATAGCCTCCAATAGCTCAGCTGCCAGGTTATTTAGGCCTTGCCATCTTCAGTTTTGCTTTTTGCAAAATCAGAACTTAAGACAGTACCCAGGCTCTCTTCTATATCTTACTAACAAGTATTGTAATAATCCCCACAGCTACCATGGTTAATGAGGCATTTGTAAAAAAAAAATAATAATAAATCCATCCTATACTCATTGAAATTTAGGCAGGTCACCTCGGTCTTGTACCACTGCTACTTTATTTATTTTATTTATTTATTTGTTTATTTTGTTAGTTATTTGGAAATATTTCTTGACCGTGCCCTCCAAGGTTTGGGGTGGTTTACAATAAAAAAAATGAGCATAAAAGTATGTAGTACATTGTTCACATAGATAAAATTGAAATTGAAACTAAAGATAAAATGTATTAAGTAAATAAACAACCAGGGAGAAGGGGGACTCACAGGCATACTTAAAAGGCCTATGGAGGCAGACAACATAGTTGGACGGGGAACAATTATTAAAGATTTTTGAAAGCCTCCTTAAATAGGTGGCGCTTTAAGATTTTCTTAATGGCATTGGGTAAAGAATTCCATAAGATGGGGCCGGCGATGGAAAAGACGTGCTCTTTTTTCAAGTTAAGTCTCATGGCTTTAGGGGAAGAGACTTGAAGGAAGTTGCAGGTTACCGCATAGTGGAGTCACAGTACTGATGCTTTAGGATGAACCAGGTTATCCCAGGACTTTGTTATCATCCTCTTGCCACTAAGAATCAACGAATCAAGTGATTATTCAATGCTTTTTTTGAATTCCATTATCATTTTTTGTCTCCACCGCTGCTTCTAGGATACTATTCCAGGCATTCAATATACGTTCCATGAAAAAATTATTTTCTGAGTCTAACCCTTGGAGCTTCATATCATGATCCCTAGTTGTACTACATTTCAATTAAAAAAGGTTTGTTTCTTGTTCATTATTATTATTAATGCTCATGGTAGCATATTGAGTTTTGGTAGTTCATTATTATTATTAATGCTCATGGTAGCATATTGAGTTTTGGGCTGAAGATGCTTTGAATTGGTGATCTGGCTTGAGAAGTATAATTTTGATCCTTTATTTTTTTGCACATGATTTTGGGGTTTTTTTAAATTCTAAAATGGACTAAATCATTTGCACTTTTGGCATAGGAAAAACCTGTTCTCAAAAAGTACATAAGAACTGGGATATATGATTTATTTGTTGGGTATGTAACCACTGATTCAGATCCATAAATTGTGTATGATAGTTCCTTTAATACAGTGCTTCTCAACACAGTCCTTAGGGCACACCTAGCCAGTCGGGTTTTCAAGATATCCAAAATGAATATGTATGAGATAGATTTGCATACAATAAAAGCAAAGCATGCAGATCTATCTCATGCATATTCATTGTGGATAATCTGAAAACATGACTGGTTAGGTGTGCCCTGAGAACTGGATTCAGAAACTCTGCAATATTCATACCCTACTAATTTTTTTGAGCAAAATCAGCAGTTTACCTTCATTAACCTGATGATTTTAATACAGTATAGTACATTGGCTCCATGATGTCATAAGTGGTTTAGATTTTCATAGAGTGCCATGCATTGCCAGTAAATTCATAGCTTTGCGTAAGTATGGAATTCATGGTGTCACTAATGACTCTCAATCTAAAGAACAAGTTAGGTATGCAGTATCTATATGAAGTTTTCTAAGCACTGTGGATGAAAGGTAATAGCAGTGTTGAGACTGTTCCTGTGAATCATGATTGTACTCGTGTTGACAATGTATGCAGTCACAGAAAAATTTGTAATGGTAATGGATGCATTGTTTGAGTAGGAGAACATACAGTACATAACCCTAAAGAATAAGGCGGAAAGGACAAGAAAGGAAATAAGCAAACAGAAAGTGCACAGTCAATAGTGCCACAATTTAAATGATCTGTGCTTAAGCATGAACCTAAAATAGGGATTTCTAGTATGAAAAATAAACAATGGATTTCTGGATTATGATATTTACTGGAAACCTTGAGGAGAAGGAAAAGCTCTGGACGCGGCTATTATACAATACGCGTGTGTCGGCGCACACGGGCCATAAAATACAATATCCACACGCACATGTGCAGTGGACTTTAAGATCCACATGCGCATGTGCGGGTGGATGGCCTCCGCACCCAAGGCGGATACATTTTAAAAGGCCATGTGCGGCGACAGGAGTAGGGCTTCCCCAGTATCCCACCCAGTCCGCTCCAATTAAGGAGCAGATTGGGAGGGAACTTCCCTATACCCCTCCCTAACCTTCTTATCCTTTCCCTTTCCTCCCGGACCCCAAACACCCTCCTACCTACTTACTTTTTTTTTGTTTGATTACTTACTGCTCTTCGGGAGCAGAAGTAATCTTCACATGCTGGCCAGCAGCCAGAGTGCGCTTCCCTGGGAAAGCATCGAATGGCGCTGTCCCAGCCCACCCACCCCCACCCAGACCATGGCCCCCGGCCCATCCCTTGGGAAAGACCTGGCACTTCGGCTCATAACGGGGTTTATGCATATGGCTGGGCCTTTCCAAAAATGCTCACAGTGCTCCCAAGGCCCGACCACGCGTGTAACTCCCCGTTTTTAGGCACACGGGCTTCTGAAAATTAGCCTGTCTGTTTTCAATGTGCAAGGGGTTGATTCACTCATTTTGAATGCAAAAAAAGGGCCAAGATAAATAGCTATTCATGATGTCCAGCAAATAATATTTGCCTAGATTCATCATTTCGCTACAAATTTTGCATGAATAGTGCCGCATTAAAAAAAGGGGTGTGGTAGGGTAATTTTGGAGTTAATGCAACACGTGCTATTTTAGTTGCTACCAAGCTAGGGTGAGAGTACATTGTATAAATCTCATCTTTGTGTCCCTTTCCTCACTCCAAATCACATGTGCTGTTCGTACCTCTAATGTGCATGTAAAACTGCCCCCTAAACCCTAGACCACCACCAAAACCTCACCTCAAGTTACTAGTTGACCCTTCTACAGAGGTATAGTTGGCTAATATATGTGCCACCCCAGAGACTCAGACTTTCTCTTTTTCTCTTTCTCCCTCTCACTCTAAAGACCGCGATAAGGCCCTAATGCAATTTGATGAATGACCCTGTAAGTTTGCTATTCAAAGCTGGAAAAGGGCTGCAGTGGAAGCTGAATAGTTATGAATTAGGCACCAATGGGGCTGAAGCAAAAAAAAAAAATTCAGCACCCGCTTTCATAATGTGCCCCCAGGCACCTCTCCTGGGAGCGATGCAATATTTAAAATAGAGCTCGTGCTGTCGAGGAGGAGCTAGGGGCAATTGCATGCCCCTAGCACCTCCTTGACAGCACAAGCCGGAGAGAGTTCCGCTGTTGGTGGCTGTCCGCCGGTTAAGAAAACGGACGCTGAATTTTTCAGCATCCCATTTTCCTAACCAGCGCACATGCAGGAGTTAGGAAAATGGACGGTGATAAATTCAGCGTCCATTCTCCCAACCTGACTACCGGCACCAGAAGGAGTGTATAAAATCATAAGTCATAATGCCTCTATATCGCTCCATGGTGAGACCGCACCTTGAATACTGTGTATAATTCTGGTTGCCACATCTCAAAAACGATATAGTTGCGATGGAGAAGGTACAGAGAAGGGCAACCAAAATGATAAAGGGGATGGAACATCTCCCCTATGAGGAAAGGCTGAAGAGGTTAGGGCTGTTCAGCTTGGAGAAGAGATGGCTGAGGGGGGGGATATGATAGAGGTCTTTAAGATCATGAAAGGTCTTGAATGAGTAGATGTGACTCATTTTCGAATAATAGAAGGACTAGGGGGCATTCCATGAAGTTAGCAAGTAGCACATTGAAGACTAATCGGAGAAAATTCTTTTTCACTCAACGCACAATAAAGTTCTGGAATTTGTTGCCAGAGGATGTGGTTAGTGAAGTTAGTGTAACTGGTTTCAAAAAAGGTTTGGATAAGTTCTTGGAGGAGACGTCCATTAATGGCTATTAATCAAGTTTACTTAGGGAATAGCCACTGCTATTAATTGCATCAGTAGCATGGGATCTTCTTAGTGTTTGGGTAATTGCCAGGTTCTTGTGGCCTGATTTGGCCTCTGTTGGAAACAGGAGGCTGGGCTTGATGGACCATTGGTCTGACCCAGCATGGCAATTTCTTATGTTCTTATGTTCACTTATTGTGGATTGGACCCTTTACTGTCACATGTCAGTGAAAGGACCAATCTCCTTTCAGAAGGCTGTCCTGAAAGGGGATTGGTCCTTTCACTTACATGTGACAGTGTAGGGGCCAATTGCTGATGATATTATTATTGATTTATATACTCTTTCTGGTGCAGGTAGTCAGGTTTGGAGAATGGATGCTGAATTAACCAGTGTCCATTTTCCAAACCCCTGCCAGTGCTTTTTTTAAACTTTTTTTTAAATTATTTTTTTAAAGAATTGTTCCTCCCACTTCCTATCCCAAAGATATTAAGTAGGAGGCAGTACAGAACAGCAGTTTTTTTTCTGCTTTTCTTTACTAGTTTTAATAGCGCTCAGCAATTAATGCCTGCTCTGGGCAGGCATTAATTTCTGATAGCTAAAATGTGCGTCCTAGACGCACATTGTTTGTTTTTTTTTGCATAGGGAGTGAATAGCTAATAGCCTCATTCACATGCATTTGCATGTGATGAGTGCTATTAGTTTCACTCCATGTTGGACATGCGTTGTAAAGGCGCTAATCCCCTTACTGCATAAAGGGATTAGTTAGTGCCTCTACAACCCACGTCCAACTGCAGGTTATACAGTGGGCTGGGCTCACCGCATTGTATTGCATCATCCCCAATCTGTGTACAATGATGCATGTTGGACCCATCCTATTCTGAGTCCCTGAGTGCATTAACTGCTTCAGTTCCTTATGTATGAGCAAGGTTATTCCTTTTTTGACATGCAAAGCCACTTGTGTGATGTTGGTTGCCTATAGAAAAGGTAAACACAAACAAGCCGATGCAATATTGGTGCACGGAAAATTGGTGCTCGTGATTGAGTGCCCGCTCTCCTAATGCACGCCGTGGGCTGCCACGGTAAAAAGGAGGTGCTAGGGGAAATTGTGTACCCCTAGCGCTTCCTTGGCAGCGGGTGCCAAGGAGAAGTGGCTGTCAGCGAATTAGGAAAACGGATGCTCAGTTTTAAAAGTGTCCCTTTTCCTAACCTGTGCACAGCTACAGGTTAAGAAAATGGAAGCTTGTTAATTAAGTGTCCCTTTTCCTAATCTGACTGCAGGCTCACTTTTCTTTTTTTTTTTTTTTTTGGACAGTTCTAATTTTTCTCTTCCTCCGACTTAATATCCCCATGATATTAAGTCAGAGAAAGTACAGAACTCCTGCTTCAGTGCAGGCATTAATTTTGGAGAGTAAAAATGTGTGCGTCAGGTGCACTTTTTTTTTTTTTTTTTGCCTTGGGAGAAATAGCTAATTGCTTCATCAACATGAATTTACATGTGATGAGTGCTATTTGCTACACGCTCTATTGGATGCGCGTTTTGGACAACCAGTGTTGCAAATTACAGGAAGGCTCTAAAAACTGGGAAGGTTTAGAAAAATGTTTAAAATATATTTTCTAGAAAAAGATGAGTTATGGGTACAGTAAAAGAAAACATTAACAAAAACTTTGGAAAACAATTTAATTTTGTTAAAGTATCCTTAGAAATGATTAGGCCTTCATTTGGGTGGTAGCCATCTGCGTCTGATTTACTCCTAATTATATTCTGTTCTTATGGCTCTGGGAACAATGCAGATCCTGTGTAGATATTTGGGTGAATCAGAACTGACAGATAAGTCCATGGGCAAAGTGGAAGACTCCTCCCTCAGTGATCAAATATTTTCTTTGGAAGTGATAGAAAAGATGTTTTGCCTGTATATGTATGTACCATTACAACAGTTAATACTCAGCCAGCCCTGAATATCTAATGCTGTTTAACATACAGAGGTAAAAAATAGTTTGAATGGATGAAGTGAATATAGCGTTAACTTACCTTCTAACAGGACCCTTTTGTAGGTCAAGGAACAACAGGACAGAGGGAATATATTTTTCTCTGTTTTCAACTGATTTAATTGCAACTTTTTTCTCAATTAAAATCCCAGGGCTGATCTCAATTCAGATCCAAGATGGTGATACATTGCTTATTGGCCTGCTACTCTTTTTTTTTTTTTTTAATGCTTCTTAGCTATTACCAGATGATGCTTTCCCTTTCTATGGGTAAGCATAAAGGTAGACTTCATAGCCGACTGTCAGAAATATTACTCCTTATGGAACAATGAATTGCACCTTTGTCCATAGATCTGTGCCTGGGAAAAAGGCAGAGGTTGTAGTGTAAAGGCTTGTTAATTGTTTCAATTTACAAGTCTTGTGGTTGTCTTTACTGTGGCAAGTTTCCCTTGGAGTTCCCTAGGAGATTTTAAGTAGGTGTTGTGCACTGCTGTCAAAGAAAGCAGGGTGCAGAAGGGTGGATGCACCTTTCTGTGTGGAAGCAGCACTAAAATATTTTGTGTTCCAGTTTGTGCCACATACAAATATCCAGTTGGTGATGTATTTATAATACTTTTCGAGTGAAAAAGCAATCACCACCTGAACATTTGGGCTATACTGGAGAACATATTACCATAGGGATTACTATCATTTTCATTTTCATTGTCTACTGTTCCTTTTTTGCAAGTATAAGATTCAATGCCATGACCCTGTTGCAGGCATTAACTGAAACTTGGCCATGTCAGGCTCTTTCTTTTACTCTGATTGTATGATTTAGATGTTTTTATGTACTAAAAGCATTTTAAATATATATATTTTTTAAGTTTTCTATGTATAATTTTTGAATTATGTATTCATATATATAAATCTAAATTTGTGTATTCATTTATTTATTCACTTATTCTTCTGCTATTGCACTGGTTTGTTATTGTCCATTTGCAGCTCTTTTGCCTCTCATTGTCTTCCAATATAGACAGTAATACTAACATGAAAAAAGCAGTGGAAGATGGGGGCTATGAGGAGATCCATTGATTTGCACACTTGCTGCATCTGGTAATAAAGGATGTGCTGGTGACCAAGGAGGAATATGATAGCTTAATCCTAATGGAACTGATAAAAAGGTGCTGAAAAACAGCAGGGTATTTTCACCAGAGGATGAATGGTGGGGAGGAGTTCTGTGACAGTCAGGAAGCAGTGGGGGGAGCCTCTGCACCAGCTCATTCAGATTGTAGGCACCATGTGGTTACTGCAGCAAAGGACATCCCTTCATTACTTGTCTCTGAAAAGCAATAGATGTGACTCACCTCCCCGGGCATCATGATTGGATACACATGATGTAGGTGATACGAGTCCTGAAGCTCTTCAAGGATGCCATCGAGAATATCAGTTCCACAATAGCTACACGAACTGAAGTCATCAGGAGATGAAGAGAAGCTGAATGGTTTCCAAGGTGTTGCAGTTTGTGTTTGTGGAATCCTTACAGCAGCAGGCACAAGATTGGCTCAAACCCATCACCCAAATGAATGCTTGCATACTAGTCTCTCTGCATGACTCATGAGTGAAAGGGAGTATTGCCCTCTGATCCCCACAGTCTAACATTTTGGAAGAAGACACTGGTGGCTAGGGAGTTGTAATGGGAGTTCCAGATCCAGAAAGACAGAGGGGAAACAATGCAGGAAAGAGTGAGCACCCCACATACGGGCCAATACATAAAAACCCGCGGGAGAGCCGGCGAGCGCCCGCTCTCCCGGCGCGCGCCCAGGCCACGCTCCCGGGCACACGATTCAGAAAGAAAAAATATGCAAATGAGGGCCCATGGTAAAAGGAGTTGCTAGGGACACTAGCGAGTCCCTAGCGCCTCCTTTTTGACAGAAGTGGCGGCTGTCAGCGGGTTTGACAGCAGACGCTTAATTTTACCGGTGTCGGTTGTTGAACACGCTGACAGCCACGGATCAGAAAATGGACGCCGGCAAAATTGAGCGTCCATCTTCCAACCCATGGGCTGCAGGCAGATTTTAATTTTTTTTTTTTTTTTTTGGGGCCTCCAACTTAATATCGCTATGATATTAAGTTGAAGGGTGTACAGAAAAGCAGTTTTTTCTGCTTTTCTATACGCTTTCCTGGTACTGGTCGAAATTAACTCCTGCCTTTGGCAGGCGCTAGTTTCTGAAAGTAAAATGTGTGGCTTGGCTACACATTTTACTTTCTGTATCGCGCGGGAATAACTAATAGGCCCATCAACATGCATTTGCATGTTGCGGGAGCTATTAATAATAGCACATGGAAAACACGCATCCAACCGGGGGCTAACAGTGCGCTCGGCCTGAGCGCACTTTACTGCATCGGCCCATTAGTGCTGTCAGCTATCACTTCTTAACCGTGCCTTTATCCATCACTCTCCCCTCCGTGACCACTGTAGAATCAGCTGTCCTGATACAAACCATAGCTACAGTGGTTAGCAGCAAAAAAAAAAATATATATATTCCTAGCTCCCAGTAAAGGAAGTACCAGCACAAATTGGCCAAGCCCATCAAGCCCATGGCCACAGATGCATTGGCATATAGAGCACAAAAGGCTGCAGTCTGGATAGACCTGATCCAGGGAGCCCAGTATTTCCTCTTCTACTCATAATCTAGTATGCCTAGAGAACGGTTATTCTCAGTGTAAAAGGACATTGTGAGTCCACATCATTCATGGCTGGGACCAGCGTTGGTAGAGAAGTTGATCTTCATTAAAATAACAAGTAACCTGGAAGGATTTTTGTTGTTGTTGGCTTTGATTTTTATTTTCATTAAAATAAACCTTTATCTGTGAATGGCAGAAGAACTGAATGCACAACTACAGTGAACCAATGCCTCCAGCGCTTTGCCCTCAGCTATGATGTTCCCAGGTGCCACTCTTGTTGCTGCTGCTGCCCAGTCTGCTCTCTGTGCCCTGCTTCTCTCCTGGTTCAGCTCCTTCTTCTACTGGTTGCTCCACTCTTTCTGCTATTCCCTCCACCATTCTTCTCTTTATCTGGGGTACTTTGGCCCCAAAAGAAAACAGTAAAGAAAAATAAGAAAACCTTTCTCCTCCCTTGCTCCTCTCTGGATGTCTTGGAAACCTGGACCCGTGCTTCTGCTGCTGCTTGTTCCTGGTGCAGCTTCTTGCTGGTATTTTGTACTGTCCTTGAGACCTGATATCTGTTCCTCTCTCTTGCTGTTTTGTTGTGCAGTTCTTTCACTCTGGCATGGTCTTCCTTCCTTGCCTCTCTCTCTCTCTCTTGGTTATTCTGGGGTGTGTTTGCCACAAAAACATTTTGAAAGAAGGAAAACTAAAAACCTAGTCTTTCCTACCCCCTTTCTCCTGGTTCAGCCCCTTGCTGTGCTGTTCAGCCACTGAGTCAACCCAGCCTGCTCCTAGGTCTCTAACGGTACCTTTGAGAACCACTGCCGCCTCTGGAAGCATTTTGTCCCTCTGTCACAGTGATTCAGGATATTCATGTCACTGCTGGTGATCCTTTGCTATTTATTTGGTACTTTGCCCTGTTCCTGCCACTGTTGTTGGTGCCCTTTGCCCATCTCATGATGCCTTATGTGGATCTGATGTTGCTGTGTTTGCTGCCTTACGCTTTATTTTGTGCTTTGATCCCCTTGTCGAGAAAAAAACTGCTTAATTTGAAGGTTTCTAAAAAATCTGTGTAATTCTATCCAACACTTAAAAAGGGTCATGGATCTGAATGGGGACAAATGATAGACCCTTATTTAGAATCTCTTCCTGTGCCCGCAGAGAGAACCTGACCTGAAAGATTAATCACTGCTGTCTCCATTTGACTTGTGAACAAGTGAAAGAACAGGGCCACTGCACAACTTTCTTATATCCATGGACCCACCGATTGATTAGAATTTCGATCATACACTTCATCACCACTAGACAATGCGGTTTTAATGCCATTGGGTGATTTTTTTCTAACTGTAACCTGTGTCTATGAGAGTAATGTAATATTTAAACTCCCTAGCTTGCTGCTGTACCGCTCACTTTAAGCCTTGGGGTGTTCATGCCAATACTAATGTTGCTTTTCCCCTCTTGCATTCCTTAGGTATTTATGCTTCTATTTAGGATACTTTGCTCCAGCCCGTCACTGTTTTGGCATGCCTTGGGATGTTCCTGCCACTGCAGGTACAGCATGGCTCCAATTTTAGTGTTTTTGTCACTATTGGTTTTTGTTTGTTTTAGATTTATCTCATGTCTTTTCATTGGTAACTTAAGGTCAGTTGCATTCATGTACAGTAAGTATTTCCCTTTCACCAGAGGGATTACAGTCTAAGGGCCTAATGTACTAAGGCTTTTATTACCATTCTATGTTTATAGGGAAAATTCTTACTAATTTAAATCCTGCAAGGATAATATTCAAATAACTCCCTGCAGCTCCATATATGCAGGGTGCTGAGATCTATTATAGTATTTTAAAATCTGTGCACGTCTGGACCATACAGATTATAAAATATGAGTAAATCCATTCCTCAATATACACACATATGTTTCAGCATGTGGGAGTATTTGCAATGCATTCAAAGCACATAATTTTACTACTTTATAAACATACATGGGAATATTTTATGTGTAAAAAAACTATAATTTGTTCATATAAAAACCTTTATTTATATGCGGAAGTAGGTATATTTTCAAATATGTGCATGTACTTGAAATCCCCAGTTTGCAGATACCTCTACCAGTTCATCCAGTCTGTTTCCAGTTCAAGAAGACCTTCTGTTGTGCTCGGGGGTGGACCCTTGTCCTGTGGCAGTGGAGATTCACCTCCTGGTAGGGACCAGGAGGCAACTGCCCCCAGGGGGCGGAGCACAGAAGGAGACAGAGGCTAGGAAGAGTTTCACCACTGGAAGCCCGAGGTCCCCTCCGGGAGGAGCCCGTATTGTCCTGGGCTGCATGGTCTTAGGTGGGCCTCGCAGGGTCTCCTGGGAGAATGGAAGTCCGGCGTGCCCACAGACAGAAGGGGAGCACGGTCAGGTTTGGGACTGGAGGTCAGGTGGAACAAGGAGGACCAGAAGTGTGTAGGTGACAACAAGGCTAGGAACAGAGCCAGAATCTGAAGACGAGGTCAAGGAGGAGAATGTCAGAGTCCAGGAGTCAGTCCGAGGGATGGTCAACAAAGCAGAGGTCAAGTACCGGAGGTCAGATGAGGTCACAGGCAAGCTGAGGTCAGAAGGCAGGCAGCAGACAGATGAGTCGAGTAGCAGGCTGGAGTCAGGAGGCAGGCAGCAGGCAGGCAGGTCGAGTAGCAGACTGGAGCCAGGAGGCAGGCAGCAGACAGGCAGGTCGAGGAACAGGCTGGGTTCAGAAGGCAGGCAGATGAACAGGCAGGTCAAGTAAAGGTCAGTACCAGAGAGACAGTCCGGAGGTACTACCTGGGAAACAAACAGACGAACAGGAACAGGAGGACACTGGAACTAGGAAGCAGGAACAAGACAGGAACAGAACTGGAACAGAAGGATCCTGGAACGAGACTTGGAACAAGACAGGAACAAGTACAAGCGCAGAGACAATCTAGCATAAGCCGACCCGATTGCCAAGGCAAGGAAGTGCAGGCAGGGACTTCCTTACAACAGAGACTCAATCACGGCGCGCCATGGAGCTAAGACTCACCCTTGGCCCTACAAGAGGCCAGGCGATCCACACGTGCTTGGGGCGTGGCCAACAGCGCCGATGATGCCAAGCTCCGGCGTGAGGCCTGGTGTGCAGTAGAAGGCCTGGCAACCACCGCCACGGGATGCCGGGGCCTGGAAGTGCTAGCAGCTGCCACTAGGGAAGCTGACCCGGGACCTGCCGTGGAACCATGAATGTGAACAGGCCCGTGCGTGGGACGGGCACGGACGGGGCGTGTAACACCCTCCTAGTACTTCACCTCCCTCCAGTTCACCAAGACCTAATGCCCAAAAATAGCAGAAAACAGACAGGTCTGACAGCAATTGTGCTACTAATTAGCAGGTGTAAAATTGTGTGAAAAACTTGCCTAATATATTCACATAAATCTCTCATAAGTAGATCCCATGCTACTGATGCCAGTAATAGCAGGGGCTATTCTCTAAGTCAACTTGACTAATAGCAGTTGATGGACTTCTCCTCCAAGAACTTAGCCAAACCTTTTTTCAACCTAGCTACACTAACTGGGACTTGGGACTTGGGACTTGAACACTGGCTCTGCTAATTCTCAGTCTGCTGCATTAACCATTAGGTTACTCCTCCCTTGATGGTAGTGCCCATTGCCCATTTTTAGGTACTTTGAGCAGTTCATGCATCTGTTTGGGCTGCTTTGGCCCCCTTCATAGTGCATTGGGATGTTGATGCCACTTTTCTAGATTCATTGCTATTTACCTATGGTTCGGGGTTTTAAGGCCATTGCTCCTGGTGCTCTAAGCCTCTCTTCATGCCTTTATGAGTGTTTTTTTCCCTATGTTTCTGCTGTCTTCCAGAGTTGTTTATAAATTCCTTTATGGTACTTATCTTGGTATGCTGATCTGATGATTTATACACTTTCTGTACTCGGGGTCTTGGTGTATTTATTTATTTATTTATTTAAAAGTATTTATATACCGTTTTTCAAAACAAGGTTTTTTTTGTCAAAACGGTTTACATTGTAAAATAAAAATAAAATAAATAGAGTTAAAAATTAAAGATGAAAATAAAATAAAATTAAAATACAATAACTGGTATATATCTCATGGTAACAAAAAATCTAATTAAATAAAAGTAAAAGTGGAGCTGGGCCGTAAAAGATGTTTTATGGAAGGGAAAAGGTAGGAAAAATTGAAAGGGGAGGAGGGAAGGCATAAGGTGGAAACATGAGTGATGTTGAGGATGTGGAAGAGATTGTTAGGTTACTGAGTGTTGATTATTTGAAGTAGTGTGTTGTGGATGGATATTAAATGCTAATTGAAATAAATATGTTTTTAGTGTCTTCTTAAATTGTTGGGTATTGGATATTGAACGAAGTAAATTGGGTATAGAGTTCCAAATGGTGGGTCCTGCTACAGAAAATGCTCTTCTTCTGGTAATATCAAGTCTGGCCTGTCGTGGAGAGGGGATGTCTAATAAGTTTTGAGTTAGTGATCTTAAATGACGGGTGGGTTTATAAATGCGGAGTAATGAGCAAAGCCATGTGGAAGATGAGTTATGTATGTAGTAAGCTATGAATAACTGTAAGAACTTTGTATTTTATTCTATATTTTATTGGTAGCCAATGTAAGGATTGAAGGATGGGTGTAATATGTTTTCGAATGGGAGTACCTGACAGAATACGAGCAGCACTGTTTTGAACGATTTGCAAAGGATGAATTATAGAATCGGAAAGTCCTAAATAAAGAGCGTTGCAGTAGTCTAGACCAGAGAAGATTAGAGATTGTAGAATAGTTCGAAAATCCTGATAAAAGAGAAGAGGACGGAGACGTTTTAAGAGTTGTAATTTGTAGAAAGATTTTTTTGTTAACGAAGAAATATGTTGTTTCATGGATAGGTCTGAGTTTATAATGACTCCTAGGTTTGTAGCGTATTGTGTAATAGGAATAGATGTTCCGTTTATAGACCAATGTGAAGGTGGACCAATGGAAGTCTCTGAGATAGAGGTTAAATGAACTATTTCAGTCTTGGATGGATTTAGTTTTAAGCGATTATGGGACAGCCAGGAATTAATAGTGGATACGTAAAGAGAAACCATATTTAGAGTATTAGACCAAGATGTTTTGTAGGGAACTAGGAATTGTATGTCATCTGCGTAGATTTTAAATTGTAGACCGAGTGAAGAGAGAATATGACAAAGAGGTAGAAGATAAATATTGAACAGTATAGGTGATAGTGATGAACCTTGGGGAACACCAGATGAAATTGTGTAATTAGAGGAGTGATGATTAATGTTAACTTGTTGAGGACGATCTGTAAGAAAGGATATGAACCAATTTAGAACTGTACCTGTTATACCAATAGATTTAAGACCAGAGATGAGTATGTGATGATCAACGGTATCCAAAAGCCGCTGAGATATCTAAGAAATGCTCTTGTTGGTATCTCTGCCTTTTTTTTTTTAGTGTCTTGGGTTCTTCATGCTACTTTAGCTATAGTTACCATACCATTGGTTTGAATCTTCCGAGTCTACTATATGGACTTGCTTATTTATCGCTAATGGTTACAAGCCTTCTCAAACTCTTTCTTCAAACTTGTTTTCAAATTCTCTTACAGAATAGTGGCTTTCAATACCATTTTTAAGCCAATGATTCCAAGATCTCCCTTTCTACACCAGAAATTTCACCAGAAATCCAGTCCCAGATCTCGGCCTGCCTGTCTGACATTGCTGCCTGGATGCCCCACTACCATCTTAAACTCAACATAGCTAAGACAGAGCTCCTTATCTTTCCCTCCAAGTCCACCTCCCCTCTTCCTCTTTTCTCTGTTTCTATGGATAACATGATCATCGTCCCTGTCCCATCAGCCTGTAACTTAGGAGTCATCTTCAACTCCTTTCTCTCCTTCTCTATGCATATCTAAGACTCTGCGAAAACATTCCATTTCTTTCTCTATAACGTTGTCAAAATTCATCCCTTCTTTTCTGAACACACTACCAGAACCCTTATCCACTCTCTCTTCTCCTCCCACTTAGTCTATTGCAACCTTGTCCTCACAGGTCTCCCAGCAAAGCCATCTCTCTTCACTGCAATCTGCCCTAAATTCAGCTGTGTGACTTAGCTTTTGTCAAAGTCACTGCGCTCATATAATTCCTTTCCTGAAGTCACTGCATTAGCAACCTATCCACTCCTGCACATAATTCAAACTCCTCTTTTTCACCTATAGATGCCTTCACTCTGCAGTACCTCACTACCTCTCCTCTCTTATCTTTCTCTACACTCCTCCTCATATACTCTACTCATCGGACAAGTCACTCCTATCTGTGCCCTTCTCCTCTACCACCAACTCCTGACTTTGTGCTTTCCACCTGGCTTTGTGTGCTTGGAATAGTATTCCTGAACTGATGCATCATGCTCCCGCTCTCGCTGTGTTTAAATCCCACCTAAAGACTGACATTTTGAAGCTTCTTTTAAACACTTAGGCCTGATTGTCTCCTTTTAGCCTTATTAACTAACTTTCTTTTCTTTCTTTCTTTTTTAACCATTCTCTTGCTTTATGAAATATCCCGTCTTTTCCCTTGTATGTTTTCTTATTAGATTGTAAACTCTAATGAGCAGGGATGGTCTTTTTTGTGTTAGTACAGCACTGAGTATGTTGTGTAGCACTATAAAAATGTTAAGTAGTAGTACTTACTGACTATGTATTATTATCATCTGTTGTTTAAACTTCATTAGCTTATTCCAACCATTTTTAGGTTGCATTCCCAAGTAAATCAACTACTAGAAGAAGGCTTGATCTCTTTGAGCCATGGGCCACTACTGGCCTAATACCAACCAGTCTTCTGTATGACATATTTCTTCCACCTACCAGATTTCAGAGGAATTGATGCTGGACTAGATCATTGAATTGGGTTGCTTTTACCTCAGTCCATGCAAAGCATAAGGAAATAAAATCTTCAAACCTGACCCTAGCCCCTTCCCCCATTGATACCATAGGAAAACAATATCAGGACTACTACAAAACTCCTATAGAGATTTCCTCTAGCTTTTTTTGGTAAAGAGATAATAAGTTCCCATTTTTCAGCTTCTAAATGGTTTAATTAGGTTTTTGCTTTATTCACAGCTCTGATGACCAATTTATACATATGACTTAATTATGGACCTTCTCCTTCTGCTTCGACCCCTTATTAGTCCCTTGGGGTTTCCTTGCCATTATTGGTGCTACTTCCCCCTCTCATGATGCCATTGGGTGATATTACCACTATTGGTGCTACTTTGCCTTTCTCATTCCACTTTCGGGTGTTCAGGTCATTGTTCGAGATACTTTTCCCCTCGTGTGGTGCCCTGGAGGTTCTAGCTGGGGACAGCATCTACTCATATAACCTTGACCAAAGAAAAGTACTTCTATCACGAAATGTCACCTTCTTTACCAAACTTCTAGGAGGACTATCATGGAGCGGCCATATTGGGCAAATCAACTTTAGTAATCAATGGGTTGACAGATATGACAGCCAGATTTCCTTCATATCCTTCTCTTGGTGCCCTGGGATTTTCATGCTGCTCTTGTTAGTGCCATTTGCCCTTCTTTTTGTGTCTTGGGGTGTTCATACCACTTTTGTTGGAGCCCTTTTCATCTCATTTGGAACGTTTGTGAGCTCTTGCCACTGTATGTGCTGCTTTGCTCCTTTCATGGAGCCTTGGCATGGTTTATGCCATTGTTTCTCTTGCTTTAACTCTCTATCAATGTCTTGGGGTGTATATTCCACTAGTGTGCTTTTTTGCTGGTCTTTTTGTTCCTTAGATTGTTCAAGTTACCGTTGTTGTGCCCTTTCCCACTTTTTGGTGCCCTGGGGTGTTCATACTATTGTTGTTGGTGCCTTTTGCCTATTTACATTGTCTTTGGGTGTTTATGCCACTGTTGACGCTGCTTTGCCCGTCTCACAGTGCCTTTACGTTTCTGCCACCTTTGGGATCTGCCAGGTACTTGTGATCTGGATTGGCTACTGTTGGATACAGAATGCTGGTCTCAGTGGACTTGGTCTGCCCCAGCATGGTATGTCTTATGTTCTTCTGTTGGTACTGATTTGCCCCTTTCATGGTGCCGTGGGTTGTTCCTGACACTTTTGGTGCTGTTTTGCTGGTCTTTTGGTACCTTGGCCTGTTCATGTCACAGTTGTTGGTGCCTTTGTCTTTCTTTCTATGCATTGGGTAATTCATGCCACTGTTCTTGGTGCCCTTTGCCCCCCTTTTTATTACTTGGGATGTTTTTGATACTCTTGACTACTTTACTCCTCTCACAATGCCTTGGATGTTTATGCCTTTGTTTGAGATACTTTTCCCTGTCATAGTGATTTGGGCTTTGGCATATTTGTACCATTCTTTATGCTTCTTGCCCCACTCTTGGTTTCTCGGAATGCTCTTTTCTCTTGTGCTGATGTCTGCCTGCAAGTTCCAATAAAACATGGATGTAAAATCCAATTTTAAAGCCAAAATAGGACACATTACTTCTCCAATAGACTTTAATGGAAATAAAATGTCCTAATGACAAAAAAAAAATGTTTTGGCCATGAATCAAATGAAATGAATCACTAAGCCAAACAAACTGAATGAACCAACTGAAATGATTTTTTTCCTACCCACATCTCTAATGAATATGTAGTTAAAGATACAATTTTGAGACAAAAAAACTAAACTTTTGGAGCATAGACTTAAATCTAAAATTATATATTAGCTTAGCTTTCTTAAAATGTTAAATATTAAGCCTCTTGATTTATTTAGATGGTATATACTGAAAATTTTGAACTGTATAAAACTCTTTCCATTTGCATGTTATATTCTTTAATATAAATTTGTAGTTAAGACTAGACCAGATAGTGGTGGGCTGATGCAGAGTCAGTTATTGGAAGAATCAAAATTAATAGTTTTCTAATATTTCAGCCAAATGGTTTAATCTTAGTCCTCCTAAAACTCAAGTTTTGGTAGAGTTTGTCTGTCAAGCATATGTCAAATTGAATCTGGAGCTTTTTCCAATTAAAAGAGATATCTTTCATAAGATTATCTAGAAGAATGTTTCTAGATGTTTCTAAACCCACCCAGCCACATAGAAAGTTGTTTTGGTATTATGTGCAACTTATTCTTCAAGGTTTCCAGTAAAGTATGTCCTATCCTTTCTGGTTTCCAATTATTTACTTCTTTTTTTTTAACCTAGTATTTCCCTCCTACTCCTTTGTATTTCAATTGAAACCAGGGCTGGAATTTAGGTGGCATAAACCTTCATTCACAACTACCCAAATAATTTTTCCTGGGTTTTATACCAATCCCCCAACCCTACTCCCCCAACACCACCACCACCACTATCACATACAGACACACACACACACATACACACACACACACACACACACACACACAGCAGAGGCTGATTTTAGGCATAGCTAATGTGTGCACATGCCTCGGGGCCAAATTCTGAAGTCACTTCAAAACTGGGACTCCTCATGCCTGTCTTTGCTGTCTTTGATGTCACTATGACATAGTGTGGGCAAAAGTAGCGCCGGTGCCATTTTGAATATTGGCAATATGGCCCGAGTGCAGGAGGTCGCTCCCGGACCCCCGCTGGACTTTTGGCAAGTCTTGTGGGGGTCAAGAGGCCCCCCCAAGCTGGGCAAAAGTCCCTGGGGGTCCAGCGGGGGTCCGGGAGCGATCTCCTGCACTCGTGACGTCGGGTGACAGGAACCAAAATGGCGCCGGCGCCAACTTTGCCCTGTCATATGGTAAGGGCAAAGGGCCACCGGCGCCATTTCTATAAACGCAGCCGTGGCCTGAGAGCGGGAGATCGCGCCGGGACCCCCCAACTGGACCCCTGGTAATTTAAAATATTTTGGGGGGGTTCGGGAGGGTGAGGGATTTGTTTTAAAGGGTCGGGGTAGGTTTTAGGGTTGTTTTGGTGTGCCGGTTTTCCCACCCTCCCCCCTCCCCCGATTTATGATTTTTTGATGATAAATCGGGGGAATTGCTATTGTATCATGGCTCTAACGATTTTTGACGATTTAAAATATATCTGACGATTGTTTTAATATTTAAAACTAATAAGAGAAAATATTTTTTACACAACATATTATTCTCCACTAGATTCATAGAGCACAGATATATACCTAACTATATTGTATATTTTGATTGATATTAATTTATTGTTCAGAACCAGTTTCTGTTTTCTCTGTTAAATACTTTTAATGAAATAGGTTGTTGTAAATGTAAACCGGAGTGAAGGCAACTTCTGCTATACCTCGGTATATAAAAAAATGCTAAATAAAAAAATAAAATAAAATAACACATTGATAATGCTCAAGCTAAGAAAAAGGGGTGTATTTAGGGAAATTTTAGAATTACCGCACCACACGGTAAGTTACTACTTCACATTGGTAGTATTGAGTGGTGTGGTAAACATTGCACCCTGCAATAATTCCAATTTTTTTCCTACTATGTCCTCTCACCCTAGCTTAATGGACTCTATAAAAGGGTACCGTCAAGCTAGGGTGAGATAATATAGTACAAAATTTCATCTTTGTGGGACTTTCCTCACTCCAAATGACTTCAAATCTTCACCGAGGTGTACTGTGCTGTTTGTTTGTCTCACTCTACATGAGAAACTGGCCCCTAGACCCTAAAGCATCACCAACACCTCACCTCGACCTATTAGATGGCCCTCCTATAGAGATATAAATAGTTACACACTGTGAAGCCCTCCACAGAGGCTGTCTCTCTCTTTCTCTCCCTCCCTTCCCCCCCCCTCCCAAGCCCAGAAATACCCAAAATGCAATTCTAAAAATTTATCACAAATTGCATTATGACCATTTTGGGCATATCACACAGCCTAATGCCAGGAAAAGAGGAGTAATAATTTGTGGCATTAAAACTGTGTGATAGCATGCATTATGCTATTACATGATGCAATATTGCCCTTCATTTTCCTAAATCCCAAACTCCTCCCTGATCCCACCCCTCCCAGAAATTTGTATTCGCACCATGCATTATTGTTCTTATTGCATGTGTTATGGCGTTAACGCATTATCGCGTGCATTAACACCATAATGCATTTTGATGAATGACATGATAAGTTCTCAAATTAATTGCCAGAGGATTTGGTGAAAGCTATTAGTGTAGATGAATTTTAAAAAGGTTTGGACAAGTTTCTGGAGGAAAAGTCCATAAACAATTATAAAGGTACACTTGGGAAAATTCACTGCTTATCCCTGGGATAAGCAGCATGGAATCCTTCTACCCATCGGGATTCTGCCAGGTACTTGTGATCTGGATTGGCACCTGTTGGAAACAGGATACTGGGCTTGATGGACCTTTGGTCTGACCTAGTATGGCAAGTCTTTTGTTCTTATGTTCTTTTCTTCTTTCTATCATTGTCATGCTCCTCAGATTCTGAGACTGTGAAGTTCTCTGAGGAAAAACATCAGCAGTATCTGCATCTTCTTCTTTTTGTAGATCATTATCACTGACAGTTGTGCATGCCTCTGCTTGCATGTCAGCATCATCAGCCTGTTGCTTCATTTCCACTTCTTGCTCTCTTACTGGGTAGAGCCATGTGTTACTTGATCTTGCTTTTGTTATTTCAGATTAAATGCTAAGTGATTCATCCTGGTTTACTTTTACTTTTTCATCAAAGTATGTCACACTGCCTAGGCTCAACATTCAAAGCATGTTCAGTGCTATTTAGCCTGATAAGCAGGAGTTATGAGGCTATGTTTACGAGCCACCACTTAGCCATCTATGTCCCTTAGATGGCTAAAAGTTACATGCACAAAAAGTAGGCATGTCCTGGGCAGATAGGGGCATAGCAAGTTAGCTGTGTAACAAATGGATAACTATCAATATTCAGTTTGCTGCATAAGTATGCGCGTAAGTTTAAATGCCCCATAGAGCAGGTCTAAACTTAGCCTGATACACTAAACCAGCTAAGTGTGTACATATATGTGTATATTCAGTGGCATTGCCATGCCGCTGAATATGCATTGTAACTTAATTGGATTAGTTCTAATTGGCTAAACTACTTACATGGCCAGCTTTGAATATCTACCCCCCCCCCCCCCCCCCATATTTTACTTCTTAAGTTTTGAGATCCAGGATTCTATAACCTTTATTTCCTACTACATATTCCAGCATGATTCCCAATTCACTCCTGCATTGACATTTATTTCTCTTCTCTTAAGGAATGTACTCATAAGCTTTGTAGTCAAATACTCTCACATGAAATAAATTAGGCTTGTGCCAATTCCACAGCTTGTAAGATATTTTATCTGCATCCTCGGTCAGTAGGTGGCAACACTGATTGCTTCACCCCAAAAGTCATCAGATAACTATATATCCAACAGTAGATATCTAGTCATGCTTAGCAAGCTCTGATTTTTATTTTATTTTTTATTTTTTTTGCCTGGCCATTTTGTTCAGGGCTATAGCTTATATTTTTTTTTTCATGTTTTATGCTGTTTTCTCTTAGAAATTCCCCCATTTGTTTCCTGCAGAAGTCTGCTCCATTGTCCGCTCTAAATCTCTTAATTTTTCACTGAAATAAATTTTCAGCATAGAAATATTGGGGCAAATTTTCAAAGGGTTACACACATAAGATACGTGCGTAACCCCTGAAAAGCTGCCCCTGCGCACGCCAAGCCTATCTTGCATAGACTCGGCGGCGCGCACAAGCCCCGGGACGCGCATATGTCCGGGGCTTCGAAAAAGGGGTGGAAAGGGGGGCGAGTCCGGGGGTATGGCGGCGGTCCGGGGGCGGGGCCTGGGGTCAGGTAGGGGGGGATTTAGTTAGGGCTGGGGTGTGTGCTAGATAGGGGAAGGGAGGGGAAGGTGGGGGGATCGCAAAAAAAGTTTCCTCCAAGGCCGCTCCGATTTCGGAGCGGCCTTGGAGGGAACGGGAAAAGCCATTGGGGCTCCCCTTGGGCTCGTAGCGTGCAAGGTGCACAAGTGTGCACCCCTTTGCACGCGCCGACCCTGGATTTTAGAACATGCATGTGGCTGCGAGCGCATGTTATAAAATTGGGCGTAGATTTGTTCGCTCCGGCTTGCGCTAACAAATCTACGCCCGCACATACATTTAAAAATCTGGCCCATTAATTGTTAAACTTTTCAAAAACTTCACTTAACAGATGTTAATGTACTTTGCATAGTAGTCCAGAAGAATAAGTAAAAAGCAGTTTCCATCTTTGCTCTTTTTAATACTAGGGGGCTACAAACATCTGCACAAACTAGATCCAATGTTTGCTATCTTTTGTTTGCAGCACAGGAAATGAGCTTCATTTTTCTTTTGCTCTTTTATAGCATTCACAGGACATGTTCTTATCACCTTTGCAGTTGCAAAGGTCAAGACCAGCTCCAATTTCCTCTCTCCTGGTCTTGTTTAGTATTCATAATTAACATGACCACAGAACCTATGCAATAAATTGATCCTTCTGTTTCCATGTAAACCAGCCTTAATTGCATTGCAGTTCTCTATAGACTTTTACTGTTTTTTTCCTTTTAGTAGGGATGTGCATTTGTTTTCAATGAATGTGCAATCCGTAATGAATAGATCCCTGTTTGTTTGATTCGTAGGTTTGCGAATCGCATGGTGATCCCCCACAAATGAAACATATCATATTAGTTTTATTCTTTTGGTTTGCAGTGCTTTCTTAGCGGATGTTTGAAATAGGAGAAGGCCATGTGGGAGTATCCATAGCAACAACCAGCCCTTTCCTGTGAGTCATAAGTGACCTCACAGCCCTGTCATAAAGCGGGCACGGGGAAAGGCACTAGGTACCTGGAACTTGTGAAGGGAAGGATGCTCTGCCGGATGGCTCCGCATCCCATGCGGCGGGACGGAGAGGAAGGCAGCGCCTGCCGATTTCCGCACCCCGGGGACATCGATCCGTCCAGGGCACCAGGCGACCTGCCCACCCTCTTTCTCCCTTTCGGGGAAGCTGGCATTCCCTTGGCTCCCAGCTCCCTGGCGGGATGAGAAAAGGAGGAGGTGGGCCTGGCAGTCGAACATGCTGCAAGTCCAGAGGCGCATGGCGGTTGCTGGCGTGGGTTTGTCCCGGTGCCGTAGAAATGTGAGAATGGCGGACTCCCTCTTTCACGCCCCGCACTCACAGCAAGTGGTGTCGAGGCAAGGTCTTGTGGTTCCTCAGTGTGTTGGTGCTAGTCTTTCTGCTGCTTTGTCACTTTATCAGCGCCTTGTGGTTTTTTCTGACACTCTTTCTGCTTGTTATGTCCCCCTTTCATTGTGCTGTAGGATGTTGATGCCACTTGTCTTGCCACTTTGCCTGTCGTGCTGCCTTTGAGGGTTCATGCAACTGTTATTGGTGCTCTCTTTTGAAGCTGTGGGGTGTTTTTGACACTCTCGCTGCTGCTTTGCACCTCTGTTAAAGCACTCTTGCCACCCCTGGTACCCTTTTGCCCCTTTACAGTGCTTTAGGCTAATCATGCCACTTTGATGCCACTTTGCAACAGTCTAAGTACCTTGGAGCTCTTTTCTTAATCTGATGATTGCTCCCCAGAAGTTTCATCAGAATTGATAAGAAAACCCCAATTCTGCAGCCAAAAATAGGCTGCAAATACTTCCCCCATTGACTTTAAAGGCAAGTGAAAACGAATGAAACTAATGAACGAATTGTTTTTTTCCCCTATGAAACTAATGAAATGAATTTGGGTCCTGGCAAAATGAAAAATGAAACGAAACAAATGTTTTCCTTCTGCACATCCCTACCCTTTAGCATAATCACACCATCTCTTTGCATCATGTATTAAACACTTAGATAATTTACATTTAATCCAATATGCATGTTGTGCCGGAGGTGGATTCTTGGACTGAGGTGAAGTTGACGCAACCGACAGGCAAGGGCCTACAGTACCCACCATCAGCAGGTGGAGTGGGCTGAAGCTAGAGGCCACTGGAGCTTCACCTATACCAGCCCACGTTCCCCTTGGGTTGCGGCTTTGGGGGCTGGGGCTGGCAGGACTTAGGTGGGCCTCGAGATTGGACGTCAAAGGCAGGTAGTTCAGCCCAGAGACAGCAGCCAGCAGGTGGCGTAGTTCTATCCTGGACTGGTCCCAGTACAGGAATCCAAGCACCAAGGAATGAGGATTGACGGAAGGTGCTTGAGCAAAGAAAGGCCGGAGCCTTAGAAGTCCATGTCCAGAAGATAGGGACAGAGGCGTCACTGTCGAACTTGAATGAGAGATGGCAGCAATTGGAAGGTGTAGCAAGCAATGTAGACCTCTGCACGCAAAGGAGTCTATAGCATGGTCATCTGTAGCAATGGTTAGGGCATGGAGAAGGCAGATGTGGTCAGGCATAGCAATAGTCAGGGCACGGAGAAGGCAGGCATGGTCAGGCATAGCAGTGGTTAGGGCATGGAGAAAGCAGATGTGGTCAGGCATAGCAATAGTCAGGGCACGGAGAAGGCAGGCATGGTCAGGCATAGCAGTGGTCAATGCACGGAGAAAGCAGGTGTGGTCAGGCGTAGCAGTGGTCAAGGCACAGAGAAAGCAGGCATGGTCAGGTGCAGCAGTGGTCAAAGCACGGAGAAGGCAGGTGTGGTCAGGCATAGCAGAAGTCAGGCTTGGAAAAGGCAGGCAAGGTCAGGTGTAGCAATGGTCAAGGCACAGAGAAGGTAGGCGTGGTCAGACATAGCAGAGGTCAGGCTTGGAGAAGGCAGATAAGGTCAGACGTAGCAGAGGTCAGCACCAGGAAGTCAATCAAAGTACAGATGAGACGAATGAGGAATCAGGAACTTGGAGACAATCAGGAACACAGAACAAGGAAGCATGGAAGCAACGAGTACTCAGAACCAAACAAGGAACTGAGGAGACCTGTTGCAAAGGCAATGCTAAGGTGTGAGGCCTGAGCATTTCTACGCTGAAGGATCTGATGTCAGCATCCGGGTCCACAGCCAGGTTCATGCCGCGGCCCCTTTAAAAGGTTTACTGATGCGCGCGCCTAGGGAGGGGCACAGCGCTGCTGGCAGCATCTCTCTGCGAACCCCGCAAAGAGGACTGACGGATGGAGGCATCCTGGCTGGAAGTCCCGGGAAGTGGAGCAGGGCCGGATGTGCTGGCGGGAGCCCAAGGTTGGAGCCGGTTGCCCACTGCCGCCAGCAATGGGGAGTTGGAGCCTAGAAGTTGCTTAGAAAGGTGAGTGGGCCGCACCGCGGGGCTGCTGCGGGTGGCGAGCGTAACAATGCATCCATAAACCCAATAGTTCTAACTTCCAACCTCATCAGTCAAGCATCTTAATTGGATTTTTCCCTTTCCACCATCTGCTAGGCAAATCTCTGCCTTATAGGATTTGTCTAAACAAATGAATGCACTTTCATTGCACACATATCAGCATGCACTGAATCCAAGGAAAACTCCTGCTTCCTATCTTCATTTGGGCTGTTTGCTATCTTTAACAAGTATTTGACTGCCAGCATCATTACTGCCATTTTCTTTTTGACCCGTGTTTCAACTCTTCTGAAGATTTAAGATTTTTCTTCCCCCTTCTCTTGAGTTTTGTTTTTTCTGCTAGTAGAAATTTTAACACATCACAACTCTTTTTCTGCTTTAAAATATTATGAGTTTTTACTGACAAATTGACATTAAATATTTTGAGTCTTTTGCAGAAATACAAATTCCAACACATATATACTCAGGTTCTTGTCTTGAATTAGCTTAGTGATTAACAGTGTTTGGAAAATTATAGATGTGGAAACCATTCACACCTGTCAAATGTTTTCTTAAATATTTTCTACATCTCTTTCCCTGTAGGCAGATCTGCAATTAGCTTTAAGATGTCTGTACTGATATCCAGGATAATTTCTACTTTGAGCTTAGCTTCATGCCTTTCCCACTACGGCTTGGCTTCTTTCTCTTTATCAAATCCACCCATAATGTTCATTATGCTGAAGAAGACTTGCATTTTGGTTGACCATGCAGAATAGAAATGTCCATCTTCTAGTCTCATAAGGCCTTATACTTTAGCTTGGGCTATGTTGCACAAAAACATTATTTTTATGGAATTTTCTGGTGTAACTAAAAAATATTCTGTATTTAAAACCATTTACTGTCCAAAAAGGCTCTGTACTGGAGGCTGTGGTTCAGCCTTCTTGTTCAAAGTAGGTAGCCTAGAAGAAAGAATACACAAGCCACTTATTACTAGGAAATGGAATGGGTATTCTGGAAATAGGAAATTAGATGACATTTACTATTTCATTTCATTTTGTTATCAAAGTAAAACAATATAAAAATCTGATGAAATTTCATTGGTTTTCTCTTTTCGTTTTGAAAATAAAATTGATTCATTAGGCCTAGGCTAGGGAATGAAACCAGGCTTCTCCTAGGCATAGGCAGTGGCCCAATACAGGAGCTGTGGCCTAGGCACAATCATGATGCCTGTGTCTCAGCTGAGCCCAAGGCCTGATGCCAGACCCTTGACCAAGACCCCAAAAAAGGAAAATATTTATCTGCTCCTTCAGAAATCCAGTATCATGGTCTAGGCCCAGCTTGACACCATGCCCTCAGCATAAGCCAGGGCTTGACCCAGGCAAGACATTGGGGCCCAGTTCGGAAAATGGATCGCAACATCGGGGCCTTGGCCTCGACCCAAGCCCAATGCTGGGACCCGACCTGGAAGCCACATCCTGGCAGCTGATCATTGGCCAAGGCTGGGGCCTGTTACCAAGTCTGATGCCGTGGCCTGGTCTGGAGACTGGGTCCCGATGTCAGGGCCTTGGCCTCTATCTAGGCCTGACACTGGAACCTGAACCAGAGGCTAGGTCCTGATGCCTAGACCTTGGCCTAGGCATGGGTCCAGACCCAGGCCCAACAATGCAGTACAGTCTAGAGATTGGGTCCCAATGGTGAGGCCAGAGCCCGGGCCCCGGCCCAATGCTGGGGCCTGGATCAGAGGCCAAGTCTGAATTCTGGAGCCTCAAACTGCACCAAGGACTGACAATGGGACTCAAACCTGAGGCTGTATCCTGATGCCTGATCCTTATCCTCATGCCTAGGTCTCAGCTCGGACCCAGGCCCGATGCCAGGGTCTCAGCTGAGGGTAAGGCTCAGGCCCTGTTCCTAGGCTTTACAGGTCTTCTAGTATTTCTTATTTCTTCTTTCTTCATCTGCGATATGATGCAGTCCACTTGGGAAGCACCAGAGTCAATTAACCTTGGTACTTCCTCCAAAGAGGAAGGTGTTATTTTGAGGTATAGCAGCACAATTAGCTTTACATAAAAATGGTATCCAAAATGGCATCCTGCACTGGGTAGGATGCCTTGGGGTTAATTAGCTCTAGCGCCTCCAAAGTGAACAGCATCATTTTGCGGATGAAGAAAGAAGACAGACCAGAAGACCTCAGAGGCCTGGGCACATGACTGGGCCTAACCCTGAGATGAGGTTCTGGTTTTGGGACCCAGCCTCTGGACCAGGTCTCAGCATCAGGCCTGGAGCCGAGCCCCGGCATAGACCATGGCCTAGACGTCAAGGCCTGCATCTGGGTCGTGTCCAGGCATCATGCCTGGAGCCAGGTCAAGGCCCCAGCATCAGGATCATGCCTCTAGACCAGGTCTTGGCATTGGTCCTGGTCCCAGGCCCCAGCCTAAGCCAAGCCACACATGTTGGGTTCAGGTCTTGAAGTCTGGGCCTTGCATAGAGCTTGGGCTGAAGTTGTGGTGAACTACTATGGCCTTTGACTGATGCAAAGATGAGGCTTCAACCTGAGTCTAAGTGCCAGGAACATCCTAGGCCATGTGAGGTCACTATGACCTCAGCCTATACCCTACGCATGGCCCAGACTTTGGCCTGGGCTTAAGCCTTGGTGTCAGATGACTGGGGAAGTGAGGGCTGGGCAGGATCCTCGTCCTGGTATTTTTTCAGGTGGGAGGGATAAGTTGGGGGCTTAGGAGGCCTCTGGAGGCCCTGCTTTTTTTTTTTTTTTAATGTTTATTTCATTTTTTTAACAAAATGAAATAAACATTGGATGAAACTAAATTCATGAAAAACAAAATGAAAAATGAACAAAAATTGTTCTTCTTCCCATCCCTAGTAATAAGTTCCAAAACACAGTTTAATATTTATTTGATAGACATAACATCTATGCAAAACTAGAATGCCTACTCTGTTTAAAAGCTGCAGCACAGATCTTGTGAAGATCAGAAGTTAAACCTGAAAGCAGCAAACAGGGAGAGAGAGAACAATAAGGTGTGTCTTATGACATCAGCTCAAACTCCTTGTCCAATCACAAGCTATATTTTTATTTATTTATTTAATTGAAACAATTTGTTTACCACACACTCTTACGCATGTGGTGGTTTACAAATCTATACATACATAAATCATTAAAATAGATCTATACATACATAAATCATTAGACATTAAACAGAAGAAACAACCTAACAACTGCTTATTCTTATTCTTACAATCTTATATTCATCCTTTCCTCTTCTTTTTATTCAACAAGAACTTCAATATCCAATCTGTCACTGTTTTCCAAAGGCCTGTTTAAAGAGACACAATTTCTATGTTTTTTTAATGCCTTTAGTGTCTGGGATAGTTTTAAGTTATTCCAGCATTGCATTCCATATAATTGATCCTTGCACTAAGAAGGCTCTATCTCTCACCTCTCCTAAATGAGCCAGATGGATTGTAGGAGCCACTAATAAATCTTTAATGGCCCATCTTAAATTATGTTGAAGTGTTTATAAATATATGTTGTATATAGATGTGGAGCCAATCCATAGGGCCTTAGGAAATATTGATAATACTTTATATTGAATCCTAAACTGGATCAGCAGACTGCAATTTTGCAGGTACAATTTTGGTCATACCTATCAGTCTTGTTTAACACTCAGACAGCTGAGTTCTGAAGTAGTTGTGATCGCAAGATATTATTTGGAAGGCCCAACATAAGGGAATTGTAATAATCTAACCCAGCAAAAATTAGGGTCTATAAAACTAAATGGAAGTGATTGAATTAAGTAATTGTCTGATGCACTGAAGCTTAGGATATCCTGATTTAATTAAAGTTTAGATATGGTTCTTCATTGATAGTTTAGTATCTATATATACTCAATATAGATCGCAAAGGGAACTGAATGATTCTCAAAATTAAAAACTGATAATTCTTTTTTTTCCTACTGTTCTTGATAAATGTTAAATTTGTTTTGTTATATATTCAAGGCCCATCTGTTATGAAATAGCTATCTTTGAATAGCTCCTAAGTAGATTTCTAAGTGTTTCAAGGTATGTGATATTGAGTTTTGTTACTGGGATGAAAAATTAGATATAATCTTTGTATATCCTGAAATTCAGCCCAAGAAAGAGGGAAACATTGTAACATAATATTATATTACACAACTATGCATTAATTCAATACACACAAACCTACATAAGAGCCTTCTCTACCTTTTAATCTTTTAGGAGTTGATGTACCCAACAGAGGTGAACCAGAGCAAAATGAGAAGTGAAAAGAGATAAATGTTGGCAAGGAAGCTGCAAAAGGAAAAAGAGATGGAGAAATAAGCACTTAAGAAAGATAAAATGGAAAGAAAATCAGAGAAAGAATTCACATGGCAGACAAAATATGTATTTATGTGTTTGCTTATTTGTGATTTATAACTTGCCTTTTGAATAGCATTCGCATGATGGGGGTAAAACAAATAGTTACATCAAATCTCAGTAAAATTGATAACAGCAATAAATATAAAAAAACAAAAGTCTTATGATAAAAATAGACTTTCAAACAAAGAAAAGTAGAAAACTTGTTTTGTTAGTCAATTGATGTAACACTTTACAATATTAAACCACTGCATTACACTTTGTGAACAGAATTTAATTGTTTAAAATTATACACTGAAGAGAGGTTATTTAAATATTCACGTGGCTATCTCAGGGATTTGAAAAGTTCTATGTTGTAATTCTCATGAGAAGTTTAGGGACCCTTGTACTAGAGTCACTGTCCAATACCCTGTAGATCAGAATTGGGTAACTCCAGTCTTGTAGGGCCCACCAACTGGTTGGGTTTTCAGGATACTCTTAGGGGCAGATTTTAAAACCTGCGCACGGGTGCAGATTTGTTCGTGCAACCCGGCACAAACAAATCTACGCCCAATTTTATAACATGTGCGCACAGCCGCATGCATGTTATAAAATCCAGGATCGGCGCGCGCAAGGGGGTGCACAATTGTGCAACTTGCACACGCCGAGCTGCGCAGCCTGCCTCCGTTTCCTCTGAGGCCGCTCCGAAATCGGAGCAGCCTCGGAGGGAACTTTCCTTCCACTCCCCTGCACCTTCCTCTCCCTTCCCCTACCTAACCCCTACCTTCCCCTACCTCTCCCTTCCCCTACCTAACCCCTACCTTCCCCTACCTCTCCCTTCCCCTACCTAACCCGCCCCCCAGCCATACCTAGAACCACAGCAGCAAATGGCCGCTATGCCTGGAGGCTCAAGCCACGCCACGCCACGCCCCGTCCCCGGACTGCCCACACCCCGCCCCTTTTTTCAAGCCCCTTTACATACGCACGTCCCGGGGCTTGCGCGCACCGCGAAGCCTATGCAAGATAGGCTCGGTGTGCACAGGGGGAGGCAGGGGGAGGTTTTCGGGGGTTGCGCGTGTATCTTACACGCGCAACCCTATGATAATCTACCCCTTAATGAATATGCATGAGAGAAATTTGTATGTACACAGCCTCAATTATATGCACATCTCTTTCAAATATATCCATTAGGGGTATCCTGAAAAACCAACCAGTTGGTGGCTCTTGAGGATAAGAGTTGCTTAATCCTCTTCTAGATTATGTATTGTAGCCCCAAGACTTCCTGAGAAAATGACTAGCAGGAAGAGAGGACAATCTACATTGAAAGCATGTGGTAGTAATGCTACCCTGACTACAAAGGAAAACAGGATTTTTTTTTCTTTTTCCTTTCCTGGTAGTGTTTTCTTTCTTTTTGTTTTTTTGTTTTTTTTTATGAATGCTGCCAATACAATTGCCTTTGCTGCTATTTTTATGTTGACAAGAGTAACAGGTTTGCTGACTGGGGCAGAATGAACTTCTTGTTGTGATGGTGCTATTGATAATAGTTTTAGGGATTGATCTGTGAGGAATCATCACCTTCTTCCAATATTATCTACTAAGGATGCTGCAAATCCTTTTGTGCTAATTTATTTGTCCCCCATGGCCCTTTTATCTTACCTCCCCCATCACACCCACCATCACCCCCCACAAAAATACATACTTTTCATTATTTGAATCCTTTTGTCCCTCATTGCAGCATAGTTAATGTAGCTGAAGAAACCTCAGATTTTGGATATCAAATGCAAGTTGCCTTCTATCTGCCTCTTTTCCTTCCTCAAGAATCTCCTTAACAAGAAGGAAAAATAAATAAATGCCAAAGTTTGTCTCATTTGTGTACTGCATGTGTTACTAGATGGGGGCTGGTTGTCTATTGCTATAAGCACAATATCAGCAGCACTCTATTATGATCAGAACTGCTAAGAGGCTGAAATACTATTATAATATCCAAAGGAGGTCATATCTACTGTATTTCATTGTTCATAAATGTATCTATACTTATGATTTGAAGTTGAAATCTGCCCTTCCTTGATTGAAAGAGTCTTGGACTTTTTAAATTGTAGCCAGCATAAGATTGAATATCTTCTTTGGTTATGGGCATCATCTGAACATCTTTTAAACTCATTCTAAAGTGATCTCGTCATGATATGTTAGTCTAATTCTGTTTTCTTACCCTCTTCCAAATGAAGTCTGCTGCATGTTATTCTGCGGAATATATTAGCATGAAAGTTTGAAAACCAGGACTCAGTCAAAGTGACATGACCGCAACAAACAGCAAATGGAGGTACTCACCCAGCAAGCAATTAAGAATGCCTCACTAACTTACTTTAAATTAGAGAACATTTTAGTATGAGAAGGAAAAGAATCCCAGTGTACCAATATTTCAGGGACAAGCCCTTTTATCAAGATCAGCAGGGTAAAGAATGAAAGCTCTAACAGAGGATAACCAGTCTTTGTAATTCTCAGTGCATATTTGAAACAGGAATTTCAAACTCAAGTCCTTGAGGGCCACACAAAGGTTAATTTCAGGACATCTGCTATAAATCATCCTGAGATATATATATATATATGTCATGGCTCTAAACTATGGCAATTTGCATACAGTATTTTGGTTTGCCTGCAGGCCAGACAGGTTTACTGCCATTGATACCCCAGATCTACATTCTAAACCAGGACATTCCAGGTTCTTATTTTAACTATGCTTTTTGATTGGGTTCTACACAGTCAATGCTTTTAATAATCTTTGTGTGGGACTTCTAGTCACCATCACTTGGTCTTTTACCATTCTCAATGAAATTCCAGATACCCTCAGAAAAAAGTATTTTGCAAACAAAACTCTAAATATTTTATATCAAGGATATTCACCTAAACACATCTTAATAAGCTTAACACCCTAAATTTAACATTCCATACAAATGCCTATAATTTATTCACCCACATTTCATATCCATCACTGGTAAAATATTTCTAAACTTATAGCATTATTAATTATGCCAAGATAGGTTTTATATATACAGCCAAATGCTAGGACCATTAAAGGCCTGTCAAAGCACTAATAGCAATATATATCAAACATGAAATTAGAGCATTGCTCCAGTTTAAGATAGAACACATATTTCACTTTCCCTCAAATTAGTTTGAGATGTATTATTTAAAGGTTCACCCAGTTTGGAAATGAGCTGCTGAAGAAGATAGATATTCATTGGCATTGTGAAGGGAAAATCCTCCTGTGAATTGTCCATTCAGACTAACTTTCAACATTACAGACAAAAATTTGCAAAAGACTCCTCATGAAAATTGGAAGCATTTTAGCTATCAAGTTTTATCTTTGAAAAATGATAAAATCCTTGACATTCTTATAAAATTCTTATCTTGTGGAGATTTTTGTGAATTAACACATAAAAAAGGCATTGTCGTTTCTGTGTCAAAAACACAACCATTTTGCAAGAAAAATGCCATCGACTGAGCAAATACGTTTTCAACCATGCAGCCTATGCAGACCAGTGCAGTGGCTGTAATGTTGAATGAAATGTACACTGAAAATACTTATGAACGGCAAAGTATTCTAACTGCTTTGAAATTAACATTGTTTTTCCTGAACTGAAAGTACCATCTCCCAAGCTTTAATATTTTTCATGTACAGCACATAGTTTAAGTTGCACATCGCCATACAGAGATGAGGTCTTCTGCATATATTTCATATACAGTGACAAAACCAGTAATTTAATTGGTTCCCATTTATCAGAAACTATCTTATTCCAAACATTTTTTCTAGCGCTGTAAAGCAGCAGCTATTCAGACTGCCTCAAAAACATTAAGTCTGTTCAGATGAATGATCGTTCAACTTCTGACAGCAGGTGAAATGAAACGTACAGATAAGCATATGAAAGAATTAGAATTCTGCTCAGATACAGATAACTCAGATGATGAATGTTGGGCTAATCCATTCTGTAGTGCTTCTATGTCACAGAAATGTTCTTTCAGCGATAGTTGTATGCTCCAGTATCCATTTGCCATGCAGGTAAATTGAACTTTTCTATTCTGAAATATCCATGTGTGGGACCATTTTTATAGCCTCCTCCCAGGCACATGGCCCGTATCCAAAGTGTGCATTGCTTTAAGCGAGACTGAGGGGAAGCACTCCTAAGGGTGGGGAGAGGGCAAGGGGGAAACGATGTACATAGATGTGATCTTCCATTCTATACATGTTGTTTTCCAGTAAATTTGTACCTGCACAAACTGCAGGCACAAAGCCCATGTGTATTTTTAGCCCACAGATCTTGTAGGTCATTTTCAAAGGGAAGCTACTCAGTTTCTCTTTGAAATAGGCCAATACAGAACGGTGAACTCAGCCGAGCGCACCATTTAGCCCCCTTTTGGCTGCTCGTTTTAGACACACTATTATTACCCCTTATACTGTAAGGGGTAGTAATAGCGCATGGAAAATGCGTGGCCAATCACCCTGAAACTAATAGTGCTCATCACTTGTAAATGCATGTTGATGAACCTATTAGTTATTACCATGGAATACTGAAAGTAAAATGTGCTGCCAAGCCGCACATTTTGCTCTCAGAAATTAACACCTGCCCAAAGGCAGGCGTTAACCATATAAAGCGCCAGGAAAGTGTACAGAAAAGCGATATTAAGTCAGAGGCCCCAAAAATAAAAAACAATAAAAAAAATAAAATAATCTGCCCGCCGATTTTTGCCAGTGTCCATTTTCCGAACCTATGGCTGTCAACGGTTTCGAAAATTGACGTCGGTAAAATTAAGTGTTGGTTGTCGGACCCGCTGACAGCCGCTACTTTTGCTAATAAGGAGGCGCTAGGGATTTACTAGTGTCCTTAGTGCCTCCTTATTAGTGTGGGCCCTAATTTAAAAACAAAATTGCGCGCCCAGGAGAGGTGCCTGGGCGCACATTGGGAGAGCTGGCGCTCAACACGGAGCACTTGCTCTCTCGCACTTTTTAATGAATTGGCCTGAAAGTTAGTTTCAAAGTCCGCACTTTCTTTGTTCCCACAGACTTGCAGCTGGACAGGCTATTTACATTTTGTCCTCTTAAGCATGCAATTAATTGAACTATTTGCAACTTATAATTGTAACTGGTTTCCTCAGAGGTACCTCCTTACCAGGTTAAGAGTTCCAAATAGTCAGTAGTTGATCAAATGTTGTAATGGATCAGGGGATGAAATATATACTGAAAAAAGCTTGAGCATGTTTCTCACTGTATGGCATAATTCAGCCTTCTAATACAGATGGATGAATTTCAAGCAACAATCTTTTATGCTTCCAACTAGTCTGCTTTTCTATACAGGAAAAGTATTTTGTATGCAGGAAAATGAATATTCATGAAATGCAATCCAATGACAATGCAGAAGAATATAATGCCCTTATGCTATAGTACGGCGACCCATGCAGCTGAGTGGAATGTTCATGTCCTGTAATGTGCTACAGGCAAACCTGATGAGTTTGGCATCGACAGCTGCCTTTCACACCAAATTTTGATAGGAGCAGGAATGACCCCCAACCCTGCTATGCATCTATTAGGCCTGCCTTCCAGCTACTTGTTACCTTACCTAAAGTGACAGAAACCACTTTGAAAAAGAAATTCAGCATTGGACCTCATGCCTATGGCATCCCTGTCCCTCGCACAGGTCTCCATAATAACAGGAATTCTGTGAAGGAGGAGGGAACAGGATGCTACGGGGCCTTGAGAATGCGATGGGTGGCTGGAGGTCCTGTGCTGGATTTCTTTTTCAGAGTTGTTGCTGCCACTTTCAATGAGGTAATAATAAGCATCTGGGAGGTGAGAAAATTGTAGTTGAGATTCACTGCAAGATAATAAATGTAATAATAATAATAATGACTTTGAAGGTGTGGGATGGAAGTGGGAACCCTACCCTGCATCCCAGGAGGTGGGGCTGAAAAGGGTGGGGACTGATACCGCATGCTCCTATGGGCGCCTGAAATGTTAATCCAGCCCTGGCTGAAGTAGACTACATTTGTATTTAGTAATTATACAAAATTTCTGTGTGTGGAGACCCCCTGGTCACCCACTAGATGGCCTAATATCCTTGCCCTTGTAGGTGATAGTGAGTGGCACAGACCATTTCTAAAGCACCTCCCCCAGCAGATATCTGTGATGATTTTATCTCTGTCCAGAAGAAGTGGTAGAAGCCTTAGAGCGTGTGGTCATTTTGGTTAAGCATTCTGGGAGAAAGGAGCTGTTTCTGGTTGTCTCAAAATTCAGTGTGGCCTACACCCCCCACTTAGTATTCTGTTACACAGTGATAGTAGTAACACCTGAAGTATTTTTTTTTACTTTTGATTTTTCCCATTTTTGGTTTCTCGAGGAGGTTTTTGCCACCCTTCCTTTCAGGAAGTTGGAATGTAATAGTCTGGTTTCAGTGTGCTACAGACCTTCCCCTCAGAGAGGTCCTTCCAAGACAATCTGGAGAGCAGATGAAAAAGGAACTAGCTACAGAGAATCCTTGTGGGATTTCCATTTTAAGGGAGTAAGCACAGGCTGGTGAAAGAGAAGTAGACCTTAGACTCAGGTAGGATTTTTCTATGCTGAAGGGAATCTTCTCACAAGTAGGACCTTCCCTAGTCAAGTGGTAAAGCTGAATCCCAAGGAACCTGAGCTCAGAAACACCTACACAGAAAGAAATGTAACTACAGCTGTAATTCACATATGGCTAGATTTTAAAATGCCGGCACACATAAAACCACAGAGATACATGCGTGGCTGGGCCGGGCCGCGCACGTGCTGCGGGGATTTTTAAAGGTCCCCAGTCACGCACGTATCTCCATGTATGTGCCAAAGACCGGCTCGAATCAAAAGGGATGGGGGTCTAGGCAGGGCGAGGTCCAGCCGGGACAGTGCCAATTTGCACTGTCCTGGTGAAGCTCGCACCTGCAGCCAGTCAGCACACACAATTTACTTCTGCTTGGAGGAGCAGGTAAGTTGTGAAACAAAAAAAAAAAAGGTTAGCTAAGGTGGGTTTAGGGGTTGGAAAAGAGAGGGGAAAAGGGAGGAAGGTTAGGTAGGGGGATAGGGAATCGGGCAAAGGCTCGATTGCATCACTGTGCGTGTTTTAAAAAAACCCCTCCCCTCTGTGCGCTAGTGGGCACCCGCACACACATACACGTGCCGATACAAAATTGGGCGCGCATGTGTGCATGGGTATCGGATTTTATAATATGCATGCGGTTATAAAACCGGCACTTCCATGTGCTCGAGCCAGGAACCGCGTGCGCATGGACGCCCATGCGGCCCTTTGAAACTTTACCCCATAATTATTAGGGGTGGTAGGCCCAAAAAAGTTTGTTGTCTTTTTATTTTCATTTCAGAGGTGGGCCATTTTGTGTCTACCCCTGAATCTTTTTTTTTTTTTTTCTTCATTTTGTTTTGAAAAACAAAAATAAAAAAGCAAAATCTCTGAAGCAGCCCTAACCTTTCCCTTTTACACAATATTGAGCCCTGCCCCACCAGCTGAAACCCTCACTCACCCTAGCCCACACTCCTTACCCCCTCAAGGCTCACCAATACTGCCCTGGTGGTCTAGCAGAGGGCATGGGAGGGACCTCCCACTTCCAGGCCAGCTAATGGCAACTGTCAGCCTGGGACCGGAAGATTACTCCTGGCTCCCCCACTAGACCAGGGCAATATTGGTGAATCCTGGGAAAGTTGGGACGGAGGGCTAGAGTGGACAATGGTTTTCAGCTGGTAAGGGAAGGCTCAATATTGTACTAAATGGGAAGGACTGTGGTGGGTGGAAATGTTTTATTTTTTAGATGTTGCTTTTTTGGCCAGTTCAAACAAAACAATAGAAAAAAACCAACATGAAATGTCATGTTTTTTTCCTATCGTCTTTTTTTGTAATCTGAAATAAAATGAAATAGGAAAAATCATTGGTATTTCCTATTTTTTTTCAACAAATGCCCACTCCTAATGATTATACATGATTGGACATTGATTTGACTTTTTGCATAAATCAGTAAATTTTATTTGAACACCTAGTTCTGTGCCTAGTCTGTCTGTCCTTGAAGCACATTATCACAGGACATCAGCAGAGGGATAGACACATGCAACAGTTAATAAGGATTCATACCAATGCCTGGGCAATGAAGGTCTGTCTTTACCCCCACAGAAAGGACCCACACCTTGGGGACATGCAGGATGAGACAGTTGTTAGTGAAGATAACCCCAGATATAAATTCTTGTGTGTGCCCTTTGGAACCTAACAAATCCATGGAAAAAGAGTTACAGGTTCTATTCAACTTAGACCACCCCCAATTAATTAACTTGAACATACATTTTGAGGAAAAGAGCTTGTAAAAAATTTAATTTACTGCTTAAGTGTCTATGTGCTAAAGTTTTGAGTGTGCAAAGGCCAATTAGTTCTTCCTCAATAGTGTTCTATATACTGGCTCCTAGTTGAAAGCAGGATAACATTCAAAACTCTCTGCTTTGTCTATAAATGCATGAATAAGCAAGCACCCAAGTACATATATCAACTTCTCTCCTTCACTTCCTCAAGAGATCTCCAGTCCTACCAAATGACTCTTCTTTCCTCACCTTCTCTGACTTCTGCCAAGATTGTCCTACATTAAACAATGTGCTTTCAACCATGCACCAATATTATGGAACAAGGTATCACTAACCCTATGACTTGAGCCTTGCTACTTCACTTTCAGGAAAAAGGCCAGGCCTTACCTGCAGAAGCCCATTTCCCCTGTTCCATCTCCTCGTTCTTCCAATAGGGATGGTAACTTTCAAACTGGCAAGCGAGTGAACTTTGGAGCATGTACATCAGTGCGCACCCAGCGATGTGGCAAATTTATACGCATGTTATATAATACACTGGACACACGTACATGTGTGCACAATTTTAAGTGGGTGCACACCAGCCGCATAAATCCCACTTCTGCCATGTAAGCTAGGGTATTTAACAATGGGCAGTTTCACCAGTTCGCCTACCAGTTTGCCCAATTAAGAGCTAGGTCACTCCAAACCCCCTTGTTTAATAACCTGCACTCCCACAAGTTACCTCAGACCCTTTAAAACCCTTATAAATGGCTAGTTGGTTTTTTTTTCCATTTTTGAATTTACACCTCCCTCCATAGTAGAAGTAAATTTACGCAGCACTGGACCAGGGCGCACATCCATGCGTGTAAGTACTTAAGGGCACATCTCTTGACCCATCCTGGAATGCCCATGCCCCACCCCTTTTTTAAACTCAGTGGGATGTGCACATTGTGGGAGATATGCGCACGTCTGGGTGGCTTTTAAAATTCAGTTGGCGCTCGTAAACCCGACTTGTATGTACATCTTCTAATTTCTGCTTGTGCTGGGTTATATATCCTGCATTCCCAATGCTTTCTAACTGAAAATTTTAGCACCACTGTAAATTATCTTAATTGAAATTAGTTTTTAAATTGATTGTAATCTGCCTTGAAGCAATTCTCGGTAAAAAGTGGAATATCAAATGTTTATAAATTAATACATAGTATTCCAGTTAAACCGTTCTGACAAGAACTATTTTCCTTGGTTAAAAAGTTGACAAGCTTAGATAATAAATTTGATTCATTCTTAGAGATACCTTCAAACTGTGAGAAACGTGCACAATTTCTAAAATTACACAATTTCCATATAGCGATCCTGTGACACCCCCCAATCAGTCAATAATGTGAGAATAATCTAATGTACTGTCCAACACTGAAATCATTAATATTCAAAGTATGAATACATCTAGCCCATTGAATCCTTGCCCAACCTCATTGTTGAAATTACCTTGTTCCGATATTGTTTCATCAATTTCTCAAATTGTTCAACTTACCCTATCAGAAGGAATATTGCCACCTTCTTTGAAGCAAGCCTGCATTCAGCCTATTTAAAAAAAAAAATTCTTCACTTGACCCAACAGAATTGTCTAACTATAGGCAAATTTCCGCACTTCCTTTTCTTGCTAAAGTAATAGAATCAATTGTACTCAAACAGCCTACTTATCATCTAGATAACCTTCATTTGTAAGACCTCTACCAATACGGTTTTCATAAAAATCTGAGTATTAAAGTCATATTGACTACTTCCTGTGATACCTTTCAGAGAAGTTTTGAAGATGGAACATGGTACTTTCTAGTACTCCTTACCCCATCTTCAGCCTTTGACACCATTGCTCATCTCCCCAAAATTAACTTGCCTCAACTCAACAAGAGAACGTGTTTTCTCATTGACTGGGCCTCTTTTATGGAACACCCTCCCCACTGAACTAAGCATTGAGACATCATCACAAACTTAAAAAAAAAAATTAAAAACATACTCTTTGAGAAAGCATACCCATCGTAATAATAAGGATCATCATCATCACCTAATAGGGGCTAATGAGTAAAGATGGCCGGCGTCATCTTTAAAGATGGCGCTGGCCACCCAGTGCTCCTACCATATGACAGGGGCCGGCCAATGGCACGGATACCCTGTCACATGGTAAGGGCAAAGGGGTATCGGCGCCATTTTTTTTTTAGAACAGGTGATGCCTGGGAATGGGAAATCTGTCCCCGAGGCCCCCCTGGATCTCTCCTCTCCCCGAGGCCTCCCTGGATCTCTCCCCGAGGCTCCCCTGGACCACCTGGTAAATTTTAAAAGGTTTTGGGGGGGTCGGGAGGGTGGGGTCGATTTAAAGGGTCGGGTGGGTTGTTTTTTTTTAGCGGCGCGGGCCTCCCTAAAAAAAAAAGGGTCGGGAGGGTGGGGGAGGCTAAGGGGGGGTCGATTTAAAGGGTCAGGTGGGTTTTTTATTTTATCGGGCCATCGGCGCCATTTTAATTAGTGGCAGCCAAAATGGCGCCGATGGCCCGAGAGCGGGAGATCGCACCGGGACTCCCCCCCCCCCACTGGACCACCAGGTAATTTAACATTTTGGGGGGGTTCGGGAGGGTGGGGGAGGGTAAGGAATTGGTTTTAAAGGGTCGGGGTGGGTTTAGGGGTTGTTTTGGTGTGCCGGTTTTCCCCACCCTCCCCCAAATAATTCCCGTGCCCTATTTAACAATACAATACAAATGCCCCTGACGATAAATCGGGGGCATTTGTATTGTATCATGCACTCTAACAATTTAGGACAATTTTAAAATTATCTGACGATAATTTTAATCGTTCAAGAACGATTCACATCCCTTTTAAACAATGGCTTTACTTTAATAAACTTTGTCTCAGCATTAACAAAAACACTGATTATACTGAGTCAGACTTCAATGCCAGGTCATCCATCTGTTTTCTATTTTGATGGCTGCATTATTCCAATCACACAGAAAGTACTGAACTATAAAATTGGAATCTGACTTCTCTATGAAGATGCATATTCAACAGGTGACCAAGTCTTCACTGTTTAAAATGTATATGTTACGCCAGCTGAACCTTGTTTCAATCGACCATTTTTGATCCATTCTGAAATCACTCATCTTAACCCGGTTGGACTGCCTCCACTGTACAGATTATTCAGAATTTGGCTGCACGAGTTTTGATAGATATTAAAATGAATCAGTACATTAGCCTTGTTTTATGCTCACTCCATTGGTTGCCTATTCAATGGAGGGTAAACTATAAAGTAGTACTATGATTCACAAAGTCATTAATTGTGATGATGTATCTTCTTTAAGTTTTATCCGTAGATTATACCATCCTGTCAGATCACTATGCTCTGCTGAACATGGTTTGCTGAATATTCCTTTGTCCACAGTGTAAGCCTTGGCGAAACCTGTGAGCACGCATTTTCTATTGTCTGTCCGTTCTTATAAAACTCTTTGTCAGAACCCTTTGAGCTGATAAAATGTACAAAATCATTCCAAAAAAACAATTGAAGACTTATCTTTTCCGCCTTGCATATGGAGAAACAGTCTCTTCTGTTTTGCTCTAATTTTATAATGGTATCCACAACATGTTTCTGTTTTGTTTAGCTTTGTCTTCTTCTCTGCTATTGCCTATATTGTTTTTTAGAGATGTGTAGGGAAAATAAATGTTTTCTTTTAATTTCGTTATTGGAATGTTTTTTCCATGAATTGTGTTTACAAAAATGAAAAACATTTTTAAAAAAATACCCCAAAAGCAAATTTTAAAAAGAAACAGGGCGTCCCTAGGTCTCTCATCCCCACCACCAACACTTCCTACCTGGAAAAATGTGGGGTCAGGATCCTACCCGGTCCCCACTTATCCATTTTGGGGGGAGGATTAGTTGAAGAGGCCTAGGCCCAGGCTGAAGTCTTGGCCTTGCAGAGGCAAAGCCATGATAGGTCACTGCAGATTTGGCTTAGGCCCTACGAAAGGCCAGGCTTTGAGGTCTTGTCCCAAGAATAGGCCTAGGCAATGATAGGTTGCTGTGATTAAACTTAGGCCCTAAGCAAAGACCAGGGTTCAAGGTCTGGTCCCAATGCTCCACCTTTGTCCAATTCTGCGCCATTGTCCTTGACCTAGGCCAAGATACGAAGCCAGAGCGTGATCCAGAGGCCAGATCCCAATGCTTGGGCCTTGGCCCAGGCCCAGGCCCAGGCCTGACACCAGAACCCAGTCCAGAGGCCATGTCTCAATCCCTGGGCTTCATTCTAGGCCAAGACCAGGGCCTAGGCTCGATGCTGAAGTCCAGTGTGGAAGCCAGGTCTCAACGCTGGGGCTTTGACACAAGCCCAGGCCTGGAGGCCAGAGCACTGGCTTTATATATGCCATTCTCTTCTTTCTTCTACCTTCTTTCTAAGGAAAGCTTCTGCTGGGGACATAATGGAGTTAATTAACTCTAGTACCTTCATCTTGCACGGAGGGCACCATTTTGATGTACGGCAGTTCATTTAAACTGCTGTATATCAAAATGGTCCTCTCCACTGAAGTAGAAGATGCTGAAGTTAATTAACTATGAAAAAAGACAGAAGAAAGAAGAGGATGGCATGTAAGAAGCCTGGATTTCAGCCTCTGAACCTGGAATACACATAGGCAGAGGTCCAGAAATCGAGACCCACCTCTGGACCAAGACTTGGGGTCAAGCCCAGGCCCAGGCCTTGGCCTAGGCCAAGGTCCAGTCATAGGGATCCAACATTCAAGCCCGACCAAGGAAGAAGTCAAGACATCAGGATCTGGCTTCCTGACTGGGTCTCACTGTAGGAACTGTACCTGGACCATGTTGTTTGATACCCGACAAACCAAGTATTTGGGGGCTGGGAAGTTTCCTGCCAGGCAAAATTTTGGAGGCCTGGGCCTTTTCTTTGGTGACTGACACAGGCCTAGACCAAGACCCTGGTGACATGCTCAGGCGTAGATCCAAGACCCTGCATTGAGATATGGTTTATGGCTAGGTAAGCCCCCGGTGTCACTCTCAGGCCTCTTCTTTGGGCCTCGGCCTATTCTCTAAGTGAAGCCCCATCCTCAGACCTGAGTCTAGGTCCAACCAGTGACTTTTTTGGGGGGAGTGTTCAAAATGAAATGTGAAAATTGATGAAATTTCATCGGATTTAAAATTGTTTCATTTTGAGAATGAAATGAAATAGGAAATTTTGTTGTTATTTCCTATTTCATTTCTAATGAATGAACATCCTTATCATTTTTATTGTGCCGTCTTTGTCATAGCTTTCACAATTTATGCTTATGTATTGCAGAGACCACGCTTGAACTTCTCCAGGCCAGTTCCCTCTCCAGGATCCTACGACCAATGAAACTGGAAGCACAGTTGAGTCTGGATTAGCTCTGGTTCTCCCTTCCAGTACCATCACTTTTAGACAGCAGCTCCCTGCTTTCTAGTTTATCTCCAGCCCAAGTACTTCAATGTAAAGCAGTTCAATGCTGGCTTTTTCTCCCCAACACTAGCATTTTAATGTACAGCAGTTCAGTGCTAAATGTTTTGTCCCCAGCCCGGTTACTTCTTCCCAGACTGGGGAGGATTGCCATGTCCCCCTTTGTTGGAAACCCACAAGCTGAATTACTCACTTTTCAAAGCCAAGCCTTTCAACATTTTCTACTCCTCCTGCTGTAATCGAGTTTGGTACTTTCTCTGTTGTTAAATGCCAGCAGCTTCCCCTCCTTCTTTCCCCATGCTGTCTCCCTCCGTTTGTTTTCCCCACCAGTTCTGTATATCCCATAGCTCCTTCTTAATCTGGTCACCACCTGTTTCCTGGTCTTGCACAACTTCTATTTCCCTTAGCCCTGTGGCCCTCTGGGAGGTGTAGTTAACCCCTGCAACACCCCTAGTTATGCCTACACTGGCTTCCTCTTCCCATTCACTCCCCTTTAATATGAGTAATGGGATGTACCTCTCATTATATACGCCCCCCCCCCCCCCCCAATCTTTTCACAGGTTCCTGGTTCCTTCCCATTTTCTGAGGGAATTGCGTCTCAGGACAAGAACTTTCTGTTATCCCTTCTGTCCCGATGCTATATTGTAAATTTAAAAGGTCACAGGGCCATGTACCACCTCATGAGGCGAGCATTTGAAGTCTGCATCTAGTTGAGCCATTTTAGGGGGGCATGGTCTGTGATCAAAGTAAAGGTTGTACCCAAAAGATAATATCGGAGAGTCTCCACGGCCCACTTAATCACCAGACACTCTTTTTCTATGGTGGCATAAAGTTTTTCATTCATCCCTAACTTTCTGCTGAGATAGAGGACTGGATGTTCCTCATGCTCCACTCATTGAGATAATACTGCCCCCAACCCTATGTCTGAGGTATCTGTCTGCAGTATAAACGGGTTTTGAAAATCAATGCTATGCAATACTGGGTTCTGACATAATTTCCTCTTTATTTCCTTTAACATCCTTTCAGTCTCACTATCCCACCTAACTTGATACAAGTGATCCTTTCTTAGCAACTCTGTTAATGAGGCTGTTAGATCCATGAAATTGGGAATAAATCTTGTATAATATCCTGCCAAGCCTATAAAAGTTCTTACTTGTTTCTGTGTTTTAAGCAGGGGAGTTTTCTCAATGGACTTTATTTTCTTCAGCCTGGGTCTTATCCCTCCATGCCCTTCCACATGTTTCAAATACTGGACTTCTGCTTTCCCAAGCGCACAGTTTTTCAAATTTGCTAATAATCCAGCCAGGCACAGGGATTGCAGAACTCCTATTAGATTTTCTATGTGGATTTGCCAAATTTTTGAAAAAATCATCACATCATCTAAATTCCGCATAAGCCTGATGTGGCCTTAACCCATTTATGCCCAAATCTTACCCACTAAAGCAATCTTGGTTTAACTTGTAGTTTGACACACATGACACAGAAGGAACACCTGAATGAAACATTTCTATTAAATTTCTTCACACACACTAGATGACGCTTAGTTCCCATATGGGAACAATGTGCAGATACGGGGCTGTGTTCTCATTTGGAAACAATACTGTTTGAATACAAAAAATAACACTGGATTCATAAAGATTCAAGTATTTTATGAAGATTTAAGGAAAAAATATTTAGAACGCTCTGTTCTCATTTAGTAGTGTAAGTTACAGAGTTCAACGGCTATGATATTCCTGATCACAATGCAGGTAAAGTGGAACTCTACACTTTGAACACAGGAGACGAGCATTTTTCTTGCACAGCCTGCATCTTCTTTGCTTTTCTGATGAGACAAGGTGATGATTTTAACCATTGAACCTCACATCACCAACCGGTCTACTGGAAGTGCTAGATGTTAATGGTACATGTTCGGAATGTTGAAGCCGGATACGAACAATGTGCCAGCGAAACTCCAGGTGGTCAAATTTACCTCCAACTTCAACATGAAGACACCAAGCTACAACCACTGCCATATTGATACCATTGACAAACAATGACCACCATCATTTCTTTGAACAAAATACTGGGTGATAGTTTGCCAAATGCCTGTCCAGCAGGTCAACTCCACCATATGGGTATTGTACAAACCAATAACAGCTGGCTGTAGAAGGTCAATTGGACACTTTTTGGCCTTGCTCCACCTTCTTGCTTTCCCCTGATTTGTTGAAGTTTTATGCCACAACAACACACTGGTTGTCATGCCATTTCACAGCCATGACATGTCAATCACTGACGACATTGACTCAACGCACAATAAAGCTCTGGAATTTGTTGCCAGAGGAGGTGGTTAGTGCAGTTAGTGTAGCTGGGTTCAAAAAAGGTTTGGATAAGTTCTTGGAGGAGAAGTCCATTAATGGCTATTAATCAATTATACTTAGGGAATAGCCACTGCTATTAATTGCATCAGTAGCATGGGTTCTTCTAAGTGTTTGGATATTTGCCAGGTTCTTGTGGCCTGGTTTTGGCCTCTGTTGGAAACAGGATGCTGGGCTTGATGGACCCTTAGTCTGACCCAGCATGGCAATTTCTTATGTTCTTATGTTCTTAAGCCTCTTTCTTTTCTTCTCATTTCCTTTATGTCCCTCAGTGCACACTGCTTCAGCCTTTCTCATGAACAATTCCAGTGACCTTGATATTTTGCTTCTGTAGTGCCAGAAGAATGTCATATGAAGTAAAAAAGTGGTCAAAAAATACCTCAAGGCAGAGTGGTTGTTCTATGCAGCTCAGCAATGATACCACAACGTGATGACCTAACCCAAACTCTTGAATCTGTCCAACTTGGTCACTCTTAGTCTTGCCACAATAGACTTCAACATTGAATGGATAACGTTTTGATGATACCAAAACCCAAAGTTTGTTGCCGAAGCAAATTGGCTATCCTTGAAGAAACATCTTGGCAGAATGGTGGCCATAGTATGGAACCATCTCTTCATCAATGCTGAGGTATTCACTGAAAATGCCAAACTGCTGCAGATGACTGACTATTCAGTGTAGTGATGAAAGGTCGAACTTTATAAAGTTTATCATTTTCAACAACCTTGAAATACATCTCTGCGAGATGTATGTATTTCTTTATATCCATGAAATGGTTATGAGCCATGTGGGATGACACAAAAGGATGGTGAACATCTTCATCCCTATTCCAATATAGTCGTTCATGAGGCAGCAAATTATACCCGCTCAAAAGAAGAATTCCAACAAAAATGTTCAAATTCTTGCTTTCTAGCTCAAAACTCATGTTGTTCTTCTGCCGAGCGTATTGCACACTCTCAGTCACTATCAAATCACTCATCTCGGTATCATAATCGAGTCTGAATAGCTGATATGGTATCTTTAATTGAAACTCTGGATGTCTTTGAGCTAAATTGTCCAGTTGAGTAGAAGGTATTTTATGTTTGAAATTCACTTTCTTGCCCCATTTTATGCTCTCTTTCTGTCCTTTTTTCAGAATAACTTTTCTTCTTTTGTGCTAGCCCACAGTTACTTTAGAAGAACTGGTAGCACACTTTGGTATAACTACTGCACCAGGCACTTCTTTGGGGACAGCTGAAGGCAGTAGATCATCTTCATCAATGATTTCTTCATCAGAAATATTATCAACTCTCTTGGGTGGTAGCAGTGCTATTTCAGTCATGTCATCACTTTCTGTGACTTGGTTTATGATGTCAGCTAAGTGTTCAAACTCAAATGATTCATCATCTTCACAAATATAATTATCATTAACAATCATTGCTACTGCCTCTGCAGTGGAGACTCATTTCTTCGACATTCTGCAAAAGCAGAATAATACATTGAATGTAAAACTACATAAATATAACTTTCTTCAACTATGTTCCCAAGTGGGAACACGGTGACAGTTGTGCCAATTGTTCTCATTTGGGAACATCATAAAATGGATAACATTTACATTTCTAAAAACATGTTCAATGTTATGATACTCTAAATCAAAATTGTAATTAAACACTTTTGTACAGTTTATCAGCAATATTCTTAAAATATACTTTATTCTTACCCGAAGAACAACTTTATAACCAAAAGCACACGTGGCTCTTACAAAGGGGTGAACTTTTGAGATGGCTGCCACAAACAAAGAGTAGATATCTAAATCTCAAATGATACCACACGATACAACTATCCAAAAAGTAAGAAATAAAGTCAACATGAAAACATCTTACTGATCACAAGAATACTAATTTAAAATTTCAATGTTCCCAAAAGGGAACAAAGGGCACTAATAATGTTGATCGCTCTTTGAAAACTGGCAGGAGCCCCTTGTACTCCAAATGACAACACTTTAAACTGGTATAGGCACCTGGGAGTGATAAAGGCTGTTTTTTCCTGGCTCTTCTGGTCTAATGGGATTTGTCAGTATCCCTTAGATAAGTCTAGTATTGACAAGATTCTGGCACCACCCAGTTGCTCCAGGAGATCCTCAATTCTGGGCATTGGGTATGCATCGAAGTGGGAGATGGCATTTGCTTGTCGAAAATCAATACAAAACTGTGTCGACCCATCAGTTTTTGGGACCAAAGCCACGGGACTAGCCCATTCACTATGTGATTCTTCAATCACCTCTAGCTCCAGCACCTCTTCTAGTTATTTATCAATGCCCTTCCTTTTGGCTTCAGGGATTCTCTAGGGTTTCTGCCTCAATATTTTCCCCGGCTCCATATATATTTTATGTTGGATTACCCAAGTCTTCCCTAGATATTTAGAAAATATGTCCAGAAATCAATTAGTCATTGCCTGCATCTCCTACTTCTGTTTCTGGGTGAGTGTGGGGCCAATCTCTATGTCTTCCTTTTCTCACATCTGTTCTACCTCGGGGCCCAGGTCCATTTTCTCCTTTTCTCCTCCTGTTCCTAAGGCATCTCTTTCAACCCAGGGTTTTAGCAAGTTTACATGGAAGACTTGAGTTTTGTTTCTTCCCTGGGAAATCTCATAACCCACTAGTCCCAGATTCCTGCAGATATCACAGGGCCCTCACTACTTGGTTATCAAGTGGTGTAGGGAAGTGGGTACCAATACTAGTACTTTGTCTCCTTCCTTAAATTCCCTCGCTCGGGCCCCTTTGTCATAATAGCTTTTTTGGCATTCCTGGGCTTTTGTAGATTCTCCCTGGCTGTTTTGTGGGCACAATTAAGCTCTGGAATTTGTTGCCAGAGGATGTGGTTAGTGAAGTTAGTGTAACTAGGTTCAAAAAAGATTTGGATAAGTTCTTGGAGAAGTCCATTAACTACTATTAATAAAGTTGACTTAGGGAATGGCCTCTGCTATTACTGGCATTAGTAGCATGGGATCTTCTTGGTGTTTGGGTACTTGCCAGGTTCTTGTGGCCCAGTTTGGCCTCTATTGGAAACATGATGCTGGACTTGATGGACCATTAGTCTGACCCAGCATGGCAATTTCTTTCAACTACACCACATAGCTCACTATGGGGTAGATTTTAAAAGGTGCGCACGGAGTAGATTTTATAAAATACAGGGTCGGCGCGTGCAAGGCTGCGCAAAATCGGCAGCCTGCATGTGCCAAGCCACGCAGCCATCCTCCGTTCCCTCCGAGGCCACTCCAAAATTGGAGTGGCCTCAGAGGGAACTTTTCTTCTGGCCCCCTCCACCTTCCCCTCCCTTCCCCTATCTAACCCACCCCCCAGCCCTAACTAATCCCCCCCCTAACTTTATTTTACAAGTTATACCTGCCCGGGGCAGGCGTAACTTGCGCGTGCTGGCCGGCTGCCGGCGCGCCATGTTCCAGTTCGGGGGCTGGTCCGGAGGCCACGGCCATGCCTCCAGAATGCCCCTGGGCTGGAACCATGCCCACAGCCCTGGTTCCAGCCCAGGGCCGTGGGCATGGTTCCATGGCCGTGGCCGTGGCTGTAGGGCCCCGTGACACGCCCCCGACATGCTCCTGACACGCCCCCCAGGAAAGCCCCAGGACTTACGTGCGTCCCAGGGCGCGCACGTGCCGCCGAGCCTATGCAAGATAGGCTCAGTGCATGCAGGAGGTGGAAGGGGCAGCTTTTTGGGGGGTTACGCGCGTATCTTATGCACGTAACCCTTTGAAAATCTCTCCCTACGTTTGTAGGGAGAGGTGTACTGCCCTTCCAGAAATTGCTTAAGGATTCTAGGACATTCTGTGGTTGTCTTCCGAATAATAATTCAAATGGAGAGACCCCTGTGGAAGCTTGCAGGACACCTCTTATGGCAAACAGAAGGAGAAAAATCAACTGGTCCCAATTGTGATGGTCCCTTTGAACACACTTACGTAGCATACCCTTTAAGGTGAGATTAAACTGTTCTACCAATCCATCTGTTTGTGGATGGTAGGCTGTCATTTTGATATGCTGAATTCCAAATGAGGCCCACACCTATTTGTGGAAATGTGACCTAAAGTTTGTCCCTCTATTGACAAAATATTGAGATTAGTTCCTATGCTATGACCTTTGCTGATGAGGTATGAAGGGGAACAGCCAAAGGAAACTGAGTGGCATAATCAACCATGACTAAAATATACTGATGGCCCTGTGCACTTTTCTCTAAGGGCCCCACTACATCTACTCCTACCTGGTTCGGGGGCTCAGAAATTACTGGCAGAAAAATCAGAGAGCTCCTTTTGGCATGCCCGTGGCCATCTTCTGGCATACTGGGCAAGACATACAAAAATCCTTCACTGCCCGAGCTATACCCGGCCAAAAGAAATGCTCCACTAAACCGGAGAGGGTTGTCTTGCTACCTAAGTGTCTGGACTTTGGGGTATCATGGGCGAGGGAGAAAATAATGCTCTGAAAAACTTTAGGGATTATCAGTTGTTTTCTTCCTGCCTGCTGGCCTGACTCAGGGAATATTCGATAGACAAGATAATCAATAATTTCACAAAATGCATACACTTCTTCTCCCCTTTTATTTTTTTTCTCTTATTCCATTCTCTGTTTTAATTCACAGATCACTCTATCTGCTTCTTGTTCATCCCTGAAATGTAGCAATTTCTGCACTATCTCCAGCCCAAGCCCTGCTGACTCCAAGGGGGCATACCCTCCTATTCTTTGGGTTTTGTAACCTTGCTCAGGCATGGACCTGGGGCTCCCCTACTATATCCATATTCACAAAATGGAAAATGTCCCCCAGGTCTCTCGAGCCTTCTTCTTTAGTTCGCCCCTGGCTATGATTGGGGTTGGCCCTAGTTGACCATCTTGCCCTTGTAACTGCTCCCTCAACCCTTCCCAGTCTCTTCCCAGGATCAATAAGAAAGACAGCTTCTCAATTGCCACCAGTTTTAAGATAGTTTCTTTCCCTCCCCAGCTAATGAGTCCTCTAGAGAAGGGCATGTTGAGGTGTCCCCATGCACGCTTTTGAGCCTGGTCATCTGGGTCCTATCCTTTACTTTTCAGCCAGGGGCTATGAGCCTCAAGTTCTTTGCCATGGGGCCTGAAATCAACACTGGGTTACTCCCAGTATCTAAGATAGCTTCTACCTTGGTGCCATTTACCTGTACTTCCTTCACATATCCTGTTCCCTGCAACTCTTCTCGCCTCTTTTTTGCTTTTCCCCAGCCTGTGAAGGAGCAGTCCATATACGGACAATCCATTTTAATGTGCCCCTCTTCCCCACAGGTAAAGCAACATAGAGTAATCCATCCTGCTTGCATATAAGGCATCCCCATCCTTTCCATAGGTATCTTCCCCTCTCTTCTCCCCAACCCCAGGCCCAAATTCACCTCCCCTGGGCCTTTTCCCCCGAGAAGGGACTCCCTCCGGTTCACCTCCATGCCTGCAGTTCCCTCTCTCAGTGTTCCCTGAGTCCTACCGTCAGTGGTAGCCCGCCTGTCTGTTACAATCATTTCCTCAGTGCCCAAAAACCGTTCACTGTAACTTATGACCTCCCCTAAATCTCAGGGCCCTTGGCAGCCCACCCAGGTTCTCATAGGAGGTGGTTATACATTCAGATATTGCTCCAAAAACATCACATCCACCACCTCCTCACTGGTCCAAACCACCAGGCAAAGCCATCAGTTCACTAAGTCTTTTAGCTTCTGCACTGTCACCCAGGGTCTTTCCCCTTTTCCACCATGAAACTCTGAAAGCACCTTCGGTAGACTTATTTATTTATTTATTTAGCATTTTTATATACCATCGCTCAGAATCTATCGAAACGGTTCACAACAAATAAAATAGAAACATCATTTTAGTAAAATAATATACAGTATAAAAGCTTTAAACTATCCCTCTCTACATAAAAATTCTATTAATCCTAAAATATTCCTAAAAACATAACTCCTATCATGTCCTACATCACTCCAGATTCTCCTTCAGTGAGTAAAACATTTCTAAAATCCCATATAATCTTAAAAAAAACATAGCTCTAATCATATCCTTCAATCTTCCAATATTCTCCTTTAGTGGGTCAAACATATCTAAAATTTATACCTACTTCTATTAAGAGTGAAATATTTGTATTATCTTATTAACCTCTATAGATTTTTAGTATACTCTACAACTTTACATAAAACCAAAGTTGGTCTCAATAATTACCTCGATATATTAGATTATAGGGGTGTGAATCATGTGATCGATCATCTTAACGATCGATTTTGACTGGGGGGGGGAGAGAAATCTGATCGTCATGTTTTGTTTTTTTTTGTTAAATCGTTAAAAATCATAAATCGGAGGAGGGCGGGAAAACCGGCACACCAAAACAATCCTAAAACCCACCCCGAACCTTTAAAACAAATCCCCCACCCTCCTGACCCCCCCCAAAATGTTTTAAATTACCTGGGGTCCAGTGGGGGGGGGGTTCCAGCGCGATCTCCCGCGATCTCCTGCTCTCGGGCCACGGCTGCGTTGAGAAATGGCGCCGTGGCATTTGCCCTTATCATGTGACAGGGCAAAGGTAGCGCCAACGCCATTTTGGTTCCTGGCTCCCGATGTCACGCGTGCAGATCGCTCCCGGACCCCCACTGGACCCCCAGGGACTTTTGGCCAGCTTGGGGGGGCCTCCTGACCCCCACAAGACTTGCCAAAAGTCCAGCGGGGGTCCGGGAGCGACCTCCTGCACGCGGGCCATATTGCCAATCTTCAAAATGGCGCCGGTGCTACCTTTGCCCTCATTATGTCATACTACGGGCGACTGTATGACATAGTGAGGGCAAAGGTAGCGCCGGCGCCATTTTGAAGATTGGCAATACGGCCCGCGTGCAGGAGGTCGCTCCCGGACCCCCGCTGGACTTTTGGCAAGTCTTGTGGGGGTCAGGAGGCCCCCCCCAAGCTGGCCAAAAGTCCCTGGGGGTCCAGTGGGGGTCCGGGAGCGATCTCCGGCATGCGTGACATTGGGAGCCAGGAACCAAAATGGCGCCGGCGCTACCTTTGCCCTGTCACATGATAAGGGCAAAGGGCCACCGGTGCCATTTCTCAACGCAGTCGTGGCCCGAGAGCGGGAGATCATGGGAGATCGCGCTGGGACCCTCCCACTGGACCCCAGGTAATTTAAAACATTTTGGGGGGGTTCGGGAGGGTGGGGGATTTGTTTTAAAGGATTGGGGTGGGTTTTAGAGTTGTTTTGGTGTGCCGGTTTTCCCACTCCCTATTTAACGAAGCAATACAAATGCCCCTGATGATAATTCGGGGGCATTTGTATTGTATCGTGCACTCTAATGATTTTGGACGATTTTAAAATTATCTGACGATAATTTTAATCGTTCAAAAATGATTCACATCCCTATTAGATTATTCTGTATAGGCTTTAGTAAAGAACCATGTCTTAAGCTCCCGCTTAAACGTTTTAAAGTTTGATTCTAACCTCAATGGAGCTGGGAGTGAGTTCCAAATTCCTGGGCCAGCTAAAGATAATGCTCTTTCTCTAACCTGATTCAGATGTGCTGACTAAACTGATGGTAAAGAAAGCAAGCCCTTATTTGCTGAGTGCAAATTCCTTTGAGGGACGTGTAATTTTATGGCTGCATTCAGCCAGTCTACCTGGTCTGCAAAAATTAATTTATGTAGAATTCACATGGCCTTGATTTAATTCAGTACTCTATCAGCAGCCAATGCAGTTTAATTAATATAGGTGTAATGTGTTCATTCTTCCTTACCCCCGTCAAAACTCTGGCTGCCGCATTCTGCAATACCTGCAATGGGCGGATAGTAGATGTTGGTAGTCCCAACAAAAGGGAGTTACAGTAATCCAGGCTTCCAAGTATGAGAGCCTGCAATACTGTGCGAAAATCATTAGTTTCTAACAGTGGCTTTAACCTTCTTAACATCAACAATTTTGCATAGCCCTCTCTCACTTTTGCTAGGATATGCTTTTTAAAAGTGAATTCTGGGTCAATTATAAAGCCTAAATCCCTAATTGATTCTGAAAATTGTATGGTAATATTATCCTGAATTTTTATCTGGCTTATGTCTCTAGGGGAAACCTACTCTCCAGTATGATTACCACCATTTTTTCCATGTTGAGTACAAGTCTCAACTGATCAAGCACCTGTTTAATCGCTTTCAGATATATAGATAGTAGTTTACATGTATCGTCTACTGAATTTTCTATTGGTAGTAGAATCTGAATGTCATCTGCATACAGAAAATACTTTAATCCCAAGCCTGATAAAAGCCGACAGATTGGCAACATATAAATATTAAACAATGGGGGCGACAGTGCAGAACCCTGTGGGACTCCTGAATTTAAGTCCATTTTACTAGAACATGTATTTTTTACTTGTACTTGGAAGAAACGGTTTGACAAAAAAGATTCAAACCATTTCAAAACTGATGCTCCTGACATTCCTATTTCAGTTAGTCTCGTGATTAAAAGCTGATGATTCACGGTAACAAAAGCTGCCGACAGATCCAATAAAATCAATAAATATGCCTTCCCGTGATCCATTCCTCTTAATATTGTGTCTGAGAGGGATAACAGCAAGGTCTCAGTGCTAAAATAGCGTCTAAAACAAAATTGGGAGGGATATAAAATATCATTCAATTCAAGATGATAGTTTAATTGCTTCAAGACTGTTTTTTTCGATTAGTTTAGCCAAAAATGAGAGATTGGATACCGGCCGATAGTTATTCAAAATTGTTGAATCCAAATTCTTTTTTTTAAGAATAGGACGCACTATAGCCCCTTTAAGGTTTGAGGGAAGCGTTCCTTCCGTCAGACGTATATTAACCAACTTTGTAAGAGCTGAAACTGTCACTTCTGGGATTAATTTGAAGTCAGATATACTTATAGTATTAAAAGGATGACTTGCAGGATTTTAGATTTTAGAAGAGATTCAATTTCTGTTTCAGAGATTTCTTCAAAACTTTCCCACTTATTGCAGTCTTTAGTGTCAAGAGTTATGTTCTGTTGTGGGATGTTGTCAAAATTAGTAAGCAGCTTCTCAATTTTTTTTTTAAAGAAACATGCCAATTCATTGCAACGATGTTCCTCTAAATTCATATCTGCTTGTCTGGAGTCTTTAGTTAATTTGGAAACAATATTAAATAGTTCCTTAAAATTATTAGAATATTTATAGATCCTTGTGCCAAAATAATCTTTTTTAATTGAATCTATTAATTTCTTGTAATTTGCTAACCCCAGTCGATAATCTGCAAGTGCTTCTGTCGTTCTAGACTTTCTCCACCTCTTTTCTTTTTTCCTCAATGATTTTCTCATATCCCTTATTTGTTCATTGTACCAGGGATTACCTTCCTTTTCCTAACAAAGGTCTTTGTGCGAACCGGATTAATTCTATTTGCAATTTCCCCTGTGATGATTTGCCAAGAGTCTACTGCCAGGTTTGCTGAGGATTGGTCAATATTTCCAAATTTTGCAGTAAGTTCATTACATAATTCTTCTAAATTATATGCTGGACGCCATTTGAATCTCTCGGTTTCCCTAGGGCTACTATCAAATTCAATAGAGCATTTGAAACTGGTCCGGATTACATAGTGATCTGACCATGGAACTGGAGTAATAGTTGGGGATACCTCAGATTTTACTAATCCATTATAGAAAATTGCCCATATCTGTGTGTAGGATCTTTACTCAATAAGCAATAACCTAATGCTGCAAGGGCTTCAATAAGAGTTTCACAGGTGGAAGATAATGGAATCTTGTCTATATGTAAATTAAAATCACTTAAAATTCAGGTGTTAAATCCAACTGATTCACAATCACTGCCTTAATGGCCTCATAGTCCAGTGCTTGGTCCTTATTCCAGGCCCAATCGGTGGCTTGGGCCTCCTCGGTCAACTGCAGGGCTAATCTTACCACTCATTGTTCCCTTGGCCATCTTACCACTCATTGTTCCCTTGGCCATCTCAGCAACTCTTTCAAAAGTGACCAGGAAGGCCTTGGGATCATCTTCCAGCCCCAATTTAGAGAGGTTTAGGCCTCTTGGTGGTCTCACTAGTCTCTTCTCAGTATCCCTTAGTGTGCCTGGCATATCTCCCACCTCGTTCTGAAGAAAAGCCACTGTTGTTGCTGTATCAGTGTCCGAGTCTTTCTCCTATACCTCCAATAGCCTCAGGAGTGGTTTCTATTGTTCATTCTGCAGCTGCAGAGTCGCCAGGAGGAGCCAGTGTGTAGTTTCCTGTTGCTTTTTTTATCTGCTTGATCATCCATGTCAGCATATTCTTTGTCTCCACCCCACTGGCACCTTCGGAAAACAAACAAAAGAGGAAAACCCTAGTGCGGCCTCCCACAAGTCCAATGATCCTCCCCTCCTCCACAAACCTTTGCCTCTTACCAGAGCTTAGTTTAATTCCTGCCTTTCTAATACAACTTCAGCAGCTCCCTTTAGCACTCCTTACTAAGGATGTGCATTTGTCCAGGACAAATTAGGCAATTTCAACGAAATTGCCTAATTCGTCCTGGATCGGGGAGCCCGAAATCCAAAGGAATTTTTTCCCAAAATTTCAGGAAAACTTTGTTTCGGGTTTAGAGCGCACTAAAGGGAGTTAACATTGTTATTGCTCACTAACCCCGTTACTGCTCACTAAACCGAAATTTGGGTCTCCCCGAATTTTAAAGGTCTGAACCATGGGAAATACGAGATTTCCCTTAGTGGGCTGAAAACAAAGCCCGAACCGATAAGTTTGGGCTTCGCACATCCCTGCTCCTTACTCAGTTATCCTCCCTTCAGATCCTAGGTAATTACCTTCCTTTCTCTTGTGAGGAGGTGTTGCCGATGTCAGGGAGGTTCTGGACAACCACTTCTGAGCCCTCTGGGTGGTCATATTTCTATCCCACTGCTGCCACCATTTGTTGAGACCCGCCAGGTAGAATTCCACTGCTTGAATTTCTCCAGGCCAGTTCCCTCTGCAGGATTCTACAACCAACAGAACCAGATCAGGGCTGTAAGCACAACTGAGACAGGATTAGCTCTGGTTCTCCCTTCCAGTACCGTCACATATAGTCAACAGTTCCCTTCTGTCTAATTTGTCTCCAGTCCAAGTACTTCAATGCTAAAGCAGTTCAGTGCTGGCTGGTTTATCCCCAATACCAATATTTAATGTAAGGCATTTCAGTGCTGGCTGTCCTGTCCACAGCACCAGTATTTTAATGTAAAGCAGTTCAGTGCTGGCTGTTTTGTCCCCAGCCTGGTTACTTCTTCCCTGGCTGGGGAAGAATGCCACAAGCTGGATTACTCAGTTTTCAATGCCAAGCCTTTCAGCTTTTCCTACTCCTCCTGCTGCAATCTGGTTAGGGACTTTCTCTGCTGTTAACTGCCAGCAGCTTCACCTCCTTCTTTCCCCATGCTGTGCTTCTCCGTTTGGTTTCCCTACCAGCTCTATATATCCCATAGCTCCTTTTTAATCCTGGTCTCCTGGTCTTGTGCAACTTCCTTTTCCCTCAGCCTTGTGGCCCTCTGGGAGGTTTAGTTATCCTCTCCTCCACCCCTGGTTATACCTACATTGGCTTCTTCTTACCCTTCACTCTCTTTTAATCTGAGTAATGAGATGTACCTCCCATAACAGTATTTATAATTGTTATCCACTGTAAACTATGGAGCATGTAGGCTACAAATCTTTTAAAATGAAATTAAATAAATAAACATTAGCATATGCAAGCTAAAACTAGTGTACATATAAATGAAATACATCAGATGCAAATTAGACTTTAGCAAGAGTATGGTAAATAGCATAGTATGTACTTCTCCACATGCAATAGGAAGCAGAAAAGAGCAAAAAGGAGTAAACATATTTGATCTCTGTTCTCTGATATACTGATGTTGATGTTTAATGTATATTATTGTTCTGTAGGTGACTTTAACACTACTGATTTCTGATGTTATTCTTTTCCAAATCCACTTTTTTGCTTCCAGTGATTTTTCTTGTGAAATAGCTCCCACACTACAGATGTCCAATATAAACGTCATACATTTATTGTTTTATTCTTCAGTAAAGCAAACATCTATTTGCTCTGTCATTGGCATGTGCCTGGTTTCTTAGTGCCTGGTCCAGTCTCTAGTTCCTCTTCCTCTGTTAATGACTCTCTGCTTCTCTCTTCCTCTTCTATTAGGATGGCCAACTCATTTCCTTTTTTCAGAACAGGCTGATCCTGTTCTGGTTTTATCTCATTGTAAACATAGACATATAGCCTGCCCTGAAAAATTGGAGCCAGCTGGCAACCCTATCTGCTATGTCCTCTACCTCCTTGAAAGACATAGTATATATGTGCTTTTGAATGTCCTTGCCTTCTTGACATCTCTTCCCTTCCCCTTCCTCCATCCCATCCTCTCTCTGCTGTACTGCCCTGTGTTCCTCCATCTGGTGTCTAATGAGCCTGACCGGGCTATTTGGGCTTCCTCCATCCACCCCCTCTGTCTCTGCTCCTGCCCCACTATTACTGTCCCCCTCTCCTACCTCACCCTGTACCATGGTTGGCCTCCTTTCTGTAGCCTCACTATCCTCCTGGCAATATCACCCCTCCCCTTTCCTCACCAATAGACCAGTGGTAATTTTCTAAAAAAATAAATATATAAAGAATATATTTATAAATGATCTGGAAAGGGAAATGACAAGTGAAGTGATCAAATTTGCAAATGACACAACATTATTCAGAATTGTTAAATCACAAGTGGATTGTGATAAATTGCAGAAGAACTTGTGAGACTAGAACAGCGAGCATCCATATGGCAGATGAAATTTAATATGGACAAGTGCAAAGTGATGTGCATAGGTTCCATATTAGGAGCTACCACCCAGGAAAAAGCTCTAGGCATCACAGTGGATAATTCATTGAAATTGTCAGCTCAGTGTGTGCTGCGGTAGTCAAAAAAGCAAATAGAATTTTAGTAATTATTAGGAAAGAAATGGTGATTAACAGAGAATGTCATAATGCCTCTGTATTGCTTCCTGATGAGACCACACCTGGAGTACTGTATACAATTGTGGTCATAACCTCAAAGACATAGTTGCACTAGTAAAGGTATAGAGAAGGGTGAACAAAATGATATATCAGAAACAATATCCAAGCATCTGAACTGCAAGGAAGATGGGGCAATGAAGAAGCACTATGGGCCAACCTAAAAAAAGATGGGACATCCATTTTTATTGGATGTCCCTCCAAACCAAAAGGAAGAGCTGGACAGAGATCTGGTTGAAGACATCCAAAAGATGGGAAAGAAGGGAGAAGTGGTGATTGTTGGAGACTTTAATTTGCCAGATGTAGATTGGAGAATCCCATCTGCAGAATCTAACAATAGTAGAGAAATAGTGGATGCTCTGCAAGGAGCTTTGTTCAAACAAATGGTAATGGAACCCACAAGAGAGGGAGCTATACTTGATTTAGTGCTCACTAAGGCAGATAATGTCTCTGATGTGCAGGTGGGCACCCATCTCAGCACCAGTGATCATCAAACGGTGTGGTTTAATATCATAAAAAGGATATGGAAAAGAAGCACACGAACCCGAGTTTTGGAGTTCAAAAACACGGACTTTGATGAGATGGGGAAGTACCTGGAGGAAGAACTAGTAGGCTGGGAGAACGAGAGACATGTGGAACAACAGTGGACCAAACTAAAAGAAGCAATTACCAAGGCAACTAATCTATATGTTAGAAAAGTAAAGAAAAGCAAAAGAAAAATGAAACCTATCTGGTTCTCCAAGGAGGTGACTGGCAAAATAAAGGCTAAAAGAACAGCATTCAAGAAATATAAAGGATCCCAAAAGGAGGAGCACAAAGAAGAATATCTGGTAGCACTGAGGGAGACAAAGAAAGTAATCAAGACGGCAAAAGGTCAAGCGGAAGAAAGGATTGCAAAAGAGATTAAGAGAGGTGACAAAACATTTTTCAGATACATCAGTGAAAGGAGAAAAGTTCAAAGTGGTATAGTGAAATTGAAAGGTGAAAAGGATCAATGTGTGGAGAGAGATGAAGAAATGGCAGAAATATTAAACAAATACTTCAGTTCTGTCTTCACTAAAGAAGACCCTGGAGAAGGACCGTCACTAGTTAACAAACTAGAGGGGAATGGAGTAGATGTAACTCCATTTACAGTAGAGAATGTATGGGAAGAGCTGAGGAAACTGAAAGTGGACAAAGCCATGGGGCCTGATGAGGTTCATCCCTGGATACTGAGGGAGCTCAGAGATGTGCTGGAGGGTCCGCTGTGTGACCTGTTCAATAGATCCTTAGAAATGGGAGTGGTGCCGAGTGACTGGAGAAGAGCGGTGGTGATCCCGCTTCACAAGAGTGGAAACAGAGAAGAGGCTGGTAATTACAGACCAGTTAGCCTCACCTCAGTGGTGGGAAAAGTAATGGAGTCGCTGTTAAAAGAAGGAATAGTGAGCTATCTAGAGTCGGAAGAATTGCTAGACCAGAGACAGCATGGATTCACCAGGGGAAGATCCTGCCAGACAAATCTGATAGAATTTTTTGACTGGGTAACCAAGGAATTGGATCAAGGAAGATCGCTCGATGTCATCTACTTGGACTTCAGCAAAGCTTTTGATACGGTTCTGCACAGGAGACTGGTGAATAAAATAAGAAGCTTAGGAGTGAGTGCCAAGGTGGTGACCTGGATTGCAAACTGGTTGACGGACAGAAGACAATGTGTGATGGTAAATGGAACTTACTCTGAAGAGAGAGCGGTGTTGAGCGGAGTGCCGCAAGGGTCGGTGTTGGGACCAGTCTTGTTCAATATTTTTGTGAGCGACATTGCGGACAGGATAGAAGGTAAGGTTTGTCTTTTTGCGGATGACTCTAAGATCTGCAACAGAGTGGACACGCCGGAAGGAGTGGAGAGAATGAGACGGGATGTAAGGAAACTGGAAGAGTGGTTGAAGATATGGCAGCTGAGATTCAATGCCAAGAAGTGCAGAGTCATGCATATGGGGTGTGGAAATCCGGAAGAACTGTATTTGATGGGGGGAGAAGGGCTGATGTGCACGCGGCAGGAGAGAGACCTTGGTGTGATAGTGTCTATGATCTGAAGTCAGCGAAACAATGTGACAAGGCGATAGCTAAAGCCAGAAGAATGCTGGGCTGCATAGAGAGAGGAATATCGAGTAAGAAAAGGGAAGTGATTATCCCCTTGTACAGGTCTTTGGTGAGGCCTCACCTAGAGTACTGTGTTCAGTTCTGGAGACCGTATCTCCGAAGGGACAGAGACAGGATGGAGGCGGTCCAGAGAAGGGCGACCAAAAAGGCGGAGGATCTTCATCAAATAACTTATGAGGAGAGATTGAAGAATCTAAATATGTGCACCCTGGAGGAAAGGAGGAGTAGGGGTGATATGAGACAGACTTTCAGATACTTGAAAGGTTTTAATGATCCAAAGACAACAACAAACCTTTTCCGTTGCAAAAAAATCAGCAGAACCAGGGGTCACGATTTAAAACTCCAGGGAGGAAGACTCAGAACCAATGTCAGGAAGTATTTCTTCACGGAGAGGGTGGTGGATACCTGGAATGCCCTTCCGGAGGAAGTGGTGAACACCAAAACTGTGAAGGATTTCAAAGGGGCGTGGGATAAATACTGTGGATCCATAAAGTCTAGAGGATGTGAATGAAGAGAAGAGGCATGGGGGTGGCTTGAGGGAATGATGGCTACTACCTGGAAATGAATATCCTTATTCAATAATGCGACTCCAACATTGCTCTATGCTTCAATGGCAAGAGGAAATGTGGAAAAAAGGATTTGCAACCACAGAAAAGCAGGGGAATAGCTTGTTACGGCGGTTACTACCCCAAACCAAGAAAAACCTGATACTTCACTTTCAACGCAAATCCAGCATAACTCTCTGCTTCAACGGCAGGGGAGGAAGTTTGACACTTCACACATACCCAGCATAGCTCTCTGCTTCAACAGCAGGGGAGGAAGTTTGACACTTTACACATACCCAGCATAGCTCTCTGCTTCAACGGCAGGGGAGGAAGTTTGACACTTCACACATATCCAGCATAGCTCTCTGCTTCAACGGCAGGGGAGGAAGTTTGACACTTCACACATATCCAGCATAGCTCTCTGCTTCAACGGCGGGGGAGGACATTTGACACTTCACACATATCCAGCATAGCTCTCTGCTTCAACGGCAGGGGAGGAAATTTTGACAATTCACGCATATCCAGCATCGCCCTCTGCTTCAATGGCAGGGGAGCAAGTCTGATATTTCACTTTCAATGCAAAGCCAGCTAGCTCTCTGCTTCAACGGCAGGGGAGCAAGACTGATACTTCACTTTCAATGCATAGCCAGCATGGCTCTCTGCTTCAACGGCAGGGGGAATGAAGAAAGGTGGATCTATATTCAGGCAACAATCAACAAGGACTGAATTACATAGTTTGAATAAACAGATAAGCATGGGTGTAGCTTGCTTATTGTGGTGGTTAATATCCCTAACTAAATTAAGCTATTTCACTTAGATGCAGTTCCAACACTGCTCTCTACATTAATGGTGGGGGTGGAAGGGAAATAGAATAAAAAAAGGTTACTAAGAGCCAAGAGAAACCGATAAGTATGTGAGAGAAAAAAAAGTGCAAAAGCTTGCTGGGCAGACTGAATGGGCCGTTTGGTCTTCTTCTGCCATCATTTCTATGTTTCTATGTTTCTCTGGGATGGAACACCTCTCCTATGAGGAAAGGCTAAAGAGGTTAGGGCTGTTTAACTTGGAGAAGAGAAGGCTTAGGGGGGATATGATTCAGGTCTATCAAATTATGAGAGGACTAGAAAAGGTAAATATGAATTGGTTATTTACTTTTTCAGTTAATAGAAGGACTAGGGAGCACTCCATGAAGTTAGCATGGAGAAATTATTTATTTGCTCAGCGTACATTTAAGCTCTGGAATTAATTGCCAGAGTATGTGGTAAAGGTAGTATCTGTGTTTTTAAAAAAAGGTTTGGACAAGCTCCTGGAGAAGTCCATAAACTGCTATTAGTCAAGTTGACTTAGGGAATAGCCACTGCTTAATTATTACTGGAATAGGTAGCATGTGATTTATTTTATGCTTGAGTACTTGCCAGGCACATGTATCCTGGATTGGCCATTGCTGGAAAATAGAAACAGAATGCTGTGCTTGATAACTTTTTATATTCTTATGTTCTTTAATGGTACCAGGACAAAGCCAGCTGCAACCTCCATCTTCCACTTTTTCACAATGAGGCAAAAGAAGCTAGGCCAAAAAGGTGTCAAGCATAAATTTGCAGAAAATCACCACTTCACTAGAACTAGTACCCATATTGTCACTGACCATCCATATGCACAGTTCTTTATCCCTTTCCACAGTCAATTCTCTTACCTACCATTTCTTCTCAATTTGCTCTTTCCAGACTCTTAGTGACATATAAAACTAAAGAACAGAAACACAGATATGGCCCCATTTTGGCACAAGAAGTGCATTTCAGAGTCTATGTCAATGATGGAGAACTGCAGTCCTCGAGTGCCACAAACAAGCCAGGTTTTCAGGAAATCTACAATGAACATGCATGATAAAGATTTGCATGCACTGCCTCCATTATATGCAAATCTATCTCATGTATATTCATTGTGGATATCCTGAAAACCTAGACTGTTTGTGGCAATTGAGGACCAGAGTTCACCATCACTGGTCTATGCCTTAATATTGAGAATTTCTAGCATCATGATGTTCAGATAAAGTTCAGGGGATATATGTAGTTTACTAGATTGACAGGATTGACAGGATAGTTCTCCCAAATGGAATGGGACAATATAGAGAGAATTAAAATATCTCCTACAAGGCACAGAGAGAAGTTCTTGAAGTTTGGAAGGAATTGGTAGAAGAAGTTTGAATCTGAAAGATCTGCATACTGGGAGGAAGGAAGGCACAATAAGGAGAAGTTGTCCTAGCATATCCCTACAGGTCTTAGATGGTCTTTTGACAGTGCAGAAGTGGTATCTGGGACATCTGTGGAAGGATTCTCTGTGGGTCATCTATTGAGTTGTGTGTACTATGAACAAGAACTAGAAAGACTCAAACTTTTTATGGGGAACAGCAGAGAACCTGGAAAAGAAGGAGCAGAGGGCTAATCCTGGAACAGACTTATGGTATTTAAGATCTGATATCTGTAGAGAATCTTTGGAGGAGTTTTGAACTTTTTTCATTCTTGTGTATAGATCTTCTGCTATTTTTTTTCCTGTGGACTGTGTTTTGTATTAGCTGAAATCTGGCCAGTTTTCTCTGGTAAACTTTTTTTTTCTGTTTGGAGCACAACCTTGTTTGATTTTGAAGGTAACCTCTATCCAGTTTGGCCTTGCAGGCATTTCCTGCCCCCATTCCATGGGACCCAGAAACTCATTTCCCCTCATTGATCAAATACAGTTCTCTCCAGGTCTGGAAAAGTGACCCCAGCAAAAAGGGATTTACACAACTTATGCTCTTACCCAATATAACAATAAACAAGGAAAGGTAATTCATAGTTTTTATTTAATTAATTTATTTAATTAAAAACTTATATCCCCAACATCATAAGCAAAACTATCAGAGTGGTTTACAATAAAAAAAAATCTATAAAATATTAAAACAAACAAACCAAAAATAATCACCCTATTCACTGCTAAACCCTTTACCTCTTTACCCCTTTACCCCATCCATTTCATCACTAAGGAACAAGAAAGGCTTAACATGTTTCTGGAGTTTTTGATAATTCATTTCCGACCATATTACAATTGTTAACATACTCCATAGTTGTGCAGCTAAGCTAGTAAAAGATCTTTTACAAAAACACTGCAAACGAAATCCATATCCCACTGAAACTAACAATTGGAAACCCTGCAAAGACCACAAGGCCCGACCTGGAACATACCATTCCAAGTTATCACACAAGTACTTTAGACCATTACTCCACAAACAGTTAACAATTAAAACCTTACTCTGTCCAACACCGGTATCCAATGGAGGAAAGCTAAGAATGGAGCAGCACTCTCATTTCTACTCTTACCGCAAATTAACCTAGCTACACTATTTTGTATAAGTACAAGACACAGCACAAGCTCAGAAGATACCTGTTTGTTTTCTGTCTTGGAGCACTCTGCTTTCCTTGGGGTCTAGGTACTCCCTTATGTCTCCCCTCAGCAGTAGAAACAAGTTCCAAGTGTCCAGCTAAAAAGGGAAGAAGGTAATGAGGAAAACAGAATCAAGCATGCTTAGTTTAGCATGTACTGTATATTTGTAGCTTCCACATGCTATTTAGTGCTTGGATGGACATAGTGTGTAGACCCTATATATTTTTGTTAGCATGCATCTAATTGCACATGTGCTATGGTGTTTACATTTTACTGGGTGCACTAAAACATAAGCAGATTGTCCTTTAAGAGCCATTTGAGTATGCATTCTAAAATGATTTTAGCACACGTTTTAGTGCATATGCCCTTAAATGACATTAAGATGACTGGAACAAACTGTTCCAAAGCTCATGATGTAATTGTCTTTTACTTGTATCCAGTTAAAAAAAAAGATGTCTTTAGTGTGTAAATGTTTGTTCCTTTTTAGGAGGCAGTGGAATTTGTGCTACATTCTATTATTATTTTGAAAAAGAAAAGATAATTTTATAAGCTTCTAGGTTAATAAGAAGCCTTTCATGATGTTTTTTAACTAGAAAAAAAAATTCAGTCATGTCAGATTTTAACATGCAAATTGCTTTCTTAGAATATAATACAGCCCTTATATCGTGTCTTCTTCCTTTTCTTTGACTGGTTGGGTGAGTGAAGCACATAATATGAAAAGTTCAGTGCAGCCTTATTAAAGATGCTTGATATCAGCGGGAATGTACTCTGGTGCTGCTAAATTACCACTCATGTATAGCTTGCAAATGCTTGGGGAGATGTAGACTGTCAACAATATCAAGCACTGAACTGGGGAGTTACATGAAAGGATAGAGAAACAGATATACCAATTAGAGAGAGAGGCTGCAGGATGTGATTGAAATGATTGAGTTTAGTCATTCTGCTGTACAACATAATGTTGTGTGCCCTGGGTTGACTAGTGGTCTACAGCTGCAGGACATGAGTGACTGGGGATTGTTCCTGTCATTGGAAGACAACCAATGAGGAAAGAGCTGGGTTTGAACGGTGGGGGAAAGGCCATAGGGATCCTGGGAGTTAGAAGCAGTCTTCCATTTAAGCTGATTTCATTGGTGGGAGGAGGTGAGTCTTTCATTTCTTTGTGTTTTATGTTTAATTTCTTGTGGCAGTTTATATTGTTTTGAATAAATAAAACAAAATGAAATAAGCAAGAAATAAAATGAAAACATGAAAAACAAAATGAGCATGTGCATACCTAATATGTATGTCCTTTTAGAAGTGTCATGCTGCATACGTAGGTTAGAGGAGTATACTATCAGACTGGAGGAGCAGCATAGTGATAAGATCAGAGGGCTATGAACCAGGGAATATAAGGTTCAAATCCCACTACTACTGCTTCTGGACTTGTGCAAATCAATTCACCCTCTATTGCCTCAGGTACAAACTTAGGGTCTCATTTTACTAAGCATTTTTCCCATAGATACAGAATGGGAGAAAAGTCTTAGTAAATCAGGCTCCTAGATTGTATGCTCTCTAGGGACAGGGAAATACCTACAGTACCTTAATGTAATCTTCTTTGAAGTGCCTGAAAGATCATAAATTAAATATACATATATATAAATTAACCACTAGGGATGTGAATCGTGTCCTCGATCGTCTTAACGATCGATTTCGGCTGGGAGGGGGAGGGAATCGTATTGTTGCCGTTTGGGGGGGTAAAATATTGTGAAAAATCGTGAAAAATCGTTAAAAAATCGAAAAATCGAAAAACCGGCACATTAAAACCCCCTAAAACCCACCCCCGACCCTTTAAATTAAATCCCCCACCCTCCCGAACCCCCCCCCAAATAACTTAAATAACCTGCGGGTCCAGCGGCGGTCCGGAACGGCAGCGGTCCGGAACGGGCTCCTGCTCCTGCATCTTGTCGTCTTCGGCCGGCGCCATTTTCCAAAATGGCGCCGAAAAATGGCGGCGGCCATAGACGAAAAAGATTGGACGGCAGGAGGTCCTTCTGGACCCCCGCTGGACTTTTGGCAAGTCTCGTGGGGGTCAGGAGGCCCCCCACAAGCTGGCCAAAAGTTCCTGGAGGTCCAGCGGGGGTCAGGGAGCGATTTCCCGCCGCGAATCGTTTTCGTACGGAAAATGGCGCCGGCAGGAGATCGACTGCAGGAGGTCGTTCAGCGAGGCGCCGGAACCCTCGCTGAACGACCTCCTGCAGTCGATCTCCTGCCGGCGCCATTTTCCGTACGAAAACGATTCGCGGCGGGAAATCGCTCCCTGACCCCCGCTGGACCTCCAGGAACTTTTGGCCAGCTTGTGGGGGGCCTCCTGACCCCCACGAGACTTGCCAAAAGTCCAGCGGGGGTCCGGAAGGACCTCCTGCCGTCCAATCTTTTTCGTCTATGGCCGCCGCCATTTTTCGGCGCCATTTTGGAAAATGGCGCCGGCCGAAGACGACAAGATGCAGGAGCAGGAGCCCGTTCCGGACCGCTGCCGTTCCGGACCGCCGCTGGACCCGCAGGTTATTTAAGTTATTTGGGGGGGGTTCGGGAGGGTGGGGGATTTAATTTAAAGGGTCGGGGGTGGGTTTTAGGGGGTTTTAGTGTGCCGGCTCACGATTCTAACGATTTATAACGATAAATCGTTAGAATCTGTATTGTATTGTGTTCCATAACGGTTTAAGACGATATTAAAATTATCGGACGATAATTTTAATCGTCCTAAAACGATTCACATCCCTATTAACCACGCTACCACCCCTAAGGGAGGTTGTTGCAATGGTTTCTTATTATAGGTCATTGGTAGGCAGCTCCAGGCCTTGAGTACCACAAACAGGTCTGGGTTTCAGAATATGCACAATGATTATGCATAAGATATATTAACTAATTGGAAGGCATGGCATTCAAATATATTAAATAAATATTTATTGTAGATATCTTGAAAAATAGGCCTGTTAACAGCATTCATGAAACAGAGTTTAGCTTATTTCTTAATTAATCACATTTCTTACATTTGTCAAGAAGTTGAAGGTTAAGAGAGAGGTGCTTTTGCCTCCTGTTCCTCATTATTTGCTGCTAGTTCACATTAAGAACATAAGAACATAAGAAAATGCCATACTGGGTCAGACCAAGGGTCCATCAAGCCCAGCATCCTGTTTCCAACAGTGGCCAATCCAGGCCATAAGTGTTACGCTTGGGCTCCGGTCAGGAGTCGTGAACACCACCCAGCAGGGTGGCTCCAGGTGGAGAGAGACAGGAATGGCTAGAAACAGTGTCTGGTTCCAGGCTGGGTCAGGGCAGGCAGCAAGTAGCAGTGTCTCGGTTCAGGCTGGGTCAGGGCAGGCGGCAAGTAGCAGTGTCTGGGTTCAGGCTGGGTCAGGGCAGGCGGCAAGTAGCAGTGTCTGGTCTAGGCTGGGTCAGGGCAGGCGGCAAGTAGCAGTGTCTGGGTTCAGGCTGGGTCAGGGCAAGGCAGGTCAGAAGGCCCGTAGGCCACACACACACAGAAGGCCCGTAGGCCACACACAGTAAGCAAGGCAAGGCAGAGAAGGCCCGTAGGCCACACACACACAGAAGGCCCGTAGGCCACACACCGTAAGCAGGGCAAGGCAGGTCAGAAGGCCCGTAGGCCACACACACACACACAGAAGGCCCGTAGGCCACACACCGAAAGCAGAGCAGGCAGGTCAGAAGGCCCGTAGGCCACACATACACACGGAAGGCCCATAGGCCACACACCGTAGTCAGGGCAAGGCAGGTCAGAAGGCCCGTAGGCCACACACACACACACAGAAGGCCCGTAGGCCACACACCGTAAGCAGAGCAGGCAGGTCAGAAGGCCCGTAGGCCACACATACACAGAAGGCCCGTAGGCCACAAAGGCAAGGCAGAGAAGGCCCGTAGGCCACACACACACAGAAGGCCCGTAGGCCACACACCGTAAGCAGGGCAAGGCAGGTCAGAAGGCCCGTAGGCCACACACACACACACAGAAGGACCGTAGGCCACACACAGAAAGCAGAGCAGGCAGGTCAGAAGGCCCGTAGGCCACACATACACACGGAAGGCCCGTAGGCCACACACCGTAGTCAGGGCAAGGCAGGTCAGAAGGCCCGTAGGCCACACACACACACACAGAAGGCCCGTAGGCCACATACCGTAAGCAGAGCAGGCAGGTCAGAAGGCCCGTAGGCCACACATACACAGAAGGCCCGTAGGCCACACACCGTAAGCAGAGCAGGCAGGTCAGAAGGCCCGTAGGCCAGGTAAGAAAAGCGAGGAAGAAGGCCCGAAGGCCGCGCAAGGCAAGGAAAGGCCCGAAGGCCGCGCAGGGCAAGGAAAGGCCCGAAGGCCGCGCAAGGCTAGAGCAGGGAGCCCAGGTGAGCTCGATGCCGAAGCACCGAGGGAACTGTCAGGCAGGGTTATAAGGGCCAACCCAGAACATAGAGTGGACAGGGGAGATGGCCTGGGCCTGTCAGGAGAGCCAGCACTAGAGGGACCCCTGGTGGTGAGGCGGTTGCACTGCAGCCAAAACTGTAACAATAAGAACCTGGCAAGTACCCAAAAACTAAGTCTATTCCATGTAACCATTGCTAATGGCAGTGGCTATTCTCTAAGTGAACTTAATAGCAGGTAATGGACTTCTCCTCCAAGAACTTATCCAATCCTTTTTTAAATATAGCTATACTAACTGCACGAACCACATTCTCTGGCAACAAATTCAAGAGTTTAATTGTGCGTTGAGTAAAAAAGAACTTTCTCCGATTAGTTTTAAATGTGCCCCATGCTAACTTCATGGAGTGTCCCCTAGTCTTTCTACTATCCGAAAGAGTAAATAACTGATTCACATCTACCCGTTCTAGACCTCTCATGATTTTAAACACCTCTATCATATCCCCCCTCAGTCGTCTCTTCTCCAAGCTGAAAAGTCCTAACCTCTTTAGTCTTTCCTCATAGGGGAGTTGTTCCATTCCCCTTATCATTTTGGTAGCCCTTCTCTATACCTTCTCCATCGCAATTATATCTTTTTTGAGATGCGGCGACCAGAATTGTACACAGTATTCAAGGTGCGGTCTCACCATGGAGCGATACAGAGGCATTATGACATTTTCCGTTTTATTCATCATTCCTTTTCTAATAATTCCCAACATTCTGTTTGCTTTTTTGACTGCCGCAGCACACTGGACCGACGATTTCAATGTGTTATCCACTATGACACCTAGATCTCTTTCTTGGGTTGTAGCACCTAATATGGAACCCAACATCGTGTAATTATAGCATGGGTTATTTTTCCCTATATGCATCACCTTGCACTTATCCACATTAAATTTCATCTGCCATTTGGATGCCCAATTTTCCAGTCTCACAAGGTCTTCCTGCAATTTATCGCAATCTGCTTGTGATTTAACTACTCTGAACAATTTTGTGTCATCTGCAAATTTGATTATCTCACTCGTCGTATTTCTTTCCAGATCATTTATAAATATATTGAACAGTAAGGGTCCCAATACAGATCCCTGAGGCACTCCACTGTCCACTCCCTTCCACTGAGAAAATTGCCCATTTAATCCTACTCTCTGTTTCCTGTCTTTTAGCCAGTTTGCAATCCACGAAAGGACATCGCCACCTATCCCATGACTTTTTACTTTTCCTAGAAGCCTCTCATGAGGAACTTTGTCAAACGCCTTCTGAAAATCCAAGTATACTATATCTACCGGTTCACCTTTATCCACATGTTTATTAACTCCTTCAAAAAAGTGGCTAGTTAGCTGTTCCTCTGATTTGTAATTTTCCACAGAAAGAAGATGGTAATATCTAAGATCTGGATAAAAGCATCAGTTCCTTTAAGACCTTGTTTCTTGCAAGGTAGACCTTGGCTGTATTTTAGAAGACAGGAGTGTTGTATGTGTGGTTGAAGTTTATTCTGAGATTTGGTTTTGAAGCTTCTCATGTCACCATTGTGTCTCTAAGCCCGAGAGAATGAATTGCCAATCAAACAAACCTTGGAGAAAGCATGCATGCCCATCCTGTCCATATTTGGGTAGAGAAAGGAAGAAAGTCATCATTCTGGTGCTTGCCCAGTAAAGACAATAAAGGAGGTGCCTACAAGGTACAACAATGGAGAAAAGACATGGAGTGCAGAATAAAGATCAATCAGTGGATCCCTGATCTTGAGGGGAGTCCATATGGGTTGGGAAGACCCTTTCCAGTTTACTCAAGGGCAGTTTCAAATTCCAATCAGGAAACATAAAAAACCTTAAGGGGCAGATCAATGGAACAAAGATCTGCAGTTGACATTTACATTATGAATGCTACTGTGAGAGAATTGCAAAAAATGCTACATTAT